>NC_057407.1:48555702-48855702 GCF_019320065.1 Cervus canadensis
GACTCAAACTTGGCAAAGCACTTAAGAGGCCCCTTCTCTGAGGAAGCAGTGGACCCTAAGCCGCCACAGAGAGAGAAATAATAAGGATGAAAAGCAAAGGTGATGTTAGACCCCTCATCCCACTTTCGCTGTTAATGTATATTCTTTTCCTCTTCTGCCCCAGCACTTGGGATTCTAAGTCAGGATGGAACGTTCTGAAGGTTTAAGCAGCAGCAGCTATGTGGATGTTAGTGCTTCTTCTGCTTTGCACATTTCCGAGGACGCCTTCTGGGACGAAGCTCACCAAAGTCTTCCACTTCATTTTCGTAAACATCTTCCTGAATGACACCTGTTTAAAAAGCAAAAAAAATAAAAATAAAAAAAGAAGCAGAATGGTGATTTTTTTTTTCATTCTACTGCAATATATAATAACATCCTAATAACATCTAATGTTGAAAAAAAAGAAAAAAAAAAAAAAGCTAGAGCTAAACACCCTTCTCCAGAACGTTCTTTCACAGGCTAGCTCCTCTCCCCTTCTTTTAGAGGCCCTTTAAATGAAAAATAAGTCCAACAAAAACTAAATTCAACCGCACCTTGAGATGGTATCCCAGTTATGTTCTTCTGTTTGAAGCAATCACAAAAAATCACAGTGCCATCAGAGACTAAAATCTAAAGATTATTGGCAGAGACACTTGTGTCAAGTCCTTCCCAGTTTTCCCCAGCTCCAGGGATTGGATTTTCCAGTAGCATCTGGGTCACGAGGACTCACAGAAGGGCAATCTGGGACAAGTGAAACACTAGGAGGATGAAGAAGAAAGATACTACCAAGAGGGGGAGGCTTTCCAGATCATATAGAATTCAGCAAGAAGATTCTGTCAGGAAAGAAACCTGGGCTCACTCTATATCAGCTTTAAATTCTCTGAAGGAAGACGTATGCAAGTTTCCCCAAAGATTTTGTTTGTTTAGTTCACAAAGTTGTTTTATATCCCCAAGCCCAGAACAGTGCTAATACATTCCAGATGCTCAATATATAAATACACTCACGGAATTATATGAAGGGCTTGCACAGGCAAACATTTATCAAGGGATACACTCTGCCCATCCTGGGAGTCACTGTACGGAGTATGAGAAGTAATACAGCGCCACTGGTAACAGCTCATGAGTGGCAAAGATTTGGGGAAAAGCAAGAAGCCAAGTAACAGCCCTCACAGTCAGATGGGGGAGCCCAGTCGCTCTGTTGCTACTGATCAGAGTTGCTGGGGGCGGTGTTCCCAGACAGTGAGCGACCACTGCTCACAACGCAGGCGGCCACACTGCAGACTGACCTGGGGGTCAGCAGAGCCAAGAGCGTCACCAGAGACCCAGAGTGTCACCCTGGGACGAAGGACTCCTCACCTTCCTCCTGGTGCAGCTGTGTTTTCCTCAGCCACTCCTGTGCATCCCTGACGGACGGGATCAGCATGTTGACCAGCCGAGCCATGACCTCCTCCGCTAGAGAACCAAAGAACCAGGGCTTTGAGTGAAGGGGCAGCTGTAGGGATGAGGACGCTCAGTACTAAGAGTCAAAGCCCCCACCTCCCAGGATCTTGTCTCCGCTTCCTCTGAGAAGGGCAGTGAAAGGTCGCTGTCTGCCACCAGGAGCAGAAACTGCATGTCCCTGTCTGGAGGGACTGCCAATAGCAAGCCTTTGGAGGAAGCTTTTCAAACTGTTCTTACCTTCAACTGGACTGTCTGAATTCTAGAATGATTTAAAGACATACAATTTCACTAATGTTATACATAACTTCCCTCTTCCCTAGTGGCTCAGTGGTAAAGAATCCACCTTCCAATGCAGATGATGCGGTTTGATCCCTGGGTTGGGAAGATCCCCTGGAGAAGGAAATGACACCTCACTCCAGTATCCTTGCCTGGGAAACCCTACGGACAGAGGAGCCTGGCTACAGGCCATGGGGTTGTAAAAGAGTCGGACATGACTTAGCGACTAAGCAATAACATACATAACTTGTGCTCAGTGTCGCTAAGATGTAGCTAATAAGGATGTCAGAGGATATCTGATTCACAGATCACATAAGAGTTCTTTTTAGAGGCTCACACTGGGTGTGGTGTGAGGACCCTCCTAAAAGGGAAGGACCAGGTATGCAGGCTAGATTTTAGTCAAGTCAATGTGTTAGTTGGCTCAGTTGTTTCTGACTCTTTGCGACACTATGGACTGCAGCCCACTAGACTCCTATGTCCATGGAATTCTCCAGGCAAGAATCCTGGAGTGGGTAGCTAGTCCCTTCTCTAGGGTATCTTCCCCACCCAGGGATCAAACCCAGGTCTCCTGCATTACAGGCAGATTCTTCACCGTCTGAGCCACTAGATCGGGTTCAGCCCATAGCAGGTGCTCAAGAAATCCCTGAATGAATGAATCAAGGAAGGTTTAAAGAATTTTCTCAAGAAGCACTCTCCTTCTATCTTCTCCATAGCATTGGTTAGCAAACCCTTTTCTGTCATGCCAGGGGAAACCATCCTGTTCTAAGATTATGACACATTGTTTAACTGGGAGAGGGGTGATCCAAAGAATGGGTCTTTGGTGGGACTAGAGAAAACGTGGTCCTCACTTGTGTTTCTGCTACTGCCAAGATTCCAGCATCCCCAGGTCAGACCTCACTATGAAGGGGCCTGACTTGGACACAAGTCCTCAAAGCCCGGGTTCCGCCACCATCTGGGCCCGCCTTTCGAGGACCCTTACCATCAGCCCAGGCCTTCCGCCTGTAGAGGTCCTCCACTGAGTCGGAGACCTTCTTGATGTTCTCCTGGACCTTCCTCTGTAGTACATGGCTGTGCTCTTTGGCGCCCAGGTGTCTGCGACCCCAAGCGCTCTGCTCCATATCCTGCACCACCAGCTTGCCTTCCTCCATCGCCGGGTCCACCTTCTCATGGAAAAACTCCAAGTACCTCTGGTAGGCCACTTGCTGCGTCTGGTGGCTTTCCAGGCGGATGTGCTGCTCGTAGGACTCACTGCTCCTCTCCCAACCTTGCTCATCTTCCAGCTCTGCCCCAGAAAGGGCTACAGCCTCAGGAGCCGCACCCTCAAATGCCTGATCTGGGGTGAAATAGTTCTCGGGCCCGCGGGTGAACTTGACCCCGCACAGGTCGCACTGGGTCCGGTCCACATCAGCCTTTTTGAAGTTCCCAGTCGCGGGCTCCCTGCCCTCCTCCCTGAAGTGCTCGGCCTGGCCTCCCGCCCTTCCTCTCTTCCATCTGATGCACAAAGACACTACCAGGCAAACCCTCCGCATCTTCCGGCGGATGGAAGCCCTCCGCTGCTTCTGCGAGAGGATGGAGGCGAGGACGTGGTCCCCCTCCAAGGCCAGCTCCTCCGGCTCGTCCTGGCCGACCTCGTATTCGGGTTCGGCCAAGTAGTCCACGGGATCCACGGAGAAGAGGCGGTTCAGCCTGATCTCCTCGTGGTAGAGGCCCCGGACGGCGGTCCCTTTGGCGTGCCCGCTGTCCCACTGCCAGCGGCAGTCCATCAGGAACTCTTCATCCCGCTCAAAGAGCAGATCCTGCAGCGCCTCTGCCACGGACTTCACGTTGACCGCCAGCCGCACTCGCTTCACCACTCTGAGCAGGCGCTCCGGGACCTGGCCCGGGCACTCCATGCCCAGCAGCTGCAGCCTGGCTTCGAGCTCCTGGAACTGGCTGGACAGGAGAGGCTTGCAGGATGGCTGCAGCACGCCCTCGGTGTTCACCAGCATCACCAGGCACAGCACCAGTGTCCGCTCGGCCTCCCCGGACACCACGTAGTCGATGTCGCTGAAGGCGTCCAGCAGGACGTTGAAGTTGGCATTCTCGCAGCCGCAGAGCACCTTGACGAGGTAGGACAGGTGGAACCGGAACTTCTGAATGGCCCTGGCCAGGTCCTTGGGTCTGTACTCCTGAATGATGGCGAACACGTCCCCCGGCTCCCGGTCCTTCTTGCTGAACAGGAACTCCCAGTAATGCAAAAGCGCGATGTAGCTCTTCGGGAGGCACAAGACGGCATTCTTGCAGAGGCGGGCCAGGACCGCCCCGCAGTGGACGAACTGGAACTCCAGCAGGGCCACCGTGTTCCCGATGCTGGGGATCAGCGGCTCTTTGCACCTCTTGACCAGGACATTCATGAAACGGAAAAAGCGCCTCTTGAAGTCTTCTGGGTTCCTGCACACGTAGAACTGGTGGATGGAGTCCTGCAGCAGTCGGATGAAGCACAGGTGGGGCTTCTCCGCGCTCTCGTCATCCTTGTTGGGCGCCAGCATGCCGAATTTCCCTTCTACTCCTTTCATCCTGCTGCCTCTGTCCCTGCCCCTTTTCTCTTGTTCAGACTGCAGGGCTTTGAGTTCCCGGTTGTACTGGTCCTCCTCCTGGTGGAGCAGCTTGTCGAGCTCATCGGGGTAGCTGGAAGACAGAAGAAAAGCCTGTATGGCGCTCAGCCACAGGTCCGTGGACTCCCGGCGGCTTCGGGCCCTTTCGTTTTGAAACAGGACGTGGATGTATTCTTTCAGGGCAGACCTGTAGGATCGGAAGGATTTGTAATGTGGCTTGAGGACTTCTTTGCACGCCATAGGGTTTTCTGACAACACTCGCTGGTGGAAATGCTTAGGGAAGACGACATTCAGCAAGGATTTGCAAAGGCCGTGCTTGTCCAGAGACAAAATGTAATCGATCTCTTCAAGTTCTTCAGCTAAGACTTTAGGAAATACTCTTTTGGCTTCCAACAGTAACCCCTTGATGGCCACCAGGTGTATTTTTGACTGGACCAAACACTTGGCCTCGTGACGCCGCAAAGGCCTGTGGAAGTCTTCACAGCATCCGTCCTCGCATTTTAAGCCCACGACAAACTTCATGCAGACACCCGGGTAGGTCTTCGCAAGCAGGCTCTCTGTGATCTGACATAGCCTGCTCAGAAGGTGCTTGTTTAGGGCTAATTTCACCTGATCCATCATTATCAAGAAATGGTCTTTTGTTTTCTTCTCCTTCAAGTTCAAATCCAGGTCAGAAATGATGCGTAATATGGGTCCAGGGTCGTTCTGAGCTATCTGACAGTACTTGGCATCCACCTGTGAGATCCCAAAAAATTCAAAGCAAGACTTGACCATCTCCTTCTCGGCATTGGTGTTCACTCTTCTGAGGGCCCTGACCAGATCGAGGAGGACTTCAAGGCCCCCCGGAGCCAGAGCCAGGACTTCCTCGGGCTGGACCTCACAGCGGCTGGTGGCTTGGTAGAGCGCCTCCACTGCCCCCGCCGAGTGGTTGAGGGTGCCAAACTTCAGGAAAGCATCCTTGAGCTTCAAGAAATCTCTCATGATCACCCCCTGCAGGAAGTGGGCCTCGGCGATGCCAGACAGCTGGTTGGTCTGATGGCAGAGGTCCAGGGCTTCTCTGAGGATGGTCTTGGTAAGGTCGACGTCGGAATCCCTGGCCACGTTGAGACGGGCAACTGCTAGAAAACACGAGGCCTGGAAGTCCTTGTCAGCAGTGAGCCTGGCAGCCTCCAACAGGCAGCCGTGCTGCTTCATCAGCAGGGCAGCCTCTTCCCTCCGACCTTCCCTGTTGAGCAGGTCGGCGGCCTCCGCCAGCCGCTTCCGAGATGTCAGGAACACCAGCTGGTCTTCGGTGTCAAGCTTCGAGAGCACAGCCATCATCTCCTTCGTTTTATTCATGCTCAGGTACTTGGCTGCAGCTTCCAAGTAAAACTGGCTGGCAGAATAGGATAGCTTGGAGACAGGAAGGGCCTTGGCCCTTAGCATTTCTTCATACCTGCAAAGACAGACAACACCGATGTCAACTCAGCATCACCCCGTATAAAATTTATAAAGTGCAGAACAGAGCAACTTACATAAAATGCCCACTTGTAGGCAGGACTCACCAAACTGGTCCTAAAGTTAGCCAGCATCTTTAGCAAGACTTCCTTTGATACTATAAAATTAATTCTTTATTCCCCAAGGAACCCAGCACGAGTATGTTTAATTAATGAAATATAGTGGAGTTGCACAAAAGAAGAAAATAGTTTAAAAAGAAAAAAGAAACAAACCCAAACAAAACCGAAAAAGAATAAATATTAAAAAAAAAATTGAAAAAAAGAATGTAATAGAGTTGCATCCTAGGCAAGTGACCGTTACGTTACAAGTCAACCTGTAAGGCATAAAGTATTCATAGTCAAAATTATTCTTGGGGGGGTGGAAATTCCTTAAATTTGCATAAGAGCTTGCTAAACATTTTGGGTATACAGCCTATGGAGGCTGATACCTGATAAAGGAGAAAGTGTGGAAATGGGGGCTGCAGACACACCAGCCATTACATCAGTCTTCCCCTTATTATCCGACTTGCCACTTTTCTCTTTTTACCAAGAATGCATGTGATTGATTTAGTGTGAGATGAATGAAGTCTTGAAGTCAAGTTCCCTTTGACACTGTTGATTCAAGTGAGTATATCCCACATACCAATTTTCAAGGCACTGGGCCAATCCAGTGAAACACGCCTACTTTTGAACTCTTGCAGGGGACAAAACATACTTCCTCACAACCAGAGATGCCCAGGAACCTCCTGCTGCCCTGGGGTCATGCTGCCCTGGGGTCATCTTACAAACATCAGATCCCCTCTTATAACAAGACCTCTCTGAATGGGTATGACTGAGGATAAGCCCCTCTCATAAGCTTTGTCTGATAGAATAGAGGGTATTTACAGTACGTTTAAGGAACTAGCCAGGTATTTGGCTTTCAAATATAAAAACTTCTCATTACATGTTAAGTCAAGCCAGCTAGCAATTGAATTCTACATCCAGTATGTAAAGCATTCAAAAGACTCTCAGACAAATCAAGTGCTAGGCTCCAATTAGTACTGACAACACTTAGATCTCAACTCAACATATCATTAAAGAGTTCATTCAATATCTCAGGAAAGCTGATAAAGATAAACAAAATAATGAGAGACCCTAAAAAATGTTTCTGGGGAAAAAGCAATGATTATTCAATGCTATCCTGGCAAAGTGAGAACAGAAGATTAAAATAATTGAAAGTAAAAAAAAAACCCCCTAAACCCTCTCAATTGCTTTCATCTTATGGCCTCACAAGGGAACTGGCCTGGTCAATTACTCAGCGTACATAGCACCCTGACAACTGGGTACACAATCAATGCCACGGCTGGCATCCTGTTATGGACTGATGGTTTGTGACCCCTACAATTCACATGTTGAAATCCTAACCCCTAGTCTGACTGTATTTGGAGATGAGGCCTCGAAGGGAGTAATTAGGGTTAATTGAGGTTATAAGGGTGGGGTCCTGATCTAATAGGATTAGTGTCCTTATAAGAACTGACACCAGATAGGGAAGGAAGAGAGCTCCACCAGTAGTCCAATTGACTGGAGCCTTGATTGTGAACTTCTAGCCTCCAAAACTATGAGAAAATAAACTTCTGTTCTTTAAGCCACCCAAGCCATGGCATTTCATTATGGCAGCCTGAGTATGTATGACTAATACATACATGCGGTGTATATCTTATGCATAATAGCACCAAAGACCTGGATAAAGAAATATGCTCGTTTACCAACTGTGACACTAGACACTTATTTTTCCATTTCTAAACATAAAACTCAATTTCTTTATCTAGGTGCTGGTTATACAAGTGTATTTACCTTGTGAAAATAATGCACTTTTTAAAAATATGAGATATACTTTAATAAATGCTAACTTAAAAATATAGAGCTTGAACACCTGGTCAATCCCGTTCATTTTATCACATGTATAATTTGGTAGAAAGCAAAGAAAATACAGAACCAAGCCACAGCTTACTTTTCCAGGAGCTGTTGAGCACAAATGCAGAACAGCAGCCTCTGCAATTCTAACTGTCTCCTTCCACCTGGAAGACCTCCTACCAGGAGGCATCAGGAGGTCTGATGTTTCTAGAGTCCTTATCAGCCGTTTACCCCATCTGTCTCCACTTCATCTTTGGAACATCAGTTAGGCTGAAGGCTCAAGGAGGCTCCTCTGGGTCATGTATGAAACTTGTGTGTCCTACAACTATGGGCATGTGGACATACATATCATATACACATGTATCAGTGCCTGGCTGGGTGTCTGCCAGCAGATCATGATGAAGCACAACTCTGACTGCCCACTAGTGCTGTGACCTCTATCCATCCACATCAGTGAAACTATCAACTCAGCCGGTAAAGGCGGAGAGGTCAGAACCATCAACCATGAAATTGCTGGGCAGGTGATATACACACTTGCAATACATCCTTCATCTTGTTCTGCCCCTTCTCCTCATGACACTGTGTTCAAGGAACTCTTGACTCAGCATCAAGGCCACCACTCAAGTGTAAGGAGGGTGACCTGGTCAAGCCACTTCAGAAGAGCAAGACAGGGACTTCCCTGGTGGACCAGTGGCTATGACTTGGTGCTTCCACTACAGGGGGCACGGGTTTGATCCCTGGTCGGGGAAGTAAGGTTCCCACAAGCCTCATGGCCAGGGATAAAAACAAAAAGAAGAGCAAGATAACACCTCCCCAAGGGACAATGGAAAAGCAGGGCTTGGGGATGGGGAAAAGGGAGGAAGAGAATAAAACCACCTACTTTTCCACTGCCATAGCCGCTTCTTCAAACAGCTCCTCTTGGCAGTACATTTTGAGGGCTAGATCAAATTCCTGAATCTGCTCAAAGCATCGGGAAGCATCTTTGTAACACTGACTTCGCTTATAGAAATAGGCGGCATCTTTTACCTAGGACAGAGTAAAACTTTATTCAGAATATTTATAGCAAATTTTCATCTTAAAAGTAAACCAAAACCATGAATAATAAAAAGGATGTTTGTATGTCTGGAATCTGTTAGAATCCGGTGAAAAACACTAAAACCTAGGTAATTTAGGAAAACGAATTCTTTTCATGAAGAAAAATAAAGTGAAATTCCAACCTCACACCATACACAAATAGAAGCTTCAGGTGGTTAAAGGTCTAAGTGAGAAAGCTATTGGAGGAGAGTGTGTGTGTGTGTGTGTGTGTGTGTGTGTGTGTGTGTGTGTGTGTGTGTGTGTGTGTGTGTGTGTGTGAAAGCTATTGGAGGAGAGTGTGTGTGTGTGTGTGTGTGTGTGTGTGTGTGTGTGTGTGTGTGAAAGCTATTGGAGGAGAGTGTGTGTGTGTGTGAGTCGCTAAGTCCTATCTCACTCGTTAAACTGTAGCCCTCAAGAATACTGGAGTGGGTTGCTGTTTCCTCCTCTAGGGGATCATCAGGGATCAAACCCAAGTCTCCTGCATTGCAGTCAGATTCTTAACTTGTCTCAGTCACCAGGAAAGCTCCATTGGAGGAGAATGTATGAGAATATCTCTGTGATTCTGAGGTCAAGAAAGTCTTCAACAAAACTCAAAACTCACAAACTTCGGGGGAGATATTGATGGATTTGATTACAGTTGACAACACAGATTTGACCTACATGGGTCCACTTACACACAGATTCTTTTTTTCAGTAATAAATACTACAGTGCTACATGGTCTGCAGTTGGTTGAATTCCTGCTGTGGAACTGAGGACACAGAAGAACCTCAGATACGGAAGGACAAGTATAAATTATATGTGGATTTTCAACACCAACACAGTTCAAGGGTCAACTGTACATCTCAACTGCTCAACTAAGGGCGTGTGAAAGGAAGTTAACAGAGAGAATGGAAACATTATATCTAGACCAGCACTGTCAGAGGGAGTCTTTTGTGAAGATGGAAATGTTCTATAGATGGAAATGTTCTATATCTGTTTATCCATCTATCTGACCAATTTTGTATCCCCTAGACACATGTCGAGGCTTCCCGGGTGGCTCAGATACTAAAGAATCTGCCTGCAATGGAGGAGACCTGGGTTCAACTCCTGGGTTGGGAAGATCCCCTGGAGAAGGTTACTCACTCCAGTATTCTTGCCTGGAGACTTCCATGACAGAGGAGGCTACAGTCCATGGGGTCGCAAAGAGTCAGACACGACTGAGCACCTAAGCACCCAGACACATGTGAACAGTGGGCACAGGGAACGTGTGGACAGTGCAAACAGGGGACTAAATTTTTAAGTTTCATTTAGTTAAGTTTAATATAAATTGCCACATGTGGCCACTGGCTCCTATACTAGAGTAGGCAGGTCTAGAACATAAGATGGATTTCTGCAAACATAAGAAAAAGATGTTCGAGAAAGCTAGACAGAGGGCATGAACTGGCAATTTGCAGTGGGGGAAACTTGAATCCCATTGACTTGGCTCTCCCAACATTTCTTGGACTGGACAGGACTTCTCAGCACCTGCACCACCGGGGAGGCAACCCAAGCTGCAACTTCTGAGCCTAAGCCACTACGCGACCCTCCTAACTGGTCTTTTCTGCTTCTACTGCCTACCGAACTCTCTATGGAGTATTCCAGTAAGTTGTTTCACATCATTCCTCCAATCAGAACTTTCACTGGCTCCCCCTCATGCCAGAACAAATCCAGTCCCTACCATGGACCAGCAACCCACTCCAGTATCCTTGCCTGGGAAATTCCATGCAGAGAAGCCTCAAGGGATACAGTCCCCGGACATGGCTGAGCACACCATGAACCACGAGACCCTAGCTGATTCGTCCTAGCCATCCTCTCTGGCTCATTTTACCATTTTGACCCCACTCCCTCTGCTCCGGTCAAACTGGCTTCCTTGCTGTTTTTCAAACTCGACCACACTCTCCCACCTCGGGGGCTTTCGTCTGCAACGCCCTCCAGCTATCGTGATCTCTGTGCAAAAGTCAGCTCCCTGCCTCCATCTCAAATAGTAACACCATGAGACTTCTCTGGGGGTCCAGTGGTTAAGACTTTGCCTTCCAATGCAAGCGGGGGTAGGGGGGCGGGTTCTATTCCTGGTTGTGGAGCCAAGACCCCACATGCCTCGAAGCCAAAAAACCCAAACATAAAACAGAAACGATGCTGTAACAAATTCAATAAAGATTTTTAAAGCGGTCCACATTTTTTAAAAAATTCTTAAAAAAAAAAAAAAAACCAGCCAGCACTTGACATCCTCTGTCCCCTCTGCCAGCCCTCATCCCTGCAGACATCCTCTCTGCTACTGGCTCTGTCATCTCCCTCCCACGCCAGAAAGGGAGACTACAGAGGCAGAGGCCCCCGCTCGGCGGCCTGCTGACCGCCAAACACCCACAGTACCGGGCACACCCCCGGGTGGGAGCAGGGGTCTATCTATCTGTTGAATATTTCATTTCCTAACTCGACTGGCTGCATCTGAGTTCCCAAGAGAAAACAGAATCACAAGGGGACAAAAAAAAAAATGCAATTCCCCAGACCCTCTAATAAACCTCAGCTGGGTTTAACAAGAGAAGCGACACAAAATGCCAAACCATGAACAAGATTCAGGTGTGCATTTTTGCTACATCCAGAGACCTCACAGACCAGGGAACTCCCAGACCCATCTTGGCACGTCAATCAAACTCCATAATCATCACCTCTAGCCACCTTTTCCTCTCCTCAACAAGGCTGACTACTCAGAAAGAAACCCCCTGGGATGAACATAGCCCCCCCCCCACCCCCTTAGGTGCAAGCGTGCACCCAACTGGATCAAGAGAGAGGAGGGCTGACTGTTTTAAGCAGGCCCGCAAGTGGGTCTCTGAGCTCCACCACCCAGAGCAAGGGCCCTGAGCAGTTTCCAGGGAAACCGTGTTGCTCTTTAGAGATGCAGCAGGCAGGCAAAGCAGAGGAATCCCTAAAAGGAAACCTCCTGCTCCCACGGCCCCCCTCACCCACCATCTCCCCAGGATCAGCACACGTTTGGGAGCAGGGAACAGAGAGGCCGTCTAGCCTAGGGATTTTGCAAAAGATGGTCAATGTGTATCATGCTGGCTAGTTTGCTGGATGACCACAAGAGGTCTGATAGTGGATGAGGGTTGAATATCCTTCCAGGGAGGGCCTTAAGCAAAAAAAGGGACCAGACTCTTCCCCGAATGGGGCTCAGAAACGCTGGAATGTGCTAGGGAGAGAAGGTGGAAGGAGGTGGCCCCAGTGGTCAACCCTAGGGACGTGAGGAAGGCTGGCAGGCGTGTCTCCAGGAACAGGGTGGCCTCCACATCTTGAAGGGACTGGGGTCGTAGAAGGGGACACGGGCTGGATATCTGCCCTCCTGGACCCCATCTCATTTTCAGAGGTGGAGCTCGGCAGCCTTGGGGAGGCAAGATGAGCAGGCAAGGATGGGGTCTCTGGCTCAGCCAGCACGGGCACTGCCAGGTAAACAGGGAAAAGTGACAGGTTCAGGTCTGTCCCTTGCAGCTGTCATTGCTTAGGGCCCATGGGGGTGCCTTGGAGATTAGAGGCTGGGAGACAAAGGAAGATGGAGAGCTTGGAAACCATCTAGTTCCTGGAATCTTACTATCCAAACTTCCTACCCACATTGAAATCCCCGTTCCATCCCCCTTCTCCCACATCCTAAGGAGTCACGTCGCATAGTACCCATGGGGCGAGGCGGGCAGCCGTGGAAGGAGGGAGGGTCTTACCTTTTCTGACACTGACTGGGGGCCACACTTCAAACTTCCTAGTAGGTACCATCCCCACCCTGCCCAAAGCCGTGGTTCAGGAGTTCCTCCAGGTCACATACAGACATGGATACTCTGCTCCCTACTGGAGGGTCATAATGCTCAATGCAGGCAGAAATACAGCACCCGTGGTAAGGACCAGATGGCTTACATCCAACCCACCACAACAGGTACAGTAAGATGAACTGCTCTGTACTATTTACAGTAGCCAAGATATGGAAGCGAACTAAGTGTCCATCCACAGATGACTGAATAAAGATGTGGTACATACACACAATGGAATACTATTCAACCATAAAAAAGAAAGAAATTTTGCCCCTGGCAGAAACATGGATGGACTTGGGGACATTATGTTAAGTGAAAAAAAGTCAGAAAAATACTGTATGATATCACTTACATGTGGAATCTAAAAAATACAACAAACCAGTGAATACAACATAAAAGACTTACAGATACGGTGAACAAAAGAGTGGTTACCAGTTTGCGGGGAGGGGCAGGAGAGTATTTAGAGGTATAAAGTATTAGGTATAAGATAAGCCACAAGGATATTTTGTCCAATATGGGGAATATAGCTAGTACTTTATAATGACTATAAATAGAGTATAACCTTTAAAAACTGTGAACCACTAAACTGTGCACTGTTACACAATATTACTGTACTTCAGCTATACCTCAATAAAAAATTTTTTTAATTAAAAAATTTTAAATGAACTGCTTCATGTACAGGATTTGACTAGTTAATAATATTGTATATTTGAAAGTTGATGACAGAGTAGATCTTTTTAAAATTTTATTTTTTTACTGTAATATAGTTTATTTATAATATTATATTAGTTTCAGGTGCAAACACCTGAATTTGTTATTTTTACAGATTACACACCACACAAAGCTACTATAAAATATTGGCTACATTCCCTGTGCTGTACATTATATCCTGTAACTTACTTATTTTATACCTGGTGGTTTGCGCCTCTTAATCCTCTTCACCTGTTTTGCCAGTCCTCTCTGGTAACCACTGGTTTGTTCTCTATATCTGCGATTCTGTTCCTGTTCTGCTCTATTTGTTCGTTTGTTTTATTTTTCAGCTCCCACATACAAATGAAGGTGATCTTAGATTTTCTCATCGTAAGAAAAAAAGACCGTCACTATGTGTGGTGACGGACATTAACCAAGCTCACTGCCATGATCATTGTGTAATACGGCTTTGTGTTGAATCATGACTGTTGTGCAATTAAGACCAATATAAGGATATACATCAATTATATCTCAGTAAAAAGGAAGACAGATGAATGACGAAGAAAATCACCACCACTTGGATGTCAGAGCAATGCTAAATGGCCATAAAAATCTCTAAGTGCCTACTCTCCCCCTGGGAGTCCATCTCATTACAGACGACAGCAGTCTGCCACGCAGCCCACCGACCATGCTGACGGTCCTGTGTCCTGGACCACCAGCCTCTCCACCGGCGCTTCTAGAATGACCAACATGTTCCATCACAGCATGCGCTTGAAATGTGGCTTCTAAGACTTCGGAACTGAATTTTTGACTTTATTACACTGTAATTAACATAAATGCTTCATTAAGTAGCCACGTGTGGCTAGCGGCTGCCAGACTGGTCCCTGCAGACCTAGAATACGTGCTGGGACACAGAGAAACCAGTATGTATGAGCCAGACTGTCCACCCAGGCTGACTCCAGACTGAACACAGAGAAAGAGAAGGCAGGACTATTTGAAAACCCGTTTTCCCTTATGTGAACATTTGCCCTCCCTGTGGTTAAAAAGGGGTCACAAACGTTCATAGAGACATGGACACACACACACACATACACACAGTTCTTGGAACCATCTACATCTTTGAGCAAGTGGAGAAAGAAGGGCCACCCACAGAATCAACACAGCCAACCTCTCTCTCGGGAGGACAGGGGCCCTCCCTGATACAGGAGGAGGGAGGCTGGGGCCCCCCCTTGCCCAGCGGAGCCCAGTTCTCCCAGGAGCAGCTGCGGGCCAGGCATACCTTCCCCAGCCGCTCGCATAGCTGGGCACACAGCTGGAACTCCTTGGCGTAGCTCAGACACTTAAGGGACAGCTTGGGCTCCTTGCACTCCAAGTAGGTCTTAGCCAGCTCCAAATACTCCACCTGCTTTTCCCTGGGAGGGGGGAGACAGAACAGAGTTTCATGGGCTATGACACCAACAGACTGAACTGGCAGCTCCCATCAGAGCAAACCTGAAATGACCCCTGAGACTCTTTGTTTTAAAAATTTATTTATTTTTAATTGAAGGATAATTGCTTTACAATATTGGTTTGATTTCTGCCACACATCACCATGAATTAGCCATAGGTGAGCATATGTCTCCTCCTTCTTCCACCTCCTTCCCACCTCCCACCTTTCCCCATCACTTTAGGTTGTTACAGACCCCCAGGATGACTTCCTGAGTCATATAGCAAGTTTCCATTGGCTATCTATTTTACACATCGTAGTGTATATGTTTCCACGCTACTGTCCCCGTCTCACCCTCTCCTTCCTCCCCTGCCCTTGTCCATAACTCTGTTCTCTATGTCTGCGTGTCTATTCCTGCCCTGCAAATAGGTTCATCAGTACCAGCTTTCTAGATTCTGTACACAGGTGTTAACATATGGCATTTGCTTTTCTCAGAATTTCTGACTTACGTCATTCTGTGTAACAGGCTCTAGGTTCATCCACCTCATTACGGCTTCCCTCATAGCTCAGTCAGTAAAAAAATCTGTCTGCGGTGCAGGAGACCCCTGTTCAATCTCTGGGTTGGGAAGATTCCCTGGAGAAGGGAAAGGCTACCCACTCCAGTATTCTGGCCTGGAGAATTCCATGAACTGTATATCCATGGGGTTGCAGAGTCGTACACTACTGAGCGACTTTCACTTTTCATCCACCTCATTAGAACTGACTCAAATGCGTTCCTTTTTATGGCTGAGTAGTATCCAGTATATATGTACCACACCTTCTTTAGCATCTAGGGACCATTTTTAAAGTCTTTATTGAATTTGTTACAGTACTGCTTCTGGCCTCAAGGCATGTGGGATCAGACCTGTACAACCTGCATTGGAAGGCAGAGTCTTAACCACTGGACCTCCAGGGAAGTCCCCCCTTCCCCCCAAGACTCTTACTTGACGCTGACTTTCTTGGATTTCATGTTCAGGGCGGTGTTGTGGGCCAGAGCCAGCTTCTCCTTCTCGAGCGCCCCTCCCTTTTGGTAACATTTGGCAGCAACCTGGAATAGACCAAAGGTTTCTATTCCCAGCAAGGTCATGGACAGGATGCAGGAATAAGAGTTAAAGCATGTGTTGTTCCATGTTGGCACAGACAAAGCACCGGGTCTCACTGCAGCCGAATTCAAGAGGAGGGGCAGGAAGATGCTGAGATGTTGAAGAAAACAGCCACAGAGGATAAAGCCCAACAGAGTTAGCGGTTAACACGTCAGACTCAAAGCTTCTTTTTGGAAACACCCAGAAGCCATGGAAAAGGCACTTCACACGTTTTTACAGGTCACCGTAACAACACTCTCATCTAATCTTCATCAGCCATGCAGGAGACGTTTCATCCTTCTCACTGTATTTGATAGCATCCTCAGGTCAAGGACATGAACAAACTGGCCCAAGGTCACCCACCAGCAGCTTTTCTGGGTTCAACACAGGTCCCCTCTGGTCGGTAACAACCAAGGCTAGGGGGCAGGGTTGGTGGAACAGTGGTAGCACACCTACTGGGGTAGAAATGGGGACAGAGGTGGTATCCCAACACACATCTCAGAAGATGACTGACCAGAACTTTGTCACATGCAGACCTGTTTGGAGCAAATAGAAAATGGCAGATCTCTGTCCCAGGGGAGTCAGCCTGTGTCCTGCTGGCAGAAAGCTGCTGACATCATGTCTCCAATGCAGAAGTTCATGTTCTGCCCAGCATGTAGAGAATAGGTCTCAGGGTGGGCAAGGGAAGGATTAAGTGAAATTTACTGATGTCATGGATAGGACATCATCTCTCCCCCTACCCACCCCCCACCACCAGACTCTCTGTTCCAGACTCCCCAGTTCTGCGGGCCTCCTTTCATTCTTGACCCGTGCCATGCTCCTTTCTGCCACAGGGCCTTTGCACACATTCTTCCCTCTGATCGAAATGCTCTTCCATCCCTTCTCTGCCTGGTTGACTTCATTTATCCTACAGGTCCCAGCTCGAGGCTCCCCTCAGAGCAGCCTTCCCTGGCTTCTCCATCCACGACAGTTGGTTCTGAAGGCAGCTGGTCATTCATCTACGACACGGGGGAACAGCCAGCACCGTGCCCTCTTCTGTACATCTGTCGTGCCTACCGTCACATCCCCCCGACCTAAACACAATGCAGGGCTCACTGCTCAACAGGAATATGCTCAGTGGATGAATCGCAAGGGGTTTCCATTTGTACGGTGGTTCTGGGACACTCACTGACATGCAGCCAAAATCAGGACGACTCCTGAGTCCCAAAGCCCTTGTGCGGAGCCAAAATAAACTCAGGTGAGCAGGAGGCTTTTGATAACAGTCTCATCCATGCCGCTCCCCTCGAAAGATTTTAGAGGCAAACATCCAAAAGGTTATTTTCAAAGGGACAAAGAATTGGAAATCCATGGGCAACATGGACAACACCGGCTGTGTTCTGCAGGGAGTAAGGGAAACAGTGAATAGAGTTTTCCTATTTCATACCCACTACCCACTGCTCTCAGTCCCTCCAAACCCCTCTATGAAAAAAAAAGTCTTGGTTTTATAACAACAGCCAGGTGCTTAGTGTTCCAATCACAACAAGGATGGGCAGTGAATACAGTTCGGGGCTCAGCCAGCTTCTGCAGCTGCAGGTTTATGGAAATCCTATCCTGACACAGCCAAACACACACAGTGCAACCTGCCTTCTCCTCCCTCACACCTGACGGCAGGGGTGACCACAGGCTTTCACCCTTCTCTGTACCCATCCCCCTCACGGAGCATCTCTACAGCTTCTCCCATGGGGAGTTCAGCCTGTTCCCCGTCCCTCCCGATAGAAGGAATCCTCAGCAGGCAGAGGCTGTGGGACCCTCCCTCTTCCCGTGATCACCTGCTGGCACTTGGTCAAAATGAAAGGCTGTCCTGACTGTACATGGGGAGGAGGAGGACAGGGAGCTCTCTGCACGGCAGGTGACCTGATGTTACAGGAGCGAGAGCAACACGAACAACATGACCCATGACCCCCACTCCCCCCCGCCATCCTGGGGACAAATGCAGTGATGAGAGACCGGCTGGTGAGGCCCGATGAGGCCCCGGGACACGCAGACTCACCACTTACCTTCCAGCACTGGTGTTTAGCGTAGTAATCTCCTTGTGCGATCCACTCCCCAGGGGTAGAGGTCTTAACAAACATGCTATCATCAAGGTCTAAAAGGAAAGAGAAACCTGGGTTTGCCTCCCTGCAGATTCCTTCACTGAAACCTGCTGTTGAGGGCCCGATTTTGTTGTGGCAAATTTCAAGTGGTGAAGCCCTAAACTTTGTCACTCGGAGTTTGACTATATTTGGAGACAGAGTCTTTAAAGAGGTGGTTGAGGTAAAATGAGGCCACGTGGGCGGGCCCTGATCCAATCTGATGGACATCCTTATAAGAAGAAGGGCAGGCTTTCCCAGGTGGCACAGTGGTAAAGAATCTGCCTGCAATGCAGGAACTGCGGGTTCCATCCCTGGGTCAGAAAGATCCCCTGGAGGAGCACATGGCAACCCACTCCAGTATTCTTGCCTGGAGAATCTCATGGACAGAGGAGCCTGGCAGGCTATGGTCCAATCAGCTCAGTTGAGTCACTTAGTCATGTCTGACTGTTTGCAACCCCATGGACTGCAGCACGCCAGGCTTCCCTGTCCATCATCAACTCCCAAAGTTGCTCAAACTCATGTCCATCCAGTCGGTGATACCATCCAACAATCTCATCCTGTCGTTCCCTTCTCCTCCTGCCCTCAATCTTTCCCAGCATCAGGGTCTTTTCCAATGAGTCAGTTCTTCGCATCAAGTGGCTAAAGTATTGGAGTTTCACCATCAGTCCTTCCAACGGATATTCAGGACTGATTTCCTTTAGTATTGCCTGGTTTGATCTCCTTGCAGTCCAAAGGACTCTCAAGAGTCTTCTCCAACACCACAGTTCAAAAGCATCAATTCTTTGGTGCTCAGCTTTCTTTATGGTTCAACGCTCACATCCATACATGACTACTGGAAAAACTATAGCTTTGACTAGATGGACCTTTGTCAGCAAAGTAATGTCTCTGCTTTTGAATATGCTGTCTAGGTTGGTCATAGTTTTTCTTCCAAGGAGCAAGCATCTTTTAATTTCATGGTTGCAGTCATGCTATAGTCCAAAATAAGGGCTACGGTCCACAGGGTCGCAAGCTGAAGTGGGACATGGAAACCTCACAAGTGACTAAGAATAAGAAGGCCATCCTTATAGGAACTTCCCTGGCAATCTAGTGGTGAAGACTCAGAGCTTCCACTGCAGTGGGCACGGGTCTGATCCCTGGTCGGGGAACTAAGACCCTGCATGCCGCATGGTGTGGCCAAAAAAATAGGGAAGAAAAGAGAGACTGACACATACAAAGAGACACCAAGAGCTGACACAGAGGAAAGACCGCACACAGCCAAGAAGAGAGGCCTCAAAAGAAACCAAACCACTAACAGCTTGATTGATTTTAGACTTCTAGCCTCCAGAACTGAGACAATAATTTCTGTTGTATAAGCCACCCAGTCTGTGGTACTTTGTTGGGACAGCTGGAACAGATGAACACCTGTGTTGTCTGTCTAGCAGTCACATAACATAGAGTTTAGCTTACCAAACCAGGTCATGGTGGGTTTTGGGAGAAGGAGGTAGGGGTGAGAAAGGATACTCTTTGTTTTTTGAACTGTGTTATCTTCCTTTCCTATGGCCATGAATTAGAAGACAGACAGTAATTTCTAATTCCTCCTTAAAAACCCAAAGCCACATTGCTCTTGGCAAACTCCCATGCTGGGCTTTAGCAAGGTGATGGGATGTGACAGTCTTTTCAAATGTGCACTTTGCCCCTCATCACAGGAAGCAATCTGACACATTGTTTTTTTCTTTTTCCTGGCCTTGTGGGATCTTAATTCCCTGACCAGGGATCGAACCTGGACCCTCAGCAGTGAAAGCACAGAGTCCTAACCACCGGACCACCCAGCGATTCCCACAATCTGACACATTCTTGTTGGTGGATACAGACTACTGCAACCACCTCATGTTGGTCCCGTCTATGAGCCTCAGCAGCTGCTGGTGACTGCACTGCCCCTCTCCTTTTGATGACCCCGAAGCATCGTCAGCCGGGGATCGACACTCCCTGGGGGTTCTGAGTCCACAGCTTCATGAGAAACATGAAAGGCTGACTATCTGGCAAATGCCGAAGCCAAATCTGAGCCGGCAAGATCTGAGACTCCCAGGGCAATGGATGTCAACCGAAGGAGCCAGGCAGACAGGTCAGCTTTGTCTAGGAGGTGCACAAGGACACGCTGATCCTTGCAGCCTGACCCTTCCTGGGGCCATGAACTGTGTGCAAAGCTGACTCTGCAGCACCCAGCTGTGACACCACGTGCGCTGAGCGCCCAGGTGACATCATATTCCTGCAGCAAAGCCCGGCAGTATCCCCACATCTGGCCGGCGAGCTCTGCCGGGGCGCAGTGAAGAAGCCCCCAACTGCAAGGTCACCACGCTCATCCCCATTTCCCCGCATGGTAGAAACAGATATCCTCAAAGACTTTACCACATGCAGCTCACAACTCACAATGAAGGCTGGATTTCTTGTATTCTTCATGTAGCCAAGAGATAAATGGCAATCCTTTTTTTTTTTAATTTTGTAAATTAAAAAAAAAATTGCTATCTTTGAAATAGATAACCAACAAGGACCTATTGTAAATCACAGGGAACTGTATTATTATACAATGACCTAAATGGAAAAAAGAAGTTGAAAAAGAATAGATACATGTATATGTATAAGAGAATCATTTTGCCGTACACCTGAAACTAACGTAACATTATCACCTATACTCCAATATAAAATAAAAAAATGTTTTAAATGGCCTATCTTGATGATTTCTTATAACCGGTGCCAGATTGTGAGGAAAAAAGGACTATGAGCTGCCAGAAAGAATAAAAACCACCATGGTAGGCCAACCCACTCATTTTGCTTTTATTAATAGTTGAGGAAGTGGAGGCCCAGGAGAGAAAGTGGGAGCTGAGTTAAACCCTGTGGCTGCACAGGTGGAGAGGTCTAATGAGAAGGCAGCTTAACCTCAAATCTTCAACTTTTCCTTTACAGCACCACAGTCAGGTCCCAGAAACAGAGCGTCTAACGCCAGTCCCCAACTGAACCTTTGGCTGGAACGGGAAACAGTCTCCATAAAACTGGCTTACTGGTTTGTTGTGGACCCTGGGACTTTCCTCCCATCTTTGGAGGAATTCACCCTGGCTTGGAGGAGCCAGCCTCCCCACAAGAAAGAGAACAGTTTTCTTCTTCATGAGAGTTGATTATTTCTCTCCTAGTTATCCCATCAGGAGAACTTCATTCCATTTTTTAATTAGCTAGCTTTTGTAAATTATGAAAACAATACATGATAATGTTGGTCTTAAAAAAAACCCAAAACACAGCAAACAGCACAGAAGGGTATAATGGTGAAAAGTTAAAAGAGGTCCACATCTAGTTAACAACCTCACACCCACCAGTCCAACACCAGAGGAACCACTGGAAACAGTTTCACCTTCAAGGACACTTAAGTCATATCTCGTTTCTTACAATTACCAGTGGGGCTGTAATGAGCACTCTGGTGCATGTATTGTTATCTTGGAGGTTTTATACAGGAGTATCACTGGATGGATCCCTAGAAGTGGAATCACTGGGTTAAAAGGCACATGCTTTCTTTATCTTAATAGATATTGCCAATCAGCTGCCCAAAAGCCCACAGAAATTTGTCTTCTTCCAAGAAAGCGTATTTTCTCTAACCTTTGCCCATGACTCTCACCTTTAAAGGACAAATAACAGTCCTCCCTGAAGGAGTCAACCCTCCCAATCTCATTACAACCCCACTCTCCCACGCACTTTAGCAATAAAGAGGAACACTCATTTCTCAGAAGAATATGGGGAAAAAAAGTGCTTTCCAAAAACTATACCCTTTCCACCTGGCCACAGAGCAGGTGAAGAGTAACAGGCATTCTCACCAACAGCCAGAATATTTTGAGTGCTCACCTTTGTTTTCGTCCGTTTTCACAACCTTGACAAATTTCCTCTTCATGAAATATCTGAACGCAGGAGCCCGCTTCTCTGGGTTTTCATCAAAGATCCAGAGGTTGACCCGAGCCCGGGTGATGGCCGTGTACAGCTGCTTCAGCTCCCCGTTGAGGAGCTAAAGACAAGATCGATGCAAAGACGTGAGTCTTGAGGGTACAATACAAGGTGTCTTACTTCAATGGGCTCACTCCCACTTTGGAGAAATATTCAAATAGTAAGTTTCACAAAGTACAGCTCAGACTTGAGCACATGTGGGGAACTCCCCGAGGCCACAGGACGGGGAAGCTCTAGCAAGGGGTACCCATAGTACCGGCCCACCCTTGAGCCTGCTGTGCTTCTCCATTTTGAAATAATTACAGATTCATAAGAAGTTACAAAGATACTACAGAGAGGTCCCATGCATTTTTCACTCCGTTTACCCCAATGCTCACATCCTATCCAATGACTGTAACTTCCTTTTTAAAATGTTTTCTCTTCATTTGACTGTGCTGGGTGTTTGTTATAGGACATGGTACCTTTAGTTGCAGCATGTGAGATCGAGTTCTTGACTAGGGATTCAAACCTGGGTCCCCTGCATTGGGAGCACAATCTTAGCCACTGGACCACCAGGGAAGTTCCTATTGTAACTTACTTTAAAAATCGAAGCAGTGAGAATTCCCTGGTAGTCTAGTGGTTAGGAGGCTTCCCTGGTGGTTCAGGGGTAAAGAAGCTACCTGCCAATGCCGGAGACTTGAGTCAGGAAGATCCCCTGGAGAAGGAAATGGCGACCTACTCCAGTATTCTTGCCTGGGAAATCCAACGGACAGAGGAGCCTGGCAGGCTATAGTCCATGGGGTCAGAAAGAATTGGACACAACTTAGTGATGAAACAACTAGTGGTTAAAGACTCTGAATTCTCAGTGCCAAGGGCATGTGTTCAATCCCTTGTTGGAGAACTAAGACCCTGCTAAAACAACAGTGGATTTGTGCCCACCCAGAGGCTTGTAAAGTTTGGTAGTGACTTAACAACTATGTGCAGAGCCTTCCAGATATTTACAGAAACAGCCAGATAACTGCTCTTCTGTTTGTTTTCTGCTTTGTAGGAGACATAAAATTAAGCTAGTATCAATAGTTTCTCCCAAAGCTTTCAGTCTGGCTGGTTCGGTTTTCTGTAGTGTTGCCCTCACTCTTGACGCCTCTCGAGAACTCCACAGAGCTTCTCATCTCTGGCCTCCTTCCGAGCGATGGAACTGGGATGCTCAGGGAAGCAGGGTCCCTTCACAACAAGGCTGGAAGACAGTGGTCTCCACTGACTACAGTCATGGACTTCACTTCTGAGTTCCCCATTTCTGAACAGAGATGAGTTCCAGAGGTGAACAGAAGGTACTACCCTTCTGTGGTACCCCCCATCAAGCCTGGCTGTCTTTGAGAAGCAGGGCTCACCGGCGCTGAGATGGGCTCCATCCCTTTCCTGTCCTCCATGCCCCGGTGCTAACAGTCAGGAAGATTCGAAGCACAGGCTCCACCTCTAACCCCGTCTTATCAGCCGAGCCCTGCTTACTGGCTCCCCGTCAAACCCGCCTGTGGACCCGTGGCTGATACTCACCTTGTACATTTCCGGATTCACTGGGAGAGCCCGGCCCTGGGAGGAGCTGCAATTTTCCAAGGGCACCTCAATCATTGGCTGGCTTTCCTCTTTGCACTCGGAGGATGGAGTAAATGAAGAAATGATCTTCCATTCCTTGTAAGCCTGAACAATGAAGACAAATTTAAGACCAGCAGAAAATGCTTCCCTAGTATACACCCATCCTCCCTGGGCCTCCTGGAGAACTGGGTCCCCTTTGCCTGGCATAGGGGCCAGGCCTTCAGCCACCATCCAGGAGGACAGGGCTGTTGTATGGCCTCAGTGGGGGTCTGAGCCCAGGTGGCCCAGGTAGGGACCAGGGCAGTTACCAGAAAGACCCCCCAGACACTCGGCCTGGACAGCCAAGAAGCAAATACAAGTACTCACTTCCAGGAGATATGTTAGGGCCTGGAGCTTCCTGTTGTTAAAAGCATGCTCACACACAGAATGGACAGAGGAAACCAGTGTCCTCACAATGTGTTTAAGAAATTCCACTTAAGTTCAGTCGTTAAGACACATGTGATGCTTAGCGTGGTACCCTCAGGGTCCATCCACATTGTCACAGATGGCAAGCTATCAACTGTATAGTGACAAGTGGAAACTAAGTTTTTGAAGGTTCATTTTATATTTTTTATTTTTTGGCCATGCCCTCAAGGCATGTGGGCTCTTAGTTCCCCTACCAGGAATCGAACCCACACCCCCTGCGCTGGAGGCACAGAGTCTTAATCACTAGTCTGCCAAGGAAGCCCCAGAAACTAAATTTTTGGTGGTCAGTATGCTGTACGGTATGTATTAATAGAAGCAGAAATACAACCTTGTACACAAGCAACTTATAAGCCAATGTTGCCTCAATAAGAAATGTCTAAAAATATAAACACAAACGAATTTGTGTTAAGCTCTGGGTTTCATATGACTCAGAATCACAAATAACAAAGATAATAAAAATTTAACTACTGTTGCTACATGTGAATAGTTACCAATGTTTAGATGAGTAATAAGATAAAAATTTGTTAATTCATAAATTATTTTTACATCTATTCTATGAAATATATAGTCTTGTCTTTATGTCAGCAAAATTACTAGTTGCATTGTAAGTGGTGTGGGGGTGGGGGCTCCCCAGGTGGCAATAGTGGTAAAGAACCCACCTGCCAATGCAGGAGACGTAAGGGATACAGGTTTGATCTCTGGGTTGGGAAGCTCCCCTGGAAGAGGGCACGGCAACTCACTCCAATATTCTTGCCTGGAGAAGCCCATGGACCGAGGCGCCTGGCAGGCTACAATCCATAGGGTCGCAAAGAGTCGGACACAACTAAAGTGACTTAGCATGCTGTTATGATGGACTTTTCACATAATTGTTTTTCAGTAAACGACCAAGATTAAGAGATGTAATTGCATCCAAAGTGTAAATAATTTGAAATATTTTCATGAATATATGAATGATAAGAAATGTAAGAATAAAAAATTAAAATTATCTTCTTATGATTTAGGGAAAAAAAAGATACAAGTGACAAGATTTCCTAACCAAGTGATTCAGTCAAGGATAGAACAAAGGAATTCCCTGGCAGTCCAGTGGTTAGGACTCTGTGCTTCCACTGCAGGGGGCCCAGCTTCGATCACTGACTGGTGAAATAAGATCCCACCTGCCAAGAGGTAGGACAAGAAAAAAAGAAAGGATGAAGTAAGATTCAGGAGCCCTGGGGTACACTGTGCAAGGTGGACTCTGAAATCAGACTGAACAACTTATATCCCAATTCGTCCATTTATTATGCGACCTTGAAAAAAATGGCTCTTCTAGGTTTCATCTTCCTGTTCTGTAAAAGTGGGGTGAGAGAACTACCCACATTTGTTGGAAAAATAAAAGGAGATAATCAATGTCAAGCGTCTACACAGTGCGTGATAAAGAGTCACATTTAAGCCAAATCAAAGCACAAAACCATGGTGACTTGTAGGCTGGAGTCTGCAGATATCTTTGGCTTTGTGGACTCTATGGTTTCTCTTGCAACTGTTCAACTCTGCTGCGCTGTGTTTAGTCCGTCAGTCGTGTTGACTCTTTCTGACCCCATGGACTGTAGCCCTCCAGGCTCCTCTGTCCAAGGGGATTCTCCAGGCAAGAATACTGGAGTGGGTTGCCATGCCCTCCTCCAGGGGATCTTCCCAACCCAGGAATTGAACTCAGGTCTCCCGAACTGCAGGCAGATTCTTTACCATCTGGGCCACCAGGGAAACCCAAGAATACTGCAGTGGGTAGCCCATCTCTTTTCCAGGGGATCTTCCTGACCCAGGAACTGAACCGGGATCTCCTACACTGCAGGCAGATTCTTTACCAGCTGAGCTCCCAGGGAAGCCCTATTCAATAGT
The DNA here is from genome assembly GCF_019320065.1 of Cervus canadensis. Taxonomy (NCBI): domain Eukaryota; kingdom Metazoa; phylum Chordata; class Mammalia; order Artiodactyla; family Cervidae; genus Cervus; species Cervus canadensis. Next base: position 48,581,497 of record NC_057407.1, read on the forward strand.
AAATGAATAGGCATGGTGTAACACAATAAAATGTTATCTTTTGACACTAAAATTGAATTTAACACAATTTTCACGTGCCACGGAATATTACTTTCCTTTTTGATTTTTTTCTTAACCATTTAAAAATGTAAAAATCCGGGATGGGGAATACGTGTAAATCTATGGCTGATTCATATCAATGTATGACAAAACCCACTGAAATGTTGTGAAGTAATTAGCCTCCAACTAATAAAAAAAAAAAAAATAAGATAAAAAAAAAAAAAAAGTAAAAATCCTTCTTAGCTCACAGGCAGTGAGCTGGTTTGGCCCCAGGCCATGGTTTGCAGATCTGGGGGAGGCAAACGTGACTGGATTACTTGCAGTATTTACAGCCTGGAATTCCCATGAAATTTCAGGTTTCCTACTTTACTGTGTCTTTAGGGAGTAGGTACTCAACTCTCCTATACTTCAGTTTTTTATAAAATGGTGATACCTGCCAATGTATCTTTTCAAGGATGATGGAAAGGTAGAGGCATACAATGCATTACCTCCCTTCGGCTCCTCTGTAATGTAAACTCTATAAACACTAAGTTAAATGCTTTAAACACTATCTATTACATAAGAGTGGCTATGCTACTAACCATCTAGGCAATTAATCACCATGTTCTGAGAAGAGATGGGAATCATGTTATCATTTAAGTAACTGGAAGCTGAAAAAAATTCTTCAAGACACATCTGTGAAATCTTTTCATCTTTGTAAAGCTGTGTACCCAACTTGTTTGCCAGAGAAAGCAGGCCAAGACCCATGTGCTGACATCTGAGGGGGTCTGGCGGATGGCAGAGGTGCAGGCTGGCTGAACTTGGAAGGGCCAGAGGAGCACCTATATTTCAAAACTGCTGCAGGGAGATGCAGAAGCTGTTCACACAGCACATGACTAAGCTGCTTCCATGAATAAAACACCTCTCACTCTCAAGACAGGGCCTCCAAGAAGGAGTACGTGTATGGATGGCAAGAATACAGGCTGGTAGCAATTTTGGCAATAAAAAGAAGAAGCGTTTGGAAGTCTTCCAGCTGCTTCTCTGGGGATTAGTCATTGTGAAGGAAAAAGGCTTAGAATCTACCAGCCAGGTTCCTTTGTGGGGCTTGTTGTCTAGGTTGGTTCAGCAACCCTTCAAAGTTGTGGTTTTGAAAGTCCCTCCTGTCTTAGTCACACATGAGTGTGGAGGAAGGGGCTCCCCGGTGGGGCAAAGTGTCAATGGCAAGCACCCCTCAAAGTCCCCAGAGGAGGAGAATTTGGGGGTGACTGGGAGGATGACTGCCCCTCCCCCAAGTGAGGCAACAATCTTACAAGAGGAGGACTTGACCTAACTATTCCTCGGTTCCTTCCTCATCTCAGAAGATAGCTCTAATGTCCACGTGGTTGAACAGGTAACAGTGAATTCTCTGAAGAGAAGAATCACAAGCCAGGGCAACAAGAAGCCCCCTACACACACACACACACACACACACACACACACACAGGGTGTCTGCCAGACACACACTTCAGGGACAGAGAGGGCAGTCCTCCCCTGTGTCAAACAACAAATACTCTAGCAGCCTTCTTTCTTCGAAAGAAACCCCACGTGAGCAGCCAGACCATGGACGTGTGGGGACTTATGTGACTTCTGTCTGTCCTCCCTTTTGACTGAAGCATCTCCTCTCATTTGCTGACTGGCACCTTTTGGTCTTGTGGTTGTAAATGCTAAACTACAGGTGACCTCTGTGCTGGGAGTGCATGATTCCATTCCCTGGTATTTGGGAAGCAGCATACCAGGAATCTTTCTAGAATTCTCACTCTATTGTGGGATGAAGTGGGTGTTACCACAAGACTTAATCTGTGATTCTTTTAATTTCATGCAACTCACTGAGCCACTGGATTTTGCCATTCCAGGATCAAGGGGAGAGAGCAGAGTGGACCACAAGTTATGAGCCGTAAGTCCAGATCTCATGGAGCTTCTTACTAGCACAAGCATACAATGGGCAGTTAATAAAGGACAGGAACAACAAAGTCTTACCCCTTCCTCTTTTAGAAGAGCCTCGGTCCAACCATGACCAATGGATGTATTATGAGAGAAAAAAGTTAGTCCTCAGAGATTAAAAGTGGTTCTAGGGTTAATGAGAGTGCATCTGATTTTATTAGCAAAAGTCAATAGAAAAGGAATGCACTTAAGCTACTGTAATGGTATGTTCATTGTGGAAGATTCTGGAAGCTGATTGGGTTTGCATGCGGGGCATTAAAAGGAAGGGAGTACAGTGGAAATATCATGAGATTTGGAACTCAAAGCATCTGAGATCATCTCCGAGCTCTGCCACCTATATTATGAATTCAGGCAACTTACTTCCATGACCCTCGGTCTTACATGTAGAATGAAGGTCATAAAAATACACACACCCTCAGAGGGCTGATGGAGGATAAAGTGAGATGATGCATTCAAAAAGCACTTTATAAGCCGTAAAGCATCCATAGCAATATTAGTCGTAGTTATCGTCAAGGCAAATGTGACATTTAAAAAAAAGACCAGGAACAAAACCCAAAGGACCCCCTTTAAAGGGTTGTTTCTGGGGCAGATTTTAAGGAGTCGAAGCTAACAGTGCTCTTGATTTGAGTATGAAAACAGCCCCTTAAAGCATGCGCCATGTGCGATGGGAAATCTGCCACGGGGACCAGGGTGCAGCCAGCTAAGTCCCCACGGGAGATCCAACAGCATGGTCAGCAGCCAGCCTGAGCTCCCACCAGAGACGGTGGTGAAGAGCAAGCAGTGGCTACAAAACTGAGAACCACTGAGTTGGTGGCTCTATCCATAATGTGCTGAGCTCGGGAAGAAAAACCATCACAAGGACTCAGGAGCCAAGTCAAAACAACCGGGCCGGCACAGAGGTTACTGGGGGTCAGTCCACGGACTCTTTCACTGCCATCGTGGGCAAGGGCAGCAAGCAGTGGGCGGCTAAGCCGTGCCAGACGGGCACTCAGGCAGGGCGGCTGTTCTCGTCCCCTGCATCACCTGATCCCGTGGCAGGAACCAAAGCTCCTGTGTCTTCCCGGAGTTGTCTATGAATGACCTTGCCCAGTTCTGTCCTCAGAGGGCGGACACTGCTAACCTTGCCTTCATTCGTCAGGCTCTCCTTAGACCTTGCTCCAACTTGAGCATCCTTGGCAGTCAAGGATAACAGTAGCTAGTGAAACACAGAAGCAGGTACTTGAGTACCAGGCATCCAGAAAAGATGAATCCAAGAGAGCAGGGAAGGGCAGGGCACGGGGAGAGCCAGCCCAGGACACACTATGAACCAAGCCACAGCCATTGTCAAAACGCACATCCAGACACAGAAAAACCTCACATCACATGGATGATGCTCCAAAACGGAAATGGTCACCTGTGACAAACTCTTCTACTCAGCTCCAAATGCTTTTTCCCGGAGTGGAAGTGGAGCTCAGACATACACATGCTGTGTGAAAAAGAATTCGGCATGACATACCTCAGAGTCAGTAAAGAAGTTGTAAAGGAGGACGTCATCGAATTCTAAGCCTTTGGCTTCGTAAACTGTTAACACAAGTGCCAATCCCAGCTCTTCTGGAATTTTCTCCTTTGCCATTTCATTGGCTACAAGGATCACCTTGGGGGAAAAAAAAGGATTGGAGAGAAAAAAATTCACACAGCACAAACAGAAATCTAATGAAGCTGAGTCTATTTTTATGGGAGGCAGGTAATGTCTCCGAAGAGGAGTGCTGGCGTGGACTAGGTCAGCCAGGCTGGTGGGAATGTTAATAACACTTAGTCACTCACTCATCCTTGAAACCTCCTCATCCTAGGACAGGAACTACTGAATTCTACCTTGTGGAAGAACTCAGCTTCTCAAACCTTTTTTCAACTGCAAACTGCCTTTTGTTTTAAAACATACAATCTCAAGAAACTCACCTGGTGGGCTCCAAATTCAATGGGCTGGGTTTTTCTTTTGTTGCCTCGAAGCAATATTGCCAAGTCACTCACACTACAGGATTCCAGGACAATTGGCCGGGGGCCATCGAAAAGGCCAGAATCCCTTGGAAGGCGATCGAAAGACTCCGGGAAATAGAACTGAAGTAAATCTACCACTCCAGATGCCAGATTGAGGATTCCTGGGATAAGACAAGAAAAAATAAAAGTCAGATGTTGTACAACACGCCAACATGGCTGGACTTTTGGTTGTTTTGTCTTTTTTTTTATTTAATTTTTTTTGGCCACACTGAGCAGCCTGTGGGATCTCAGTTCCCCGACCAGGGGTTGAACCCGGGCCCTTGGCAGTTAAGGCCCAGAATCCTAACCCGTAGGCTCCCGTGTATTTTGTTTCCTTATTTTAGTTCGCTATTTCCCCCCCCCCCCGAGAAGTGGTATTGGTCCTGAGAGTACATCTAATTGTGGACAATTTTCAGGTCCAGATATTATAATAATAATATATTATTATTTCAGCCCAGATTATCACTTTGGGCTCTGTATTACTCTGCGTACAGCGGACAAAGGCAGGGATGTGTTTACTGTCCTAAGAAGGTTTTGTAGAATCTCATTCCTGGACTACATTCATGTTAGAGAAAATGACCTCATGAAGAAGAGTCAAGGCAGAAATGTAATCTAAACACTTAGAGCTGTTAGGATGCTAACACAAAGGGCTAATATACAGTGTAAAAGAAACAAGAATTCTCATGAGTCATTGGCACTTAGAGCACTGGAGACAAGGTTACATGGTAAGAGCTGGATTTTTTTTTTTTTTGGCTGCACTGGGTCTTCATTGCTGTGCATGGGCTTTCTCCTGTTGCAGGGGTGGGGGCTACTCTCTAGTTGCCATGGGTGGGCTTCTCTTGTTGTGGAGCACATGCTCTAAGCGAGCGAGCTTCAGTGGCTGTGGCGCATGGGCTTAGTTGCCCCATGGCATGTGGAATCTTCCCAGACTAGGGATCGAACCCGCGTCTCCTGCGTTGGCAGACAGATTCTTAACCACTGTACCCCCAGGGAAGTCCTAAGAGCTGGATGTTAGCTGGGACAGCAACCTCGGCTTGTTTCCCTTTCCCACTATGTTTATACCCTGGGGAGAGAGCACTATACTAAGAAAAATTGTCAGCGCTAGATAAAGGATTTTCCAAAGAGCTTTCTCCCTGGGTCCCATTTCTAAGAGTGCTGAAGTAACAATGACAGTGAGGCTGCCTATACAACAGGTTCCTTCATAACAATTATCCTGTTTAATCCTCACAGCAGCCTGGTTAGACAGACCAGACAACCCTATTTTTACAACCAGGGACTCTGAGGTCTGAGAGCTTCAAGAGTAATGAGCTGGACTGAATACAGATCATCCCAGGTCTCCTGCTGTTCTTACGGGCTGTGTGCTCTTTGCCCGACACCAGATAGAATTCTATGAAATGGGCATACATGTCCCCATTACTATTACCAAACAGTGAAGGGAAATTTTACTATCCAATGCTACTGTTATTAAAAGTATGCAATATAAAGAAATCAAGAATACAAGTGGAAATTGTTGAATCTAAGCACGTCAGCTGCCATGGTGGTTCAGAGATGTACATTAATGACAGGATCAGAAAAAGGCATGGAAGTGTTCATTGCAGCGAAAAACTGGAATCCACTTAAATGCCTTTCTAGGGAACTAGATGAAAATTTTTTTAGATGAAACTATTTTATATGAACATAATCAAAGAATGGGCTTCCCACATGGCTCAGTGGTAAAGAATCCACCTGCCAATGCAGGAGATGCAGGAGACACAGGTTTAATCCCTGGGTTGGGAAGATCCCCTGGAAAAAGAAATGGCAACCCACTCCAGTATTCTTGCCGGGATAATCTCACGGACAGAGCAACGTGGTGGCCTACAGTCCATGGGGTCGCAAAAGAGTCAGACACAACTTAGCAACTAAACAAAAAATCAAAGAACAGACGATGGTTCAACCATAAAAAGCAATGAAGTACTGAAACATGCTACAATATGGAAGAACCTTGAAAACACTATGCTAAATGAAAGATGTCAGACACAAAAGGTCACATGTTGTGTGATTCCATTTAAATGAAATGTCCAGAATAGGCAAACCTACAGACACAGAAAGTAGACTGGTAGTTCACAGGGGTGGCAGGGGCCGGGGGGCGGGGGCGGGGTGACGATGAGGAGTAACTGCTAGTGTTCATGGGGTTTTTTAATCACCCTTTTGGGGGTGATTAAAATGTTCTGGAATTAATGGTAATAATTGCACAACCTTATGAATATATTAAAAAATGACTAAATTGCACATTTTAAACAGGTGAATGTTATGCTATGTAGACAAGGACCTCAATTTTAAACAAGAATAAAAGATGGGAAGAAATATTCACTAAACACATATTCACTACCTAATCAATAAATGTATGTGATAAATGCATATATGTATAGGGAAAAAAGATCAGAAGGAAACGAAACAAAACGTGAGCTGTGAGCAGCTTTACAGGTGGCTTGAAATTTTTTTTAATGCTTGATGTGTTTTCTAAGGTCTCTCAATTCTAACACATATTATTGGGGCTTTTTCTGGTTCTATACACAGAAACATTTACACACAGTCTTCCCTCCATCCTGAGAGGAGGTGGAAGATGGGGCTTAAGTAGCGATCACCTGGGTGGGTTGCTAAACACATTAAAAAAAAAAAAAAAAACTGTTCACAGGAACAGTTCCCTCTGTCTATGGAAAAACTTTAGCCAAAGAAAAAGGTTAATCAGAGAGGTGAGAAAATGCAGAAGCAAAGAAAAGCAATCCAACAAGATTAAATAATAAGAGTTTAGTCATTAAGCAAAGTCAAGGATCTTTAGTTCCTTCTCAAGGATCAGAGATATTCTGAACCATATCCTCTGAGCAGTCTAAGAGAGAATGAAACCCCCTCCAGCTGGAAGTCGTTAACTACATGATGGAAAGACTATAGCCATGACATGCTGCCACAATTCTGAGAACTGACCTCAAGCACGTGGGAACAAACTGACCCTGGAACTGAAGAACAACTGTACTTAAAACAGCCAGAATGACACTGATCAGACCACCACACGACCAATTTCAAGATGATGGTGAGAGCTGACTATATTGTTTTTGCACGTGCCCCCTTCCCCCCGTCTATAAAAGCTCTTGTCCAACTGATGGGGCAGGGGCGGTGGGGGGAAGGGGAGTCGATCTTTGGACCATTTGCCTGTCTCAGAAATAAAGCATACTTTCCTTTCCACCAACCCTGTTGCTTTATTAACTTTTGAGCAGTGAGGGTCTGGACCCACTTGCCATAAGGTCTGGGCACACAATGGGAGGCTGCGCTCTCGCGGTATCTGGCTCCCGTGGTTTTCTGGAGTGGAGTCCGCTGCCATGACACCACGCAGGGAAGGCTTTGAGGAACCTGCTGCTCGTGGCTTGCTGGCCCTAAGGAGGGGGCTTGGGGAGACATCCTAGCAGCTGCTGAAACCATTTGTTTTGAGGATCCTCCCTGTTTCTCCCCTGCTCAGCACTGGTTGCCAACGTACTTTCCCTTGGTGGAGTGGAAACATGAATCTGGAGGAACTGAGGTGCTCCAAGACCCAGTAAGTCCATTGGTATGCACCCGGCTAACTTCTCTTTGGAGCATGAAGCGCTATTTGGGCATTTTGTCAGTTAGTTCTGATTGACTGTCTGCCATTGAGGACTATTTGGAAGCAACGAGTGTCATTTGGGCATTTTTGCCACTTGGTTCTGACCTGGGTCTAACACTGAGGACCCTTTGTGAGCACTGAGTGTCATTTGAGCATTTTGTCATTTGGTTCTGACATGTGTCAACCACTGAGGACCTTCATGCTGGGGAGGTGTTTGTTTGGGACTCCATATGGGTCATCTTCTCAGTGGATCTGTGACCGTTCTATCTTCTGATGTGTGAGTTTATATACATATATATATATTTTTATATATATTCCATTTGTGTGATTGGTATTCTTGCTGCCTTTTGTAAAATGGGAAATTCAGGTTCAATTCATTAAGAAAAATTTAGCTATGAACCTCTAAGAAAAAAGATGATTTTTTTTTTAAAACACTGTGGGGCATTCTTCAGACTCCAGAGAAAATTGGTTAAGATGAAACTCTTTTGAAACTCTAAAACTGGTTCTTTTCGCAATATGCAGTTAGAGAAAGGTGGCTTGATAACATGCTGTTTTCAGAATTCTGACCCCAAGAGAATAAAAATATACCTAGAAGAAAGTTTGTAACTCTTATCAAGTCCTTGAAATAAAAGCACAGCTCATTGCCTGCGATTTCAGCCCTGGGTTAATTAATTAGTAGAACTTCAAAAGATATTTGGGTTCATTAAACATGCATCCTGCCACAGTAAAGAGAAACTGTGCTATGAGAAAAATGTATGTTTTTGGAGATTATAGAATATGTTAAGTTTGCAAATCAGAAAATGCTGATATAACAAATAGGTCATTTTCTTGTTTCTTGGTTTTGCTATCATCTTTTAAAAGTTAAAAACTCTAATATGTAAAAATGATAAGGGAAGCATTTCAGGACGTAAAGCAAGTAGGAGATGTGTTGTCAATAAGGTATAAAAAATGAAAATATTTTTGCTGAAGGATAAAAGAAGAATAATTTTGTCTGGAATGTGGAAAACAAAATGTGGAACAGTAGAAATGCATGAACTGCAGCTCCATGGTATTAACATGCAGAAATCCCAAAACATTGTTATACGCAAAAATACAAAGTTGTAGAAAGGTATGTCTGACATGAGTCCATTAAACAAAAGGCTCAAACATGTAAAATAATGCTCTATGTTGTCCATGGTCACATGGAGGACATAGACGGTGAATTGGTGAGCAGTCTAAAAACCACATAGGAAGTATTCTCCGTGTCAGTTACCTCGTTTGTAAAATGGGAGAGATGCCTTCTTTGTAAGGTTGTTGTGAAGGTTAAAAACAGATGCCCGTGGGAGTTCCCTGGTTTAGTGGTTAGGTTTCTGGACTTACATCACCATGGCCCAGGCTCAATCCCTTGTCAGGGAACTGTGATTCCACAAGCCACATAGCACAGTGAAAGAAAAAAAAAAAAAACAGATACTCTATGCCAACTGCTTGGCATCATGCCTGGCACAGGAAGAGGTACATGTGAAGCACAAATTAAAAACACCTGAGTTTGCATTATCTCCCACCACCTCTTACCACCCTACTTTTCTTGCTTCTTCTTAAAGAAAAGCTGCTTTCGTTCAGGATTAATGACTTGTAATTGGTATATCATTTTACATTACAGAAGCATGTGGTTCCAAAGTGCTCTAACAAAAGTTCTCAAGCAGTTGTTTACATGTTCCCCTGAAATGTTTCCATGTCATGGCCAACACCTTAAGCAGTTATTACTTAGAGGTTTACTTCCACTCAACCACTGCTTAAATCATCAACCTAAGAATGAGTAGTGGCATCTACTTAATTTATGGTTACTAAAGGGGGAAAGCAGGGAAAATAAATTAGGAGTTTGGGATTAGCATGTACACACTACTACATATACAATAGATAACCAACAAGGACATACTGTATAGGCACAGGGAACTCTGCTCAATATCTTGTAATAATCTATAAGGGAAAAGGATCTGAAAAATTGTATATAACTGAATCACTTTGCTAGACACCACTGTGTATATCAACTATACTTCAATTAAAAAAAAGAAAAAAAGGGGGATTCCCTGGTGGTCCAGTGGTTAGGACTCCCTGCTCTCAGGGTGGAGGAGTCAGATTCAATTCCTGGTCTGGGAACTAAGATCCCACAAGCCACATGCCACCCCACCCTCAAAAAGGGAGAGACAGAGGAAAAAAATGAGCAGTGGCAAAAATCCTAAGATCTCTTGTTCCTGAAGGTAGTTACTAACAAACGCCAAAATACTGTACTTGGCTTAGCTACAAGAGCCCAACAAAACTAAGTCACAGCTTTAAAACCAGCCCAAGGTCAGTGCCAAGCACCTCCCCCATAAGGCAAGGCCGGGACGTACCGGAGTGGGACCTGTAGTTCTGGTACAGCTGGTGGATCTTCTTGGGCTTGCGCACTGCGCACTGCTTGTCCACAGCGTTCTTGCTGGCGTAGTGGAACAGGGAGCGCAGATCGCTGAAGCGGAAGGCCACGCCTTTCATGATGCTCTGGGCCGTGTCCCCCGTGAGGAACATGGCGTTGGGGTCGTTGATGCATTTCATCAGCAGCGCCAGCTCGGCCTGGGTGAAGTCCTGGATCTCATCACCATAGAGCTCGTGGATGGACCACGGGAGCACCTTGAGCTTCGACAGCCTCCGGGACAGGTTGTACAGAACATCCTCATCGTCAAAGTACCCTTTCTGAGACCTAATCTGCTGATACAGGCAGAAGAGGCCGTAGATCTCGCTCCGGTCTTCCTTGAAGTTGGGGCACCGCTTCCGCCCTAATTGCTTATATGCTTCTTCCGTGAGTCTCCCCCGGGGGCAGCTGAGGGCCTCAAAAGACCCCTTGAGAAAAGATTTTATTTCTTTCCAAATCAGGGCAGGGTTGTAGGAGGTTTTCCCTTTTATCATTTTGGGCCATATCTCATTGACGAACACCTCAAACGTCACATACACCCGGGGGTCGCTGTCGCTCGGGCGCGTTTCCATGGTTTTTTCCTCCTCGCCATAGTCCCCATCGGCCTCAGCCTCCTCCTCATCCTCCTGCCAGTTGGTGATGGTCAGCTCTTCCTGCGTGGACCATCCTGCGATGGATCTTTTCAAGCTGCCATCTTCGTTTCTCAGAAAAAACGGTTTGGGCAGAGAAGCATCCAGCAGGAGGAGCAGCTGCTTAGAGGTGACGAACAGAGGAAAGTTCTCATCCCTGAGGTCCTGGAGCTTGTGGACATTGGGTTCCAGCGGCTTGTAGTGACTCGTGGCCTTGGTAGACTTGGAAAGCTCCACGAAATTCCTCTGCACCTCCTGGCACAGGACGTGGTTCTTGGTCACGAAGATCTGATGTAAGTGCTCCAGCTGGGGGGGCTCTTGTGGGGCGAGTTCTTCCTCCCCTTGGCCGGGCCCTCCTGGCTCCCCACTGGCTCCCTCTGCACCAGCTTCACTCTCCTGCTCCTCCTCCAGGCTGCCCACTGTTCCCACCGCCATGGATTCTTCCTCCTCATCCTCCTCCTCCTCCTCTTCCTCCTCCTCCTCCTCTTCTTCCTCCCCACCCTGACCCTCCTTTCTGGGCTCCAGTTCCAGCCTTCGCTTCAGCCAGATCTGCTTCGCCAGCAGCGGGCTCCCCGCCTGCTCGGCTTTCTCCCAGTAGCCGTGGAATTTCTTCCACAGCCTGTATAGGCAGCAGGTGGTCTTGCCCGTGCCGCTGCGTCCAATGAGGATGATGGGTTCCAGCGGCCTGGGGTTGAGGCCGATCACCGCATACTCGAGCTCACCCACCCGGAACGGGTACTCCACCGTGGCCGTGATGTCGTTGAGGATGTTGGAGGCCATGTTGGTGCTGAAGCTGTGGAACTTCATGATGTTAAACTCCGTCTCCACCGCGCTGGCCGGGGGGAAGTACTCGGGCTCGGCGCGGGCCCCGCCCTTCTCGGCCTCCGTGTCCTCCACGTAGCAGCGGGGGATCCGCTTTTGGATTTTCATATTGGCGGACACCTCGCCCTTGTTGATGCCCTTCAGCTTCTTGCGCAGGATGCAGGACAAGCCCCGGTTGTAGGCGCCGCAGATGGCCTGGATGGAGCAGGACAGTTTGTTGTGGTCTAAGACGATGTCCCAGATCCGTATGATTTCCGTGTAGACCCGCCCGGACTTCTCGGTGGGGTGCATGCTGCGCTCCGCGGCCATGATCTTCTCGGGGTTCTCACTGCACCGTGGGGAGAAGTCAATCGCCAGCTCCCACAGCATCCGGGCCGCCTTGTCCAGCTTGGCCTCGAAGAGCTGGATGCTTCCTTTCAGGTTTCTCAGCCGCTTCCGCAGGCCCGGGGTCCACTCACCATTGCCCAGCTTCTGGATGGCAAGGATGATTTTCTTCTTCATGACCTTGGTCATGACCTTGCTGGACAGCTTCTTCAGCATTTCCGAAGTGCACTCGATCTCCCACGTCATGTTCTCGAAGTCCAGGAGGGAGACGTCCATCTCTGACACACTCCAGTCGTCCTGGTCGTCACTGCCCTCTGTCCCCCTGCTACCCTCCGGAAGGAGCCGCGGGGCCAAAAGGCCTGCCTGCACGTGTCCCTCCGCAGCCTCCAGGGCCCCCGGGTTGCTCCCGCTGCAATCAGAGCCCCCCGCCCCCGGGGCACCCTGCAGCTCGTCTTTCTCTTCTTTGGTACCAGCTCCTGTCTCCAGAGTCTTGGGGCCCTGGGGACAGTCCTCTGGGAGGGATGAATCCAATTCCAGCTGCTGAATCAAAGCTGTGATGTCCTGCAGGAGGCAGTCTTTCCTAGAGCAGGGCCTGGCAGCCCCAGGCTCCAGCCTTGTAGCCTGGGCATCGGGGAGGGTCTCCCAGCTGTCAGGAACCCTGGCTTCTTTGGATGGGGCTCGCACAGGGCCCGGCAGAAGCTTGGAGGAGCCCTTGACCTGAGCGGTGTGAGCCGGGGCCGCCGGGCGTGGGGGCTTCCCGGGGTGGGCAGCGGCATCCTGCCGGCCCCGGCGCCTGCTCTCCATCACGGCTTTGTTCCAGGCCAAGAGCAGTGGGTCGTTCTTCTTCACGCGGTGCCGCGCGTCTCTGCCTTCCTTGTTCTTCAGATTGAGGTTGATGTCAAACTTCGCCAGCAGACCTACCAGCTTTCCCGTGCGTTTGAGCATGCCTTTCTGGAAGAGGATATGCATCAGTGTGTTCCCGCTGCCGTCCTGCATGTTGGGGTTGAGGTAGGAAAACTCCTCTGGCTTGGACCAGAACAGATCCAGCAGGTGGTTGAGGAAGTTAAAACCGATGTCAGCTGAAAGACACAAAAACCCTGTGAGCGCTGGACAGCTATTCTGGGGAGCAGAGACGCCAGCTGGGGAGGGCTCTTAAAACACAGAACTTCCCCAAGCATTTCATAACGCAGTGGTTCTCAACTGGGGCAATCCGTTCCCCAATGGGCATGTGGCTTTGTCTGGAGACACTTCTGCTTGTCACAGTTTAGGAGGTGCTTGTGGCATCTAGTGAGTGGACATCCCACAAATGCACAGCACAGCCACCAAACAAAGAATTATCCTGCCCAACTGTCGGTAGTGCCAAGGAAGAAAAACCCAGAAATCATCTTAATATTCCAACAAGATCCTTTATGTCAGGACCCTTGAAATGATGTAAATAAATGAAAAAGCATGTGCAGCTATGGATGGCCGACTTTGGAATGTAAGAATCTTCTCCGTCAGCCCACGCTGACCATTCCCCGTGATGGTCACTCCTTCCGATTGAGCTATGGGTGAGGGGCCAAAAGGGAGGGGCTTGGCCAAGAAATAGACCTCTTCCAGATCATTGGCTTTCCTATAGGAAAGACCAAAGACCAAAGCATCCTTTCTAATATCCAGTTTCGTCCTCAAGAAAACGACTGCTGACAGAATGAAGCCTACCTTTGATATCTAGAAAGATGTGGAGCGCAGCATGCAAGGGAGTGTCACCTTCTGTGAGAGAAATACTTCGGGGGTCTGCGCCCTTGGTCAAGAGGAGGAAGGCCAGGTCGAAGTCCTCATGCTTCATGCACACAGCAAGCGGCGTCTCCTGGCTGCTCTGGAGACCCTCCAGCAAGGCTGGGGGAGGCAGAGAGAAGGACACAGTGAGCCACATCCCAGGGGTGGGACCGTTTCTGCCCTTCAGCCTAAAGCAAGAAAGGGTGCGGACCCCACTTCCAAGGCCCTCCTGCTACCTCCCTTTCTGGGAGGCAAGGGCTTCCCAGTGCCCTTGGGGGGAAAGCTTGCCCCCTCCAGGTGTCCTGTTCCTGGGCCTCGTCTCCTTTCCCATCTCGCCAGCTCCCTCTGCCTCGCTGCAGCAGGACCATTGTCAGCACTGCCCTGGAATGGGGACGGTGTGAGCAGATGAACTCCCGGTGTCTGTCCAACCCTCTCCATGACACACACTCAGTGACCAGGACATGAGCAAGCTTCCCACTTCCTCTGCTTCTATGAAGCTTCTCCACGAGAATGCCCGTCGGCCCTCATTTATCCTGTTCCCTGACCTGTCTCCACGCGCACATCACCTTCTTTTTAGCTCAGTCCACATTTCTGCTCTGCACTGCTGGCTCCCCGACCTCCACCCTCTCTGGACCTGCAGCCTTCCTGCACTGCTGCTCGCTGGCAGCCATGAGTTCACTCTCCATCCTTGGGCCCTGGCACCTGACCGCGGGGAGGCCTTCGATGAGTGCTTGCTTCACCAGAAACAAAACAGGAATTCCACAACTGCCATGGTTTGGGGGCAAAGGTAGTAAGATTCCACGTCAGGAATGGGTTTGAAGACATTAATAGGCAACCTTCCATCTATCTCCTGAAACCCATGGGTAAGGCCAACACCGGAAAGCTCTGTAAGGCTCTCTGAGAGCTGGGACCAGTGTGGCATCACTCCCTCTGAAGGTCATTTCCCTTACACTGCAAGGCGGGTGGAAAACCATGCAGCCAAGGCACTCTGCCCAGATCCTGCATCCATGAACACACTGAATATTCAAAGCAGCCCTGAGAAAGGGGGACTATTGTCACTCCCATTTTATAAATGAGGAGATGGAAGCCAGTTCGTAGTGGCCTTAGGAAGGGGTTTTGGAGGGGTGGAAGCGTAGGGAGAGGAGGCTGGCGTTTCCAGATTAGCTTTAAATAAAACCGGATCCAGCAAGCCGTCTGCCCGCTCCAGACACACATCCAGCCAAGTGCGACTGTGCTGATGAAAGCGGCAGATGTTTCCACCCACCCGTTATCTGGCCGTTTCTTTAAAAACAAGCACCACAAATCCCAATCATGGATCAGAAAAGAACACGGCAGAGTTTGACAAGGACCCACACAGTGTATCAATCGCCAGGAATGGTCCAGCCGAGGGTCAGGAGGAAAAGACCCCTGTGGCTGCACCAGGGCTGACGCCCCTCCACAAACCTGATGTTTCTCACACAAAACACAGAGGAAAGGGAAGAATTCACAGAAGTGCCTTGACCTGATCACTGCTTCCACTGAGAAGATATGGAGGAGAAAGAGAATGAGGCAGGAGGAGAATCCAAGGGACTTCCCTGGTGGTCCAGGAGTTAAGACTCCATGCTTCCACTGCAGGGGGTGTGGGTTCGATCCCTGGTCAGGGAATGCCCCACAGCAAAGCCAAAAAATAAATACATTTTTTAAAAATAAAAAGGAGTCTCCAAAATCAAGTGAAAGCGCCGTGACCTGCGGCACCTGGGCTCCCCTGGCAGGACCCCGGTGCTGACTCAGCATCTGGGACTCACCTCCATGGTCTATCAGGCGGTCCAGGAGCAGGGTCCTCCGCTGGTCCCAGACCCTGAGGTGGGGGAGGATGGCACAGAGGTCGAGGTTCGAGAGGTCGCAGTCTTTGATGAGACAGTCCCCGAGCGGCGGCTGCCCGCTCACCTTTCGGGTCAGCAGCAAAAGCACTTCGGGCCACTTCTGTTTTTCCAGTAAAAACTTGAAGAAGGCGTTGGCACAGCCGCGGTCAATGTCATAGACCAGATCAGGAGGGATTTCTTTCAAAAACAAGAACACACCACACTCCAAAAAAAGGTTCCTGTGATTTCTGTCCCCAGCCACAAGCCTAAACAGAGGGACGTCACTGCCCCAAGTTACAGGAAACCATAAACAAGGACTGAGTTATTTCGGCCACGCTACTCAATCACAGGTGAACCTCAGTGACAGCACTCGCGAGTGAGCGTCTTGAGAAGGCTGGAAATACCCAAGGAGTGTACAGTCTTAGCCAACAGAGAGGAGAAGCATCTGTGGTATTTTTAAAAGGATAGGGACTTCCCTGGTGGTCCAGTGGTTGAGAGTCCACTTGCCAATGCAGGAGACATGGGTTCAATCCCTGGTTCAGGAAGATCCCACATGCCATGGGGCAACTAGGCCCATCTGCTACGACTACTGAGCCCTCATACCAAGAGTCCATGTTCCACAAGAGAAGCCTCCACAAGAAAAAGGCTGTGCACCCCAACTAGAGAGTAGCCCCCGCTTGTCCCAACAAGAGAAATCCTGAGTGCAGCAAAGAAAATTAAGCACAAACAAATAAATGTTTAATTATTTAAACACTCATTTAAAGATTTTAAAAAATGAATAAAAAATGTAAATGGATCGTATATGCAAATTCCAGGAGGATACATGAAATAAATGACAGAGGTTGCCCCAGGGATGAGATTTAAAGATGGAAGTTCAAGGGGTGGATGATCCACTTTTCACTGGAGAATGTTCTGTGTTGTTGGAATGTTCTCCATGTAGCTCATGACATTTATTTTTTAATCAATTCTTAAACAGATAGTAGAAAAGAGTTTTAAGGTGCATACAGCATCTTTGAACCCAACTGAAGCTTGTCAGAAACCTTACCTTGCAAAGAAGAAAGGAGGCGCAAGAACCTCTGAACCACTTCTTGCTTCAGAAAGTTTTTCTGCAACAAGTGACTTCCTGAGTTCATGTATGTCACCAGCTGCTCGCAGACTTTCTGGAAAATGTCCCCCTCGTTAGCTGGTCCCTCACCAATGCTCAGTTCTGCAAAACAGCCCCAGATGCTTCTTGTGACTGCAGAGATCACACAGGCATAGATTGCAAAGGTGATCATACCTCTCCACCCCTCCATGTAGCCAGGCAACCGCAGAGCACCTGTTCCCCCCTTCCACCACTCTAGCCTAGCTTCATGACCTGCTATGACGAGGAAAATGTAATGATTGTTGAGTTTTGTGTCAGTTCTGAGCCTGAGCCTCAAGAAGCCCTGTTCAGTTCTATTCGGGTCCAGCTAGATAAGAAACATCATAAAACAAAGAAGAATCAACCCAGTGGTCCAAACTGAGGCCCGACAGATACGAAAGAGTCCAGTCAAGATCAGCAAGAGGCAGACACTTGAAGAAGTTCTGTTACACCTATGAGAATAGCCCAGCCTCAGTGGCTGAGCTGCAGGATCATGAACTAAATAAGTGCTTGTTGCTTTAAATCACTAGGTTTGAGGGCTGTTTGTTAAGTAGCAATGGATAACTGATACAACAGTTCAAGGATATAACAGCAGGAGGGTAGCTTACTGCAGCAGCAACATCCAACTACACACCAGCCACCCACGCATCTAATTGACAAGTGGAAAAAGCCAAGAGCAAGGAGCCAGCTCTCCAGCCGAAAGAGCAAAGACACTGTCCCATTGGTTCAATTTACTGAGAAAGTAGTTATGATTAGAAATCACCCAATAAAGGAAGGCTGAAAAGGGGCAAATGCTTTATTTGGTGTCAGATTATACACTCAAAAAGCCCTTCTGGTTAACATGGAATCTTACTAAACAGATCAACTGGATGTGGGTTTTTCACACCTGGCCCACAGCTTAAGTACTATCATGTGGTGAAGAGGTGAATGCATGTTCGACGTCATGTTCTAACAGAAGCAGGGACACTTTAAAGGAGATGGAAAAATAAAAGCATTCCATCAGCAGTCAGGTGTCCCACAGCAGATCTCAAGGCAAAGATTTGTGTGCAAGTAGTTCAAGAAAGAAGAGACCAGTGAGGGTGGGGGGAGTAGGTGAGGGCTGGGGAGGAAGCAGGCCGGCTGTCAGCCCCATGGTCCCCTGGGGGATCTGGGGTGAATCACTCAGAGCTGCGCTGTCCAAGGCAAGGGGAATGGGCTTTCAGATTCTCACCTCTGTCTGCCACTGTCCACAGCCTGCCTTGAGTGAGTGAGTGAAAGTCGCTCAGTTGTGTCCAACTCTTTGTGACCCCATGGACTATACAGTCCATGGAATTTTCCAGGCCAGAATACTGGAGTGGGTAGCCTTTCCCTTCTCCGGGGGATCTTCCCAACCCAGAGATCGAACCCAGGTCTTCCGCATTGCAGGCGGATTCTTTACCAGCTGAGCCACCAGGGAAGCCCAAGAATACTGGAGTGGGTAGCCTTTCCCTTCTCCAGCGGATCTTCCTGACCCAGGAATCGAACCAGGGTCTCCTGCATTGCAGGCGGATTCTTTACCAACTGAGCTATCAGGGAAGCCCTAGGGGCTATAAATTCCCATGCACCTTCTGGCTTGAAGGAGCCTGAGCAAAGCAGGCTCCATAATCCCATAGGCTGTTCTCTTTGAGAACGAGCCTTAGGCATGGGCTTACATCAGGGAGCACACAACAGTGGGAAGGGACCCAGGGGACCCGAGCAGAGCTCCGACGTCACCTGCCATGCCTTCTGATACACGCCCGGATCGCCTTTCGAAAGATTGGGTCAGAGAGCCAGAAACACACACACACCCCAACTTCCCGGGCAAACCCCTACTGCCTTCTAATCAAGAGACTTTCCAGTGCCAGACAGAAGCAAGACCCCTCGAGGACTAACCTCTAGAGAAAAGGAAGTGGAAACCCTTGGCCCAGGAAGACCCACATCACCTAAGCGAGCAGCCCGCTCTGAGGCAGAGAACATGAACCGTGTGGTGTAACAGTGACTGAACAGTACCCCTGGGCCTGGCATCCCACCTTCATCCGAGAAGGCCTCTGAAGACACAGAAAACAGTGATAACGCACAATGCAGGACATAGAACCCTTGGTAAAGGAGGAAGCTCCTTCTCCACCAAGCAGATGGAAACCTGGCCACTGGTCCCCTGCCTCCTGCCTCACGGCCTCATTCTTCCACCTGGGCAGTTAGTTTAGTACAAAAGTCATTTGAAACTGAACAGAAAGATGACCAAGCTTGACAGCAGAGACAGTTAGATGCAGTTGTATAGTAAACGTGTGGCTGTGTGGTTCAGGATAATTAAGGTGGTTATAGACTAGAGAAAGGTACAGAAATCAGGCAAGAAACTAGAGAGTGATATCAACAACACAGAAAAGCATAAAAGGAAATGTGCTGAAACACTGCTGTGGGTCGGCATCTCTGGGTAGGTACACGTGATTTATTACTCTGAACTTGTCTGTTTTTTCCTAAATTTTCTATAAGCGTAAGAGGGAGAAGAAACTTTGGGTTATAAGGTTGTTTATACATTATAATCACAGGTTTTTTAAAAAGATGACTAAGTAAGGAACACCAACCAAAAGACTAGATAAAAATATGTCAAAGTGTGATTACAATGAATTTTTGTTTTTATTTTTATTTGTTTAAAAAAGATGTATTTATTTTTTTTTCTTTTTTGGCCGCTTCCCAAGACATATGGGATCTTAGTTCCCTGACAAGGGACTGAACCTGTGCCCCCTGCAGTGTAAGCGTGGAGTCCTAACCACTGGACGACCAGGGAAGTCCTTTGTTTTTATATAAAATGATATCTTTACAAATTTTCTACAATGATCATATTTAATAGATATATACAAGCAGATTCAAAGTTAAAATTAAAAGAGATATTTTAAAGTTGCAATAGTGCTCAGCTGTAATAGTTCTTTTGTGTTAGTTGCTCAGGTGTGTCTGACTCTGTGACCACATAGATTGTAACCCATTAGGCTCCTCTGTCCATGGGATTTTCCAGGGAAGAATACTGGAGTGGGTGCCATTTTCTCCTGCAGAGGATCTTCCCGACTCAGGGATCAAACCCACATCTCCTATGTCTCCTGCATTACAGGCAGAGTCTTCTTGTTAAAAAACAGAAATATATCATTTCAAAAGGAGATTTTTGCTTTTGTATGAAATCTTCCTTTCGAGGTAAAAAAGGTGAAACTGACAAGCTTTATTACAAACACTTTATCAAGTCAAATTTATGTAGCCATCCCATTTTTATAAAAGAAAATTAAAATATGTAACTGTAAATGCATGGAATAAGAGTAAATGACTAAATCACAACTATATTAATGTTTCCAGGCAGGTGGGTTTATGAAGAATATTTTCTTTTTAAAAAAAGAATCTATTGATTTTATAATAAGGAAACAGTATCATCAATGTCGCATGCCTGCATTTACTGAAAAAGAGGGCATTTTGTGGTGCTAAGGGACTCGAGGATGACACACAATGGCCTCTGAGTCACAGGCTCCATCTGTGGGAGAAACAGCCACACAGAGGTCAGAATCCTCTTAGTCGTGGGCAAGAGGCACCCTCACAGAGCAGAAGGCAGCTGGCGCCTAGGGGAGAACCGGAGAGAAAGGCTTCTCCGAAAAGCGATGCACCAGTGAATCAAAGGAAAAATCACAACCCGCCGAGAACAATAACAAAAGAGGCTGCAATCGCCTTAGGTCCTGAGGGCAGTCGAGCTGCGGGAGAAGGTGGACATGCCGCCATCTAGTGGTTGTCGTGAGGGGCAGGGAAAGACCGGGAAGCCCGACCTCTCCGGTTCACCTCGCCCCCAACCTCCCTACCGCCCTGTGAGCCCTGCCTTCCCCTGGCAGCTAGTGAGAAAGGTCCTGCCCTCAATCTGCTGAATCAAAAATCTGCATTTAAAAGGCTCCCAAAGGATTCACGTGCACATTCACGGAAGCTCTTATTTACAGAACAGCAGAAATCTTCACCAAGACCCTATATTTCTCAGGCTCTCTCACCTCGATGCAAAAGCCACCCAAAGATAACCATCTTCATTTTCATCAGAATAGGGCACAGTAACCACCAGAAAGAGCCAAAGGTGAGAACATCTTTTATCCTAGCCTATATCCTAGCTTGTTCATCTGGGCACAGGAGCTAGTGTCCTAATGATGCTTTACGCAGGACACAGATGTGAAAAACCAAACCCATCAAGTGGACTTCCCTGGTGGTATAGTGGACAAGAATCTGCCTGCCAGTGCAGCGGACATGGGTATAATCTCTGGTCCAGAAAGATTCTACATTCCTCAGAGCAACTAAAGCCCCTGTACCACAACTACTGAGCCCATGCTCTAGAGCCTGCAAGCCTGTAGGTCTCACCTACTGAAGCCCGTTCGCCTATAGCCGGTGCTCTGCAACAAGAGAAGTCACCACAATGAGAAGCCTTGTACACAGCCATGAAGCCCCAGCACAGTCAAAAATAAATAAACTGTTGTTGTTGTTTAGTTGCAAAGTCGTGTCTGACTCATTTGTGACCCCATGGACTGTAACCCACCAGGTTCCTCTGTCCATGGGATTTCCCAAGCAAGAATTCTGGAGTGGGTTGCCATTTCCTTCTCCAGGCGATCTTGCCGACCCAGAGATCAAACCCACATCTCCTGCATTGGCAAGTGGGTTCTTTACCACTGAATCACAGGGGAAGCCCTAAAAATGAATAAATGAATTTTTAAAAAAACCCATCAAGTTAAACTCAGGTCAGGAACAAGGGTACCAGCCCCCTAGGTCGCATCTCTTCCTAAAAATAATGCTTCCATCGTGCACACTAATGTGTGAATGGGAAGAGATTAAAATTCATATAATCTTCATTTTTATGAAGATCTACCTTTATTCCCATGGCTCCAGGCCCTCCTTTTGCCCTTCCCTCCCACTGTCTTCTCAAGTACTACTCTGCACAGAAAACCATTCGGGTTAAAGTCTAAAATGACACTGTCCAAGACAGAGGCCCACTAACTTAATTACATAAAAATAAAGTTAATTAAATAAAATTTCAGTTCTTCAGTTGCATGTTGTTGTTGTCACTCAGGCGCTCGGCCATGTCCGACTCTTTGCAGCCCCATGGACTGCAGCACGCCAGGCTTCCCTGTCCATCACCAATTCGTGGAGCTTGCTCAAACTCATGTCCATTGAGTCAGTGATGCCATCCAACCATCTCATCCTCTGTCACGCCCCCTTCTCCTCCTGCCCTTAATCTTTCCCAGCATCATGGTCTTTTCCAATGAGTTGGCTCTTTAACATCAGGTGGCCAAACTATTAAGAGTTTCAGTTTCAGCATCAGTCATTCCAAGGAATATTCAGGACTGATTTCCTTTAGGATTGACTGGTTTGATCTCCTTGCTGTACTAGGGACTCTCAAGAGCCTTCTTCAACACCACAGTTCAAAAGTATCAATTCTTTGCTGCTCAGCCTTCTTTAGGGTCCAACTCTCACATCCATACAGGACTACTGGAAAAACCATAGCTTTGACTAGACAGATCTTTGTTGGCAAATAATGTCTCTGCTTTTTAATATGCTGTCTAGGTTTGTCATAGCTTTTCTTCCAAGGAGCAAGCGTCTTGTAATTTCATGGCTGCAGTCACCATCTGCAGTGATTTTGGAGCCCAAGAAAATAAAGTCTGTCACTATTTCCATTGTTTCCCCATCTATTTGCCATGAAGTAATGGGACTGGATGCCATGATCTTAGTTTTTTGAAGGTCGAGTGAGTGTGTATGTGTCTGTGTGTATGTGTTGGGGGCGGAGGGGTCAATTTTCCAGGAGGTGGTGAGGAAAACAAATGCCAGTGTGGCCAGGTGGATGATAGCCTATTCAAAATGACCTAGGCACCCAAAATGACTTAGACATGGTCCAGACATCATGGATGTTCGTGCCCCCCCCAGAGAGGAACTGGGCCTCTAGCACTCATCTTTTCCAAGTTCCTCTGACCTTTGCTCTCCCTCCTTTCACCTGAAAGATTATTTTTTTCCCCACCTGAAAGCTTGCCTGATCATTCCTGGGGAAATTAAATCCCAGGAGATATGAGGCAAAGTAATCTTCTGAACCCAGGGGAAAACGAAAAAAAGAGTCCCCCATTCATGCTGTGTTTCTCTGTCTAAGAATTGCCAATATGCACATTCTCTTTTAGGCTGCCCTTCCCAATAGCACAGTTGCTTTTCTAGATGGCCTCTGTGTGCTCAAAGCAATAGGAAAAGACTTTAGGTTTTGCCACTTCTCTGACCGTTTCTTTGTTTTCTTAGGAGGGTTCACCTGCCGTGTCATGTCGAACTTCGAAAAAATACATGCATGTGCTTTTCTCCTTCCTTGTGAATCTAACATATGGAAGATCCATTTCAAAATCCAAAGGAGGAGAACAAAGGGAGGGAGGGCTGGGTGAAGGAATCCTGGATGCCTATCATCCCACACCCGGCAGAGCCCCATTGATTTCTATCTCAGTGTCTGAAAAATGCTTAATCCTCATTTTATCCACTTGATGATGATTCCCCTTCTGAATACGTGATGAGGCCTAGGAAGTACTGGACTCCTTGAATCCATAACTGCTAACAGGATCCAAGGAGTTTTCAATCAATGGCACAAAAAGAAATGATCCTCCTGAACATAAAACAGTCAAGAAATCCTATCAACTCTATGACATGACCATAGACTCTAGAACAACAACAGCCAACAACAAAGATAGCAGTAGGCGCGTTTTCCTGCTTCTTAAAGGAAGGGGGCCAGGATACTTATATATGCACACAAGTTTTTTTCTTTTTTTTTTTGCACACAAGTTTTTAAAGTAAAAAAAAAAAAGAAAAGAAAAAGAAACAGAACCAAATAGAGTTCTTAGAAATTAAAACTGAGTTCCCAAATTAAAAAATGCAATAGACAAGCTGAATTATAAAAGGAAAAGCTAAAGTCCTAGTTAAAGATCTGGAAAGAAAAAAAAGAGAAAGCATTAGGGAACGCAGAGGGGAAGCTCATCTATGTGAAAGTGGTGGCAAAGAGACACTGGAAGGAAACAAAATGATAGAAGATCATTTCCCTGAGCTAAAAAAAGTTAGACTAAAAGGGATCATAAGGTGCTAAGCAAGAAGAATGAATAAGGAGGACCCACACCTAGATACATCCCAGGGAAATTCCAGAACTCTAAGGACAGAAAATTCTAGAAGGGAAAATAAGTAAGACTGACATTACTTCTCATCAGTAACGGAGGCGAGAATACAAAGTCTGAGGAACGAGGTTTTACAGCCTATTTCACAAATCCAGGAGATCCCAGACTGTCACACGCCAGAAAAGGCTGCCATTAAACTGTGACACATAACTGATCATGCATTCCAATTCAAAGATGGCAAAAGGTGGGGGAAAGTGCAACTGAGGACCGATGAAATACAAGGCCTATATGCAGACCAATTCTCAATCGAAGGACAGAATAAAGACATTTTCAAAAACCCTCTAAGTCTACTATGCAGTGAAAATCTTACTGCAGTTGGTACTTGGAAGAGCAAGAGAGAAATCTAGACAGACAGCATGAGCCACAAGTGCTATATATGAGTGCAAGAACTAAAAAAAAGCATATATGTGCTGGGGCTACAATCTAAATAAAAGTCTAAACAAACCTAAAATCATTTGTGTGTACATACACATCTGTACACATTCACATATACAATGATGTGTTTGTATGCGTCATCAAACTAGGATGCTTAGAGAGTATAATATTTCAAGAGCAAAGTTTTCAGGGCATTTGATGATTCTTCTCATTGGGTGCAATCAATATGCAACTAGTTGTAGAAATCATACTGCCATAGAAAGGTAAATTAATGTTTTTTCAATTTTTAGAATCAGTCTATAGATGAAGCACAGAAAATCCAGAATTAAGGAACAGAATGTAAATGACACAAGTCACTTTACTAGGCAAAATTCAACAAGGGCTGACTTGCTGCACTTTACCTTTATAGCAGTCAGTCCATAGATGCTGTCCAAACTGACAAATCAAGAAATAGAGTTACAAATGTACTTTTAATTGTTGGCTGTGGTTGTTTCTCAGAAGTGGGCTTGATTTTTGTTATCTCCTGTTCTGTCTGATATTTTTCTTTTTTACTATGTGCATGCATGGAAAAAAAACAAATCACGCTTACTGCCCAAGGGTAGACTTGGCCAAGTTCCTAGAATGTAGTAGACACTTTTTAAACAACAGTTGTCTCATTCTGTCTTTCAAAAAAAAAGCACACAAGCTTTCCAAAGACTGGGAGGTCTCATTTTCATCTTCATGTACTAAGACAAGATACACTGATTTGCACCTAATTTCACAGAACCAGTTTTGCCCCCTCGAAAAAGTTAATTCCCTGGAAGCTGTACCTGAGAGGTCCTTAGAACACGCTGCCAGCTTTTCCAAGTGGGTGTTGATTTTGTCAATGGCTCTGAAGTTCTTGTTCCTCTTCAGGACATCCACAGCAGACCGGGACTGTCGATCCACCAGGGTGGGGTCAGCCCCAAAGCGCAGGAGCATCTGTACATCCTCTGTTTGCCCTAGAGCAGGCCAAAGTGAGAAGGGGGGGTTGTCACGGTTTCTTCCATAAGGAGATGTCCCCATGACCACACGTCCACCCGGTTCCCAGCCTGAGTGGCCTAGGTCAAGGGGACCAGAGTCCCTCTGTTTACAGAAGCTGAACTGCTGGCCGTGGGCAATCCAGCCGAGTCCCCGGAGCCAGGAGTCCCTATGTGCAGCGGGAAGGACAATAGCTTTTAAGAGGTTCAGAAGTGCACTCCTCTCTACCTTTCTCCCATCTCCTTGGCAACAAGCAAAGAGAGGGGGACTCTTGTTGCTAGGCAACCACTACAGCTGTAAGGATGACAGCAAGCTGTGACTTCAGATTTCTTTATTCCTTAGAGAGGAAACAGAACATACTTCCAAAAAAAAAAAAAAGTCTGTCTGGGGACAAGAAAAGAAAGTGGCAATTGCTTTTGCATCAGGGTCTTCTTGTCACTGTTTGAACCTTCGTTAACCCCACCTCTGGCTGCTGGCTCCACCTGCTGCTTTAACATTTATTTGCCAAGCACCAAGGGGTCTCTGTGATCACAGATGCAACTGTTTTCAGAATGTAACAGGTGTATTCCTGGAGGTAGGAAGACTTATGTGAGCACAGAGAGTTACAAGAATCAGTGCCTGATTCCCAGCTTCCAAACCCATGCTTTCTGACAATTCACCACCTTGACAGAGCACCTCTACACCAGACACCATCCTGCTTGTGATGCTGTCCTTTCCCATCTCCCCAGTCACAACTGCTCACCTCTCATTTTACAAAAATAAGGCAAAATTTAAAAGTCATACTTCTCACCCATCAAGTATTGCACTGTGAAAGGCAAAATTCTCAGACAGACCCTAAGACTCTCAACCTCGGTAATACACACACCTTCTCCTAGTTATCCATTTAATACTAATCTAAACTCTACTGTGATGAGACTTTACAAATGTATTTAACTTCCCAAAGCAGCTGACCTTAAGATAGGGAGACTATCCTGATCTCATCACATGAACCCTAAAGGTCAAAGGTCTAGAGGTCAGAGATGGAAGAGCGCAGAGATTCAAAGTATGAGGGATCTGATGCATAAGAAGTTCTCCTCTGCTGGCTTTGAAGACAGAGGAGGCCGTTAGACAAAGAATGTGTGTGGTCTGTGGAAACTGACGGTAGTCTCTGGCTGGGAGCCAGCAAGAAAACGGGGACCTCGGTCCTACAACCCCTTCATGGATCACAGCCTTGTTGTGGTGAATGGGCTTGCATAACTCAGTGAAGCTATAAGCCATTCTGTGCAGGCTGCCCAAGACATATGGGTCATCGTGGAGAGTTCTGACAAAACATGGTTCACGGGAGAAGGGAATGGTAAACCACTCCACTATTTTTGCCACAACAACCTCGTGAGCAGTGTGAAAAGGCAAAAAGATATGACACCAGAAGATAAGCTCCCCCCAGGTCGGAAGGTGTCCAACATGCTACCAGGGAAGTGGGGAAGGCAATTACTAATAGCTCCAGAAAGAATGAAGAGGCTGGACCAATGCAGAAATGATGCCTATTTGTGGATGAGATCACCACTCCAAACGTGGTGGTGAAAGTAAAGTCTGATACTATAAAGAACGATGTTGCATAGGAACCTGGAATGTTAGGTCCATGAATCAAGGCAAATTGGAAGTGGATAAGCAGGAGATGGCAAGAGTGAGCATCAGTACCTTAGGAATCAGTGAACTAAAATGGACAGGAATGGGCGAATTTAATTCAGAGGACCATTGTATCTACTACTGTGGACAAGAATCTCTTTGAAGATATGGAGTAACTCTCATAGTCAACAGAAGAGTCTGAAATGCAGTACTTGGGTTCAATCTCGAAAATGACAGAATGATCTCGGTTCATTTCCAAGGCAAACCATTCAACATCACAGTAATCCAAGTCTAGGTCCCAACAAATAATGCCAAAGAAGCTGAAGTTGAACAGTTCTATGAAGACCTACAAGACCTTTCTAGAACTAACACCAATAAAAGATGTCCTTTTCATTATAAGAGGATTGGAATGCAAAAGTAGGAAGTCAAGAGATACCTGGAGTAACAGGCAAGTTTGGCCTTGGAGTACAAAATGAAGCAGGGCAAAGGCTAACAGAGTTTTGCCAAGAGAACGCAATGGTCATAGCAAACACCCTCTTCCAACAACACTACACATGGACACCTCTACACAACAACTCTACACATGGACATCACCAGATGGTCAATTCCAAAATCAGATTGATTATATTCTTTGCAGCAAAAGATGGAGAAGCCCTATACAGTCAGCAAAAACAAGACTGTGGCTCAGATAATGAGCTCCTTATTGCAAAATCAGGTTTAAATTGAAGAAAGTAGGGAAAACCACTAGACAATTCAGGTATGACCTAAATCAAATCCCTTATGATTATACAGTGGAGGTGATGAATAGATTCAAGGTATTAGATCTGATAGACAGAGTACCTGAAGAACCATGGACAGAGGTTCATAACATTGTACAGGAGGTGGTGACCAAAACCATCCCAAAGCAAAAGAAATGCAAGAAGGCAAAGTGATTGTCTGAGGAGACTTTACAAGTAGCCGAGAAAAGAGAAGCAAAAGGCAGTTGAGAAAGGGAAAGATATACCCAACTGAATGCAGAGTTCCAGAGAATAGAAAGGAGAGATAAGAAAGCCTTGTTAAGTGAAGAATGCAAAGAAACAGAGCAAAATAACAGAACTGGAAAGACTAGAGATTTCTTCAAGAAAACTGGAGATATCAAGAGAACATTTCATGCAAGGATGGATATGATAAAGGACAGAAATGGTAAGGACCTACCTGAAGCAGAAGAGATTAAGAAGAGGTGGCAAGAATACACTGAAGAACTATACAAAAAAGATCTTAATGACCTAGATAATCATGATGGTGTGATCACTCACCCAGAGCCAGACATCCTGGAGTATTAAGTCAAGTGGGCCTTAGGAAGCATCACTACGAACAAAGCTAAGAAGTGATGGAATTCCAGCTGAGCTATTTCAAATCCTAAAAGATGATGCCGT
Organism: Cervus canadensis; assembly: GCF_019320065.1. Lineage (NCBI taxonomy): Eukaryota > Metazoa > Chordata > Mammalia > Artiodactyla > Cervidae > Cervus > Cervus canadensis. Next base: position 48,609,621 of record NC_057407.1, read on the forward strand.
GAAAGTGCTGCACTCAATATGTCAGCAAATTTGGAAAACTCAGCAGTGGCTACAGGACTGGAAAAGGTCAGTTTTCATTCCAATCCCAAAGAAGGGTAATGCCAAAGAATGTTCAAACTACTGTCCAACTGCACTCATTTCACATGCTACCAAGGTAATGCTCAAAATCCTTCAAGTTAGGCTCCAGCAGAATGTGAACCAAGAAATTCCAGATGTTCAAGCTGAATTTAGAAAAGGCACAAGAACCAGAGATCAAATTGCTAACATTCGTTGGATCATAGAAAAAGCAAGGGAATTCCAGAAAAACATCTACTTCTGCTTCATTAACTATGCTAAAGCCTTTGACTGTGTGGATCACAACAAACTGTGGAAAATTTTTAAAGAGATGGTAATACCAGACCACCTTACCTGCCTCCTGAGAAACCTGTATGCAGGTCAAGAAGCAACAGTTAGAACCAGACATGAAACAACGGACTGATTCAAAATTGGGAAATGAGTACAAGGCTGATGTTGTCATTCCGCTTATTTAAATTATATGCAGAGTACATCATGCAAAATACTGGGTTGGATGAATCACAAGCTTAAATCAAGATGGCCAGGAGAAATATCAACAACCTCTGATATGCAGATGATACAACTCTAACTGCAGAAAGATAAGAAAAACTAAAGAGCCTCTTGAGGAGGCTGAAGGAGAGTGAAAAAGTTGGCTTAAAACTCGACAATCAAAAAAAAAAAGATCATGGCATCTGGTCCCATCATTTCATAGGAAATTGATGGGGAAAAAGTGGAAATAGTGACAGATTTTATTTTCTTGGGCTCCAAAATCACTTGAGGACAGTGACTATAGCCATGAAATTAAAAGACGCTTGCTCCTTGGAAACAAAGCTATGACAAACCTAGACAACATATTAAAAAGCAGAGACATCACTTTGCCAACAAAAGCCTGTTTAGTCAAAGCTATGGCTGTTCCAGTGGTCATGTATGGATGTGAGAGTTGGACTATAAAGAAAGCTGAGCGCCGAAGAATTGATGCTTTTGAACTGTGGTGTTGGAGAAGACTCTTGAGAGTCCCTTGGACTGCAAGGAGATCCAACCAGTCCATCCTAAAGGAGATCAGTCCTCGGTGTTCATGGGAAGGACTGATGCTGAAGCTGAAGCTCCAATGCTTTGGCCACCTGATGTGAAGAGCTGACTTGTTTGAAAAGACCCCCATGTTCAGAAAGATTGAGGGCAGGAGGAGAAGGGGGTGACAGAGGATGAGATGGTCGGATGGCATCACTGGCTCAATGGATATGAGTTTGAGCAGACTATGGGAGATAGTGAAGGACGGGGAAGCCTGGCACATTGCAGTCCAAGGGGTCACAAAGGGTCAGACATGACTTAGTGATTGAACAACAACAGTCCTCCAAACACAAGGAACCACATTCTGCCACAATCATGCGAGCCTGGAGGATGGCCCAGAACTCCAGATGAGAACGCAGCCCCAGTCAATACTTTGATTTCAGCCGGGAGAGATTCTGAACAAAAAACTCAGTCAGATCACACCAGACTAGTGACCTATAAAATAGTGAGCTAATAAATGAGGGTCATTTTAAGTCACTAAGTTTATGATGATTTGTTACACAGTAGAGAGAACAAACGCTATTACCAAAGTTGCCCCAAAGAAGGTGAAAACGCCTGACTTCCAGAGTATCAACCTAAGGGAAAATTAAGTAGCTGCCAAGACCCTTTGAGAAGGCACCATGACTCATGATCCTTCTGCCTTCCTCCCCCAATTCTTTTTTTTTTTTTTCCCCCCACCCCCCCAATTCTTTTTTTATCTTTCATAACTACCTACAGAAAATTTAATATACTTAGGTTGTTTTGGTGTTCTCTGTAGTAATAATAATTTTGTAATAATTAAATCCAGAAAAAAATTAATAGTCTTAAATCACAGAATTTTTTTTAATTTAAATCTATACAAGTACTTTTTCCTCTAGAAGAGTTATCACTAGGTAAAACTTTCAAGCACAAAATATATCAGAAAAAACTTTTTTCTGAAAAGCAAACTGAAAATATATATTAAAAAAAAGGAGTGCATAATTTGATATTTTTGATTATTAAAGCCGGTCACGGGATGGAATAGGTAAAGTGGTCAGTTGTGTGGGTTCCCTAGCACCTGAGTCCGAATGGTGCGGCCACTTACGCTTGGCGAGGTACCCTGGGGAGTGGGCGGCAACCACATGGAGGACAGTGCAGCCATCCTCATCCTTCTGGTTGATGCGACCTTTCAACTCGGGCTTGTAGTCCATTAACCACCTGAAAAGTTGGCTTTCCCCTGAAGGAACGAATGACTGATGTTATTTTACCAGACCAAAGAGCAGGAAAGCAAATCACTTGGGCTAAGGGAGCCCAAGGGGGCATCCAACATACACTGTCACTTGCCCAGGTGTGGAGACAGAGTTTGCGTGTCAATGCTTTTTGTTTTTATTTTTTAAAAACTTTCGGCCACACCATGCAGCAAGTGGGATCTTAGTTCCCCGGCCAGGAATCAAATCTGTGCCCCCTGCATTGGAAGTATGGAATCTTAATCACTGGACTGCCAAGGAAGTCCCAAAATGTGTGCGTTGACAACACAAGTCATAGTTAGTTATTCATAGAAAACTTGACTTCAATTCCCTAGAAGCCGAGCTGTGCTCAGTCATGTCCAAATCTTGGACTGTAGCCCACCAGGCTCCTCTGTCCATGGGATTTCTCAGGCAAGAATACTGGAGTGGGTTGCCATTTCCTCCTCCAGGGGAATCTTCCCAACCCAGGGGTCAAACCCAGGTCTCCTGTGTCTCCTACATTGCAGGCAAAGTTTTAACCCACTGGGCCATCGGGGAAGCCCCACTTCCTAGAAGCACAGCCTGTGACAAGGATTCTTGTATGTGTGATTTATTGGCAGAGGAAGCTGGGGAGAAAGAGAGGAGGGAAGCAGGGCTGGGGACGGAAGCAAGCAGAGATGTGGCGTCAGCTGAGCAGCATTCAGCCTCAGCCCTCGGGGAGCTTGTCGATCAGGAGCTTCACCACAGCACCTTGAGGCAGGTGCTCACCTTCTGTAGCCCAGTGCCAGTCAATCCAGAGCTGCAGAGCGGCCCCCGGGGAGGGAGGGGGTGCCTACTGGCAAAGGGCAGCTCTCTGGCGAGCGAGGCAGCTGCGGAGCAGCAGGAGACGGGGGCACTGGTCATAAAGAGGACCGGGGTGGGCACCAACAGCACCCCACTGCATGTCTACAAACAGGACAGAGATTTCAAATGCTTCTCCCAGATTCCTTCCAGTGGGTTCTGAAAAGCCACACAGTCCTGCCAACTCTGTGGACACCATTTGTCACCATGTCAGAGTGAGAAGAGAATCAGGCATAAAGGTGAAGACTTGATCTTAGCCTATAACCACAGGAACAAACTTAAAAAGTAGGCGCAGAGGGGGACTGTGATTTTCACACCCAGAGACACTCCTAATTTGAAACTGGGAGCATTGGATTAAATTGCTTTTATTCAGACGTTATACGTTTAAATAATTTAGTCACCAAAATGTGTATAAGTAAATGCTCGTATGGATTCTCTAACAGATAAAATGGATAATGACAGGGTAAATCCGCCTGAAGCAAAGATGGTGGCTTAGGTCTTTAAGCCCCTGGCCATGCCACTTGTATCCTGAGAAGACGCTACAGCCTAGAAAGGGAAGACAGTGTAGACAAGTCCTCTTGGCTCCTTCTGGCCCTCAGATTGTTTGGATCAGTGTCCAACATTGATGCTACATATCTTGGGGAAAAAGAAAACAAAACAGGTTTCTATCTAATATATTAATGTGGATATTGTGTGTGTGTGTGTTTTAATGATAAAAAGTATTTTAAAATTGAAATCCTATAGCCAGGTGGTAAAGACTAAAAATGCAAAAAAAGTGTATATATATATATATATATATATGAAAACAGGATTACTTAAAAAAAAAAACACAAGCCAACTATATCAGCAATAGCCAGTGTTTATCTTGGGATTCCCCCCACATACACATTAGTTGGTCCTCTAGTTGAGAGGGAAAAATGAACTCGGAAAAAGACCACGGCTGACTTGGCCAGCAGGAAGAAATTCCACAGCTCCCCTGAGAGCTCTATCCAGCAAAGGCTGTCTGTCCCAAGGCCCATTTTTGAATCCCAGGGCTCCAGTCTGCTGCCAGCATCTGTCTGAGAACACGGAATCCTTTCAGGGTGGGCCTCCTGAAGCTATGAGGTCCCAGGAGAAAGAAAAAGTGGTGCTATTTCCTTGCTGCCTTCATATACTTGAATAATCAAATCATTGACCATTCAGATCATCTGAACATTCCACATTTACGCGGCCACGTTCTGCTTTCACTTGAGTTAAGCGCAGTCCCCGAGGTCTGAGCTGGAGGGCAGCGTGGAGGGCGTACCACCGGGAAAGAACTCACCGGCTTGGATGCAGAGGCGCATGAGGGTGTGCAGAGGGTACGGTCCTATGCTCTCGACATTCGCACCCATGCAGACGAGCCACTGCACTAACCTGGGCACCTGCTTCACTTTCTCATAAGGTGCAATGAAGACATATTTCTAGGAGGAAAAACACACGCAGGAAGAATTATGGCAGCTGCCACATCAATGCGAAACTTCAGACTCCTTCCCCATGAAGTTTGGGGTTTTCTCCTTCAAGTTTTATTGAGAAAGAATAGACATACAAGGCTGTGCACATTTAAGGTGTACAGCATAAAAATTTGACTTAGGTACATTGTGAAATGATTATTACAAGTTTAGTGAATATCCTTCATCTCATAGAGATACAAAATTGAATTAAAAAAAAAGAAAAAAATTTTTGTGATGATAACTCTTAGGATTTACTCTCTTAACAACTTTCATACATAACACAGAGCAGTGTGAATTATATGTTATATTTATCAAGTTGTACTTGTGTGTCATCCCTAATACTTATTTATCACATAACTGGAAGTTGGTGCCTTTTGATTGCCTTCATCCAATTCCCCCTCATCCCAGCCTCCACCCAAAGAGTTTAGAATCAGTAAAGCCCCAATTCGCTGTGGCCACAGCCTACAATCACCATAAACAACACATCTGCAGTGAGGCCGCTGAAGGGGAGGGTCCCAGTCACCATAATCGGGAAGAGGTCTGACTGGAAACCATGCATGTCAAGAAGCTACCTTACCTCAAAGAGACTTTTCAGTGATAAATCTGGGATGTGGAGATTTCTTGGAAGCCGGTCTTTCTTCATTGACAGGAGCAGAAATGACTGATGAAAGGGGAGAAACAGAAAAAGCTGGAACAATTATGTTCTCCACATGGGTTATTAAAACAAAAGTGATCTTAAGCTTTAAGTCTCAGAAACAAGACAGAACAGGACAGCTTCTAGCCCTGGTTCTTTTTTTAAGCCACCTGCCAAACTCTTTGGCCTTAGCCATGATAATCCATGTGTCTCTGTCTGGTGAAATTCCTATTTGTGCTGAGACATGAGTTTTCTCTGCCTTTCCTCAAAGCCTGCTGAAGATGGGAGCAGCTGATGGCAGGCAGCACTGGGAGAGATCAGGGGCAGGGAGGTGAAGAAGTAATCTCCTGCAACGTTCTTAAAGCTTAGCAAGCAGAAGAAACAAATCCTTTTGAAATAACCCATCCCAATTTATTCTTCAGCACCTTAGTGCTATTTGGGGTCCATGAGACCCTACTGAGGGCTATGTTGGAGCGGCTCCTATCAGAGTGGGAGCTGACAATGCACGTCTCTTCCCAAATCCGAGCCCTACGGTTGACTTAGCAGCTTGAGACTGGCCATGGAAATCGACAGCATTTACACTACAGGAAGTGGCAAATGCCACAAATCAGGGTTTTTTTTTTCCCTCGAAAACCTTGTTGTTAAATCACTCACCCTAAACTAAATCTGAGAGAAGTAAAGCAAGTTTTCCTTTTCAGACAGTTAGCACATCCAGGTACACTGGCTGGTCCAGGAATTCTAGGCTCGGCATGACCCTGACTGTCGATTCAGACTCAGGATCCACTTCCCCCACGTATGCTCTTGCAAGTGGGCATGGGACCACAGGAACTCAGCCTGTGGCTACATCTTGCTTCCAACTGCTTTCCGTTTGACGCCCACATTTTTTTTTTTTTAATTTATTTATTTGGCTGCACCAGGTCTCAGCTGTGGTGTGTGGGATTTTCCACCTTTGTTGCAGCATGCGGGATCTTTAGCTGTGGCACGCAAACCCTTAGTTGTGGCATGTGGGGTGCAGTTCCCTGACCAGGGATCCAACCCTAGCTCCCTGCATCGGGAGCTCAAGTCTTAGCCCCTGGACCACCAGTGGATGATGTCCACTCCTAACTACTCACCATAAGCAGGCCCCACAGCCCAGACTCACCCAGATGATAGGTTCAGAGCTCTGACAATCCTGATGGCTGGCTTGGTTTTTTATAAGATGTCTCTGCCTACAGTGTTTGGAAGTGGCCTGGGCCTCACTGCTGGTAGGATATGGGGCCACCACTTGGCTGGATTCCTGGGCCTTCTTGGCTGGCTGGGCAGTAGCCTGCCAGCAGCTGCTGGGCTCCCACTCCCTCCCTTCCCACCCAGGCTCCAGGGGTCTATCCACGTTGATCCCACATTGGGAAGAGGGGACATAAAAGGTTCTTTTCCCGGGGCTGTAGACAGAACTACTTTCCTGCTAATGATGCTGATAGCTTCCCACTCACAGATCTACCCTAAATTACAGAATTTCAGAACTTATAAAAATAAAGCTAGAAAGAGCTCTTAGTTTACCCACCTTATCAAAAAAAAGAAGATCCTACATCTCTTGTTACCAGGATTTCTGATTCCTGATTTCCCAAGAGTCTAGCCTGCTTTCCTCCCCGTCACTGCCTCATTCTCAAGACTGTAATATGGGGGTGAGCTTCCGGGAGCCTGTGGCTGGACTTTAGGGACTTCCTATGAACTCCCTGAAGCTACACACATAATTGTGTATGTGTGTGTGCGCGTGTGTCTGTGTGCATGCATAAGCACGCACGAAAAGAGAGTCCCATTGATCTCATTAGATTCCCAGCAGCATCCATGACCTTCTAAAAAACTGAAGAATCCTGCATCCTAAGGTCACCTGGCCTTCCTGGGTCTGGAGTTCTTACAGGTTGCTCTTGCTTTTGTGATTTTTCTGGGCTGCATGGCTTTAAAAAGCCTGCAGGCCATTTCTAACCAAACTCCCTCTCTGGGCCAGCCCATCCTCAGGAGCGATTACAGGCCACCGTCAATGACAGCCATTACTCACTGGACACTGAACACACAGGTGCCAGGTGACAAAACCCCTCAGGCTCAGCGCCCGGCACGCTGTAACTTCAGCGAACACTGTTATCACCAAGGGCTTACCATGATAATAATGATAAAATAATATAATGATACTATTATCAGGTGCTATTGGTCCCTTATTTCTAATCCTCCCCCACAACCAGGAGGGAATAGGCTTATATCCTGCAACTTGCAAATGAGGAAGTGAGGCTCAGAGAGGAAAGAATTAGCTTAGGACAGATAGCAGAGGACTCGGATTCAGGGAGGCACCTGTGTGGCATGGAAGCCACTGGGCTCCTTCATCCTATGGATTCCTGGCTGTGGGTGCAGGTCCTATAGTCTTGCTGCTACCCGAGGGTAACAGTCTTTTGACGTCATACAGAAATCCTCTGAGAAGCACAAGCAGGTCATCAGGCCCCAGCCGGCACATGCTGCCGTATAAAGACCATTATAAAGACGAACAGACAATTGCTTATTTTCCTCATTCCCCGTCACCATTAGCATCCGGACTTTACATTTCTTTGATGGCAATGGCAACATAGAGCACAGAGTGAGGTTGCCACAAACCGTTTTCCTAGCTTAAAAAACGGAATCTGGCGAACTAATATTATCTCAATGACTTTTCATCTTTAATGGCATGACAGTAAAAAAGTTACCTTGGCATCAAGATAAACAAGTACTGAATTATAATCCCAGTGCCAGCAGAGAGAAAGAAATTTAATCAAATTAAGAAAATTCAATCTGCCTTTCCTCACAAGAGCGCTATCTCCTTTTACTTACATGCCATAATCCTTTCTTTGCCAACTTTTCTATTACAGATTGCCACACTTCATTGGAGAATCCAGTAGTGAAAATACGATCAAAGCAGGGCAAAAAACTCTGCAAAACAACGGAGTCACCTGAAAGAAAGTTCCAGAGGTTAGAAATTTTAACTTGGGGAAAATCTAGAACATCTAGGAAAAGGTCCCCCAATTAAGAGCATACATAGACAAAGGATAAATTTAAAATATCAAAAAGAAAAGAGAGCAACTTCCCTGGTAGTTCAGTGGTTAAGATTTTGAGCCTTCAATGCAGGAGGCATGGGTTCCATCCCAAGCAGCCAAAAAAAAAAAAGAAAAAAGAGGGGCTGTAGAGGATTATGGGAGTGGGAGGCATAGACTCAAGGATGTTTTGTACAACATGGGGAATACAGTCATTTTGTAATGACTATTAATGGAGAGTAACCTCCAAAAAGGGCATAAAAATTTTAAAAATTAAAATAACAAAGAAGGGCCTTTTCAAAGCATAAAGTCCTATATAATTGAAGTGGCGATCATTTTAAGTTCAGGTGAAAGTCAGTCCCTTAAGGCAGTTGATTGTGAGCTATTATATAATAGCTTCTCTATCCGCTGAGCCCAGTGATATACATTGTATTAATCCCTCAAACAAACCAATAAGGCAGTGCCTATTAGCTCCATTTATGAAGGAGGAAGTGGGCACTTAAGGGAAGTTATTAAACTCACTTCCTTTAAGAAAAATGTGACAAATATTATTTTCATCCAACAGTGAGAAGCTGTGACAAATGAGGTCAAGCTTTGTGGCTTATCATGCAGCTAGTTCATGACAAAACCAAGACAGAACCCAGATTGAGCAGTTCTTTTAGTCAGTTTGCACTCTTTCAACCTAGAGGCCCATCAACATTTTGCCTCTCATGACCCTGCAAACTTGTGGATGAGAATATCCAAGTGGGACAGGTCAGGGGCCAGTATAACAGGGTCCTACTTCTAAGGTTATCAATCTCCACAAATGAGTAGCCAAATAGCAAAACAAACATACAGTGTACAAACAGGATGCACAATTTTCATAAATATATTTTTCAAAATTTAGAAATTGGGCCATAGGCAAACAGTTATCCTCCAAACAGGTAGAAAAGTTAGGATTGCGCTGTCCTATGGAGAAGGAAATGGCAACCCACTCCAGTACTCTTGCCTAGAAAACTCCATGGATGGAGGAGCCTGGTGGGCTACAGTCATTGGGGTCGCAGAGAGGTGGACACGACTGAGCGACTTCATTTTCACTTTTCATTTTAAGAAGTCCTGTTAACTTCCCCCTCAGGATCCAGATTTCTTAGAGGGGCAGCCACACCAAAGAGTCAGTTGTCTGGATTTCCCAAACTCTGGTGTGGCTTCTGACAGAGCAGGGCTGTTAGTTTTTCTTAACCATTGGATTGTACACTTTTTAATTTTTTGGCCGTGCCACGCAGCATGTAGGATCTTAGTTCCCCAACCAGGGATCCAGCCTGCACCCCCTGTGTTGGAAGTGCAGAGTTTTAGCTAGTGGACAGCCACAGAAGCCCCACAACAGTGGCTTTTAAAAGACACAAAAGGAGGACTTCTCTGGTGGTACAGTGGATGGGAATCCGGCTGCCAATGCAGGGGAAATGGGTTCGATTCCACATGCTGCAGAGCAACTAAGCCCGAATGCCATAACTACTGTGCCCCTGTGCTGCAACTACTGACGCCCAAACCTAGAACCTGTGCTCTGCAACAAGAGAAGCCACTACAGTGAGAAGCCTGGGTCCCGCAACAAAAAGCAGCCCCCACTCGGCGAAACAAGAAAAAGCCCGTATGCAGCATCGAAGACCCAGCGCAACCACAATAAACAAATACTTAAATTAAGTTTGAAAAAGACATAAAGAACAATGAGGACATGTAGGGAATGGAACAAGCCAACAGGCTCAGGGGAAAGGGAAGCAGGCTTTAGTCACTGTCAGCCAAAGGCAGATGGGAGAGCTGTGATCCATTAGCACCTGTCTGGAAACTGACGTCTCTGCTGACGGACACGGCTAAGCCCTCCTCTAACTACTTCCCACCTACCACCCGACACTGCTCTCGCCCCCTCTCTGTGCCAAGCTTCCCAAAAGTCTGTAGGATCCCCTCCACAGATCACAGAAGTTGCTTTCCCACAATCGAAACGGGAACAGTTGAATCTGTGTCAGTCAAATGTATCATCAGCAGTAATTTACCTGTTTCTGAAAGACGGGACCATTTTCCAGCAATTCTAACATAAGCCATTGCTCACATTCTACCATCTCTAGCATCGGGACATGTCTTGCTCTTGATGCTGTCTCAACAGCAGATTGTCCCTGGCAATCCAGGGGTTACGATCCCCCCACCACCGCACCCCCCTCCACTGCAAGGGGCACAGTTCAATCCCTGCTTGGGGAACTAAGATACTACCTGCTGTGTGGTGTGGCCAAAAGATAAAATCATAATAATAAAATTTAAAAATAGTGGCACATCTTAAATTAGTACAATCTTAAATTTGATCAAAAACAGTATTGGAAAACAACAGCCTGGCTGTTGGTAGAACTTTAGACCGTGCTGTGGTACCCAGGGAAAGAACTCATTTGTCCCTGGAGGGAATTTTTCATATTATGTTTCAAACTTGGCTGTTTTTGCCAACTCAAGGACACAGACAAAGCCATATCACAGGCCAGGTGTTCAGACTAATAACCTAATGATCGATGCAAATCACCACCTCCCCCCACATGCCCACCTCCACCCGGGTGTGTTCCTAGCAGACTGTCAGCTTCCATAGGACCCTCCCTCAGCCCCTTCAGATTGTTTTCATGGCAAACAGGAACACTTCTTGACATATTGGAGAAATACATGAAAAAATCACGTAAAACATGTAGTGTCAGTAGGGATAGCACTATGTCTAGCAACACAGAAAGCTTGAGGAGTCTGCAACAAAACTGGAAAAGTGGGACAGCTTTAAGTGATTTCTGCAAAAAGATGAAGTTGTTTTCACAAAGGCCTGGGCCATCAAAGCTTCCCATGTGTTTTCCACTGTAAAGTTTCATTCAAGCTGCATAAAGAAGCCACAAAGATAAACACCCTGTAATTATCTCCCCAGAAACCTGAGTCCCCAGGAGCCATTCAAAGACAATCACAAGGCCTTTAAAAGAAAGAAAGAGGGCAGGCCTCCCCCAGTCCCGACTTACTGCCCATCGTGGTGAAGACTGCCACCAAGAAATCAGCAATCTGGGTCTTGTCCTGGCTGCTCCTCACCAGCGGCAGACCCTCAAAAAACATGCGAGCGGCTTCATAAGGCTGGCGCAACATCAGCAAGGAATAACCAGCTCGATAGTACCCCTGCAACAAGAAAAACCAGAACTGTTAACATGCTCATATCTTCCAAACTGCTGCTGAAGGCAAGGCAAGATTGAGGATCAGAGGCAACAGGCTACAGGTAAACACTGATTTCCAAGTAAACACAGATTTCTAACAAGCTATGGATATAGGCTTTCCACATTGGATTCCATGCCACAATGCTCCTATCAAGTGGTAACTGGCAAGAAAAGAATCCTTTTAAGTCCCTGACACATACAGCATCTAACATAGGAGCCAGCTTGTGTCCTCTGTTCCCAGGTGACTCAGTGATAAAGAATCGCCTGCCAATGCAGGAGATGCAGAAGAGACGCAGGTTCGATCCCTGGGTCAGGAAGATCCTCTGGAGGAGGAAATGGCAACCCACTCCAGCATTCTTGCCTGAGAAATCCCACGGACAGAGGAGCCTGGTGGGCTACAGGCCACGGTGCCACAGTCGGACATGACTAACCGGCTGAGCAGACAATGCAAGAACCTGAGAGAAGGGAGCGGGCCTGCTTCCAATGACATGTGTGGTTTAAGTATTTGTGCCTTAAAACACAGCCTGAGCAAGAAGGGAGAAAAGAAACCATGTAGTCCTACAACTACAGTGTTCTGGAAAAGAATGAGATTGTCATGTCAACACAGGAGCTGTTCCCTGCTCCTTTCAATTGAAGTAAACATGATTTCCAATAGAAATGGCAAGCACTGAGGTTCACTCAGCTCCATGTTACAAGCAATATACACCAGAGGCCAAAAATTTCTTTTGGTTTCTGAAGGGAGAGGAAAATTACAATGATTAATAGAGGAAAATGGTCTAGTTTTGCCTGTATGCAAACTGTCAAGCTCTTGAGAAGGGACAAAATGATCCATATTGCCTTCCCCACTTGGACCACTGAAATGAATCAGTATCAGGGGCTACCAAAACAATTTTCTGTCTAAAATAATACAAGGTGTTCACCAACTGGGTTCATAAAAAAAAAAAGCAAGTGCCTGTGACGTCCCTGCTGGTCCACTGGTTAAGAACCTGCCTTGCAATGCAGGGGAAGCAGGTTCAATCCCTGGTCAGGGAACTAAGATCCCACATGCTGCAAGGCAACTAAGCCCACGTACTACAACTAGGAAGTCCGTGTGCTGCAACAAAAGGTCCTGTATGATACAAGGATGATCCCAAGTGCCACAAGGAAGACCCAAGGCAGTCAAATAAATAAGCACTTAAAAAAACCCCAAAACCAAGCACCTGAAATTCAACTTAAATATGGTGAAATTCAACTTCACCAAACCTCTGATTATTTACTGATTTGTTTGCACTTTAAAAAGTCTAAAACCCTAGATGACAATCAGAAAAAGGAAGCGAGCAGTCAAGTAAGCTGGTACAGAATTTCCCATTTCTTTGCCTTTCTCAGGTCTAAGTTTCACCTTTTATTTTGGAGGGAGGTGAAGGGGATCAGAATACATCACCCCAAAATGTGACACTTTGGCACAAGGATTCTTTTGAGATGAAGGCATCTGAGATTCAACAGACGCAGAAAGAAGCCTTCCTGGAGCCTCTCTTCTTTGATTAGAAGCAGAAACTCCAAGAAGTAAGGATCACCATAAAACCCCTCTTGCAGGGAATTCTTACGGCCACGAAGGAGACAAACTGAAACTTGCAAACAGCAAAGAACATGCAGAGACTATGAATTTTGGTGTAAATACGTCAGAACAAAATGAGCTCCATCGAGACCTCCACTGGACTGAACCCACCAATAGGCCTGGCTCCACTCTCCCCTGCAAACCCCTTTCAACACTTGGCCACCATCCTTCCCACTCTCCTCCAGATTCTGTGCACATCTGTCTACAGCACAAAGAGAGCTGAATGAGAAGCACTCCTAAAAACGCAGGGACTTCCCTGGCAATCCACCTTAGGACTCCTAGCTCTCAATGCAAGGAGTGCGGGTTTGATCCCTTGTCAGGGAACCAAGGTCCCACATGCCTCGCAGTCAACAGCAACAAAAATAAACGTGAGAGATGGAAGAATAAAGGCAAAACACACAACAAGGAAGGGGAGGAGGCAGCAGCCGCAGCGTCCAGAGTCAGCCTACCTTTACGTAGGTCGGGTCCCACTGGAGACACTCCTTGGCAGCCACGTAGGCCTCGTTCCATTTCTCAAGGCTGTAAAACGCGTTGGATTTGTTGCATAGCAGCACAGCCAAGTCCCTGGGGGGGACCCTGTGGGAAAGGACCAAGCGGCAGTCGGTAAATAGCTGTATTGTGCTGCAAATACAGAACCCAGTCCTTGGCCACAGTTCTGATGCTGACTATCTTTGCCATGGTGATGGGGTTTCAGCAGGAAATGTCCCAATTATACCTATGACATCTGACCCTCACAGCCTACAAAGGCTAGGTCATTTGCGATGTCCCAGTCGCCCTTCCTCACTCCCAAATCCTCTCCTCCCACCTTTTCATGACAACTGTTCTCAACACCTCGAGTCCACCTCCTCTTGATCTCCACAGGACTTTTATCCCTTAGAGTCCACTGGTGAAGATGCTGTAAAAAGGACAACTGGTCCTCAGGGCGGAGAGGTTGGGAGTTCTCACTGAGCCTTCACAAAGTCCAGACAGCGTGGGAGCCAATGCACATACACGTGCATGCTGAATGGAGGCAGAGCTCCTCACAACACGTGACCACACTGTCCCCACGGACTCTGTGAAAGATGCAGGATGAGCATTGTCCTAGTACATAGGCAGGGACACCCAAATGGGAGGGGACCCAGGGCCAGCGTGCAAAAGGAGGCGCCCACACCACGTGACCAATCTTCCCTATCCGATACTGCAGCCACGGACCACATACAGCCATGTAAATTTAAATTAATTAAATCAGAAAGGCAAGCTTCAAATTTAGAACTACAGGCATTGTTTCAGGGCCAGGTGAGCCAGGCCGGTGTCCCTCACCATTCCCTCTTCTTTTTTCCTTCTCAGCCTTCATCCTGCATTGCAGGAGACGTGATGTCCAAGCTCAGTCCTCACCCCTAACCTTGGTAAGCACTCTGAAAACTGGGCTGCGGGTAAGAGGCCCGTGCAGATGCTAGGAGCAGGGGCCGTGGACAGGAATTCTGGGGTCCTGGTGGAAGGAAGCAAGGCTCTGAGTGGGTAAAGCCCCTGCTGCAGACTTCCTCCATGGGGAGGGTACAGTTGGAGTAGGGCAAAATCGGGCCTCAAAAGCACAGCAGGTCAGGGCCCCTCCTGCCTGTTTCTTTGTTGTTCAGTCGCTAAGTCAGGTCTGACTCTTTGTGACCTCATGAACTGCAGCATGCCAGACTCCCCTGTCCTTCACTATCTCTCAGAGTTCACTCAGATTCATGTCCATTGAGTCCGTGATGCTATCTATCCATCTCATGCCTGCTGCCCCCATCTCCTCTTGCCCTCAATCTTTTCCAACCTCAGGGTCTTTTCCAATGAGTCAGCTTTTCACATCAGGTGGTCAAAGTACCCGCCTGGGTTGAGGGGTCATACTTCTGCAAGGTTATTGCTGAAGCCAAGTTGGAAGAAGCAAAACACAAAATATACCATAAAAAGTCAGCAGAAGCCCAAGTGAACTGTTTAATTCAAGACGCACGAAGTGGAAAAGCAAGACTTATGCTTCTTGTTTTTTTGAACTACTTTCATTGTAAAAATAATACAAATAGAAAAATTAGGTAACACATACCCACCAAAAAAAAAAGCAAAGTAAAAATCTCTACTATGTCCCCACCGGCAGGGCTTTCTGTAGCTAGTTTCTCTCCGTGAAGTATGAGGGCCCAGAAGCTCAGGAGAGGTGGTGAGTCTGTCAGAGGGTAACTGACAAGGAAGCTGTGACCACAGTGTAGTAGACACCAAGTGTCCAGCCCGGACACCCTGGCCAGTGCAGCCAATCCTAGCAGGAATGAGTGTGGGCTGCAGCTAGCATCTCCTCGAGCCCCATTTATCCTCAGCCTAATGGGAGCTGCCTTCTCCCCAGGAAGTTATACCCCCGTTATGGACTGTGTTCCCGCCAAACTCATATGTTGAATCCCCAACCCCTAGAGTGATGGTATTTGGAGCGGGGGGCCTTCGGGAAGGTGATTAGGTTTAAATGAAGTCAGGAGATCGGGGGCCCTCATGATAGGATTAGTGCCCTTATAAGCAGAGACATCAGAGTGTTCCTATTCTCTCCATCATGGGAGGACACGGTGAGAATGTGGCCATCTGCAAACTGGGAACGGGGCACTTACCAGGAAATGAAGTGGCCGCCACCCGGACCTTGGACTTCCCAGTCTCCAGAACTGCGAGGAACAAATTCCTGTTGTTTACTCCACCCAGTCAGCGGCAGTTTGTTATTGCAGCCTGAGCTGACTAACCACCCCACTCCCTTGGACAATTCCTGGGGGCCAGACAGCCTACCAGCTGGTGATTGACTGACACAGGTATCAGAAAGGTCAGCCTCCTTGTCTTAAAGAAAGACAGTTCTGCAGTATAACTCTGGGTCCAGAGTTCCCCGGGGGACCAGGCTGCAGCTGACTCCAGCGGAGACACCATCCCTACCCGATCCCTTCTGTCCCCTTCTCCCCAGAACACCTGCTCGTGGACCACAAGCCCTGTGTCAGCTGGCAGCAGCAGGAAGGCAGGTGACGGGCACCGGGAACTGTACCAGGAAGGTCCCATGAAAGGCAACACATGAGGGTGCAGGCAGGCGTCCCTTTAGCTGTCATGCATCTGCTAAGTGGTGGCGCTGAGATGTGAGCACTCACCATGTGATCAGTCTACCACCACAATCTGACACTACCTTTTTCTTTTCAAGACAGAAGGGGAAGTCAACGTTTCCCCCGGCGAATGAGGCACTCTAGGCCCAGCTCTGATCTGAACCAAGAGGGGGCAGAATACAAGCCCAGGTCAGTTACAGGCAATTCCAATCCAGCGTAGACACCAAGGAGATAGGAGGGAGGAGGTGGGAGCCATGTGTCAGGAACTCCACTCACTGCCACTTCTAGGTACAAGTTTACACTGCATACACCCTACAGATGCCAACCTCTGCTTCCTCTATTACAGCTGTCCCCAAAGAATGATGTGGTAACCTCCGGGGGTCCCCAAGACCACTTCAGGTGGTCCCCAAGGTCAAAATATCTTCACAATTGCAGTTAGCTGAATAATGGTTTCCAAATAATGTTTTCTTTTATGGCAAAAGGAACTTGGGAGATGGGATTAATTTAAGGATCTTGAGATTAGGATCTGAAATAGGATATAATCACAAGTGTCCTTGTATGTGGGAGACTGAGAGGGTCGGCCACAGGCAGAGGAGAAGGAGATGTGATGACAGAAGCAGAGACTGGGATGATGTGCTTTGAGGAGGATGCAGGAAGGGACCACAAGTCAAGGATACAGGCAGCCACTGAAGGGTGAAAGAGACAAGGAAATGGAGGCTCCTCCCCAAGGAACCGGGCTTCCCTGGTGCCTCAGACAGTGAAGCATCTGCCTACAATGCGGGAGACTGGGGTTCAATCCCTGGTTCGGGAAGGTCTCCTGGAGGAGGAAATGGCAACCCACTCGAGTATTCTTGCTGGAAAATCCCATGGATGGAGAAGCCTGGTAGGCTACAGTCCATGGGGTCGCAAAGAGTCGGACACAACTAAGCGACTTGACTTTCACTTTCCCCAAGGAACCAGCCCCGCCAACACCTCGCTTTTTAGCCTCACAAGACTCATTTTGGACCCCTGACCTCCAGAAACACAAGATCATAAATGTGTATTGTTTTAAACCACGAAGTTGGTGGTCATTTCTTACAGCAGCATCAGGAAACTAATACAATAATACTGAGACAGTAGGTGTCTTTTTCACAATTCTTCTCTCACACGTGGATGGGGAACTTTCCAGAGGCTACCTGCAGTGTGATGTCCCAACAGACTCAATGCAGAAACAGACGTGAGAAGCCAGATGTCTTCCACTGAGACAGACATTAAAGAGACTTGCAAATACGTAAAATGTGAAACTCTTCTCACTAAATTTTTGGTTCTGAAAAGTAATTCCTCATAAAAACACTGCTTGGGTCAGCATGTCACGGGTTTATTACTGATATTTTAAAATAATGAAAAAAAAAATAAAATAACGAATAAATGCATATTTTAAATGTTTCTCAGTTTTGAGTTCTAATACAGGCTTTACTGATAACTACACCAACAAAAGCTCTCTGGGGTCTTCCATAATTTGTAAGCGGGCTATGATCCTGAAATGCTTGGGAACAGGTCTGCTAGAAGCTGAAGGGGCAGGGGAAGAGGTGAGCCCTGCTTCCTGGTGGCTTGCCCTGTGGCCAGGCCAGGGAGTTGACAGCACAGATAAACAAGATGAATTCCAAGTGCAGAGGCTTGGAGACACAGTCGGTCATCCCAGGAACTCTGCTGGAAGCAGACAAAAGGCGAAGTTTTGCAGGGTTTAGCAACAGCTCCCTGTGTTTCACTTTCTGTTTCCTGAATTCCTCTAGCTGCGCTGAGACAGCAGAGACGATAAATAGAAACTGGGAGGAGAAAGGAAACTGAAACTAGCTGGTGTTGATAAAAGGTGAGAAAAAAACAAAAGCAAGAGAGAGACTGCACACACAAGAAAAAGAGGCAGGGAGAAAATCTGAACACTTACCCCCACTGGTATAACCGCAGGAGAATCTGGATGGCTTCATCGTACTTTCTGATGGCCAAAGAGAAGTTCCCACTCTTAAAACCCTGGTTGCCAGATTCTTTCAGCAGCTCAGCGTAAGCTATGGGGTCCATCCTGTGAGGAGAGGAGGGAAGGCTGGTGGCACCGGCTTCCTTCCTCTCCACATCTGCATCGCGCCAGAGTCTGAAGGGGCAGGTTGTTCATCCTGGCCCCTCCCACCAGCTGAAGGCACACCCTGCCCACACCCCTTCATACCCTGCCCACACCCCTCCCCACCCAGGGACCAGACTGAGTGTCTGATCGGAGACGGTTTCTTCCTCAGTTCTTTTCTGACCTCAGGAGCAGCGGCCAGAACGATTCCATTTATTCTGTGTTAATGACCAGGTAGGCTGTAAGGAAGGAGGCAGCTTCCATGCATAAGACGGCCTGAAGGACCTCCCTGGTGGGCCAGTGGTTAAGAATCCGCCTGCCAACGCAGGGGACATGGGTCCGATCCCTGCTCCAGGAAGATTCCACAAGCTGTGGGGAAATTAAGCCCATGCACCACAACTACTGAAGCCCAAGTGCCTAGAGCCGACGTGCTATGCAACAAAAGAAGCCCCTGCAATGGGGAACCCGCCCACCGCATCTAGAGTAGCGCCCCCCACCCCGCATGCGCAGCAATGAAGACCCAGTGCAGCAACGAAGACCCAAGGCAGCCAAAATAAAGAAGAAACATTTTTTTTAAAAAAAGAGGACATGAAGCTGGCAGGTGGTGTGTGCTAGATAAGTGGCAGCTCTTCCCACAACCGCCACAAGCATTACTCTCTCATTTACCCATCGCAGCAGCTCAGAAGGAGGCACCCTTTTCACTGTTCAGAGGAGGAAACTCAGGCTCAAGAAGTTCAAGTCACTTGCTTAAGGACGGGCTAATGTGCGTCCCCAGTTCTGACCCCAGTTCCAAGTTTCTGCCCTTGACCCTGTACTGCATTGCCTACTCATCCAAGGAGTTGAGAGTCCTTCCACTCTCCTCCTTCCAAAGGTCCTAAAAGCCTCGAAGTATTTGTCCCTGAGATTGCTATTGCCCACTTACCTGACTGCACCCCCTGGGAAGCCCTTACCTCTTTCATGACTCCTGTTTCATTCATTTGGTAGCCCTCGCACAGAGTGGGTACTTAAATATTTGCTGTGTAATGAATTAGAATGCCAGACCCAGAGAGGCTGCTTGTTACCGATTCTCTCTGGTGTGGCCTGGAGCCCTGCCCACCTGCTGGGGCCTCAGGAAGTGTTTGCTGCACCAAGGCAGTGTGGATAGGAGAGGCCTCGCAGAGCCTCGAGAAGCAGCCAAGGAGGCAGGGAAAAGTGGGCGTCAGGGACTTCCTTGGTGGTCTGCTGGTTAAGACTGCTTCCACTGCAGGAGGCATGGGTCTGATCCCGGTTCAGGGAACTAAGATCCTGCATGCCACATGCTGTGGCCAAAAAAAAAAAGTGGGCATCAGAAGAGATGTCCCTTAGAATTTTCTCCTCTCAAGATGGCAGCAGGAAAGGTAAGGCAGTGGGGAAAGTCTTAAAAATGAGGACACTTCCGGTGGCTGCATAGGCCCTGCACCTGTGGGGCAGTACAATCTATCAAGAGCCTTCTTGATCAGCACAATCATTGTACAGAGAATAATCCCTATTGTTTGTATCATCAAACCTTGGCAAGGGGTTTGGGGGCCAGGGAAGCCAACCCAAGCAGGTAGAAGTGGTGGCTTATTTTATTTTTAAAACATTTATTTATTTGTCTATGCCAGGTCTCAGTTGTGTCATGTGGGGATCTAGTATCTCCAACCAGGGATCAAAACCGGGCCCGCTGCATTGGGAGCCCAAAGCCTTAGCCACTGGACCAACACGGAGGGGGGGGGGAAGTACCAGTGGCTTATTTTAAGCCCATGAGTTAACTGGACTTTTGAACTGCATTCCTGTGTTCACCACGCAGAGCTATACCAGAACGAGGCATGTTATTGCTAAACAAGTCAAAATTAAAAATTCCACCTAGACTTTGCATTAAATAATCTCTAAATTCTATGACTCACATTTATACAGAGATGACAGAGGAGACCGTGAGAAAAAGTTTATATAATTGATTAGAGAATAAAAACAAGTGTTTCTCCTTCAAATATTGCCAGCCAGGTGTCAAATAAATAATTTCAAAGTGGCCATTTTTGGACAACTAGAAACAGGAAATGTCTGTAACAACTGTTGTTGTTGTTGTCTGTAACAACTAACCCTCCCCTTTTTTTTTTCCTTTAGGCTGCACCACGGAGCTTGTGGGATCTTAGTTCCTCAACTACAGATCGAACCCAGGCCCACAGCCGTGAAATCACAGGGTTCTAGCCACTGGACCACGAGGGAATTTCTGTTACCCCTCTTTTATAAATACCTTTTCACTGCAAGAAAGGATCAACCTGATCAAAACGTGTAAAGCCACAGACAGAAAATTCACAAAGGAATACAAGTAATTGCTAAATACATGGACAGTGGATATCCAGGACCACCATCACTAGCAGGCAAAAGAATGAAGAATTAAAATAGTAAAGGGTCACTAGGAAATATTTAAAAGAATGACCCTAAATGGTGGGAGCTGTCATATCTGGCTTACAGGAGAAATATACTAGCTCACTGATATACTTAGCCTCATAGATGTTCACCACAGTGAAAAACCAGAAATAACCCTAAATATTCCATAATGTGTAACAGATTTGAATCAGTTATAAAACACCCATATGGAAGAACACCACACAGTTATTTTCAAAGTCATGTTGTAAAAGAACATTTAATGATAGGCTATGTTAGTAAATGAAAGATACAGGCTACATAAAAAGGCATATAATACCAAATTAAATTTTAAACACATCTAATGTACTGAAGACATGCCAGAATGTTAACAGCCTCACCACTGGAATTAGGGTTTTAATTTTCCTCCTTGAGCTTTTCTGAATTTCCAATTGCCAGAAAATGTGCCACCTTCATGGTCAGACCATAAATGTTATTAAAATGAGACTCCTTAAGGGCTTAATTAAAGAATTCAAACACAAAACGTTTCCACTGTACTTACAATAAAAACGATTCACATCTGATTTTTCTCTAGAAATTAAGTGAGCTTTAAATGTTATGAGTAGACATCCAATGTTTACATCCTCTTACATCTTGGCTTTTTCTTGGTACGGTCACGTGACAAGGGAAAGAGGGATTGCCAACCACAAAGCAAGTTTTTTGCTTCTCAACAGGATTTATTGACAGCTACATCTTCATCACAGGGAAGAATGCTTTATATCGTTGCCTTAGAATGCTTAGAGCTCTACTGTCAAGTCTTTTTTTCTTTAACAAGTGATCAGTCTATTTATAGGGTGAAACTGTTAAACACAGTGGTAATAATGTACCGTAATGACAGTGCTCCTGAGAACGAATATGTAATGAGCACCTAGTACGTGTTTTACATCATCATGTCATTTCATTCTTACCAGAAGCCCCAGGAGGTAGGCTTGATTGTGTCCCCATTCGACAAATAGGGAAACTGAGGCAGGAGCGGTAAAGGCCTTGCCGTAGTCCTAGGGACAGTGGTGCTGCTGGAATCCAAACCTAGGCGGACTGACTTTGGGGGCGAGACTCCACTCTGAAGAAACCAGGCGGAGGCTAAACAGTCAGCGGCGGTCAGACCCCACCGTGTGTGCCCCTGGTAGGCATGGGTCCAGCAGTCAGCACTTTCAGTTTTTTTTGTTTGTTTTGATGTGGACCATTCTGCGTCTCTTACTTCTCCTGCATGGGCAGGCAGATTCTTTACCACTCGTAGCCCCTAGCTCCCTGACCAGGGATCAAGCCAGCACTCCCTACATTGGAAGGCAAAGTCAACCACAGGACTGCCAGGAAAGGCTTCTGCACTTTCAGTTTTGTCAGCAGGGCTAAAGCTCAAAGATTAGAAGGTAAAGACGGTTTCACAGGGGCAGAGTCTGCTTTCGCTGTTTCAGTACATCTATCTCTAGAAGGATTCAAGGTCCAGTTGTGGGGAGGTGGCCAGGGCCGCTTGGCAACAACAGAGGAAGCAGACGTAAGAGAAATGCAAATTGCATTGGGGAGGTTCTGAAACTAGCAAGCTGAAAACAAAGCAGACGTGGGTGGCTGTCATGTTGTGTGTGAGTGTGTCTTTATTCTGTTTTGCTTTTTATTGAAGGACAGTTGATTGTTACAGCACTGTGTTAGTTTCGGGTATATTGCAGAGTGATTCGGTTATACTTGTATATATCTATATTATTTTTTTAAAAAAATTCTTCTCCATTAGAGTTGCATTGTGTGTATACACATGAAGAGATCTATAACTGACTTACAGGAGGCAGACTGCAAACAGGGTGGGCCCCGGGCAGCTAAAAGGGGAAGAGAGAGAGGCTTTTCCTCTGTCCCTTTTCTGGGTACAACATAACAACTTAACAACAAATTTGTTTACTTTTTTTGTTTCTTGGTAGTGGGTTTTTTTTGTTTGCTTTTTTTTTTTTTTTTTTTTTTTTAATTGAAATCCTTTCAAAACACTCTCAAAGTAGTGAACAATCCAAGATCAACCCTGGAAAGCTGAAGGTAGAGACCACTGCAAAAAACCGAGGCCAGAGACAGCAGTTCTTAAAACCGACTCCTTCCTGCTCCCACAGGAAGGTGGGCACAGACAGCGCGGGATAAGAATCCAAAGTCAGAGCTCATTCTGAGGACGACGATTTGCTTTCTTTGCTGTTCCTTCTTTTTTTCTTGGGGGGAAGGGTGCAATTTCCACACTCCCTGCCCTGTCTCACTCCCACCTCTGAGCACCGTGCTGTCTTTCTATCCCACCCAACATCTACGATACAGAGACGAGCAGTACCTGCCATCAAGAGCTCAATCCTCATGTAGCTCCTTCCGCACAATATCTTGACATAGAACATGGGCTCACAGGTTGCCAGATATCCTCCGTTCAGTGCCCACAGGAGTACAACTATAAAATGATCTCGTGGCTCCGTAACTTCCCATAAATACAGAACCTTAAGTTTCCACCCTACTCATTCCCTTAACAAACAGAGCAAAGACACACAAAAGCAAGACACAAGTGTACAAAACTGCTCCTGACCTTGCAAAACAAGCATGAAGAAAATGTTCTGACGTGATTTTATGAAGCAGCTTGGTTGCTGTCTGAGGGGAACAGGGTAGTTTCAGTCCACAATTGACCCCTGCTGTTTAGCATTGCTGATACAGCCAATGGAAAGTTCTATTTCCCCTGACCCTCATATTAAGACTGGACTCATCTCAGATTGACTCACTCTTGTCCTGCAACTAACCAGGACTTCAAAGTATGCTTTTTGTTAAATTCTTGATGGAACGTTTCACTGTGAGGAGAAAAGCAGAAATAGGACTCCTAGGAAGGTCAGTTATGTTCATGTTGCTTTGCAATTTGATGTTTATGGGCTAAAAATCAACACAGGACATAAAACCCTAAACAACAAGGTCCTACTGTATAGCACAGGGAATTGTATTCAATATCCTGTGATAAACCATAATGGAAAAGAATATGAAAAAGAATATACATACATATATATATAACTGAGTCACTTTGCTGAATAGCAGAAATTAACACATTGTAAATCAACTATGCTTCCGTTAAAAACGAAAACCTTCTATCTGTCCAACCTGAGAGAAGAGACATAGACTTTCAAAGAAACACCAGAGTAATAAGAAAAATTTTAATTAAGCAAATATGCAAGTCTACATATAATTCTCATGGAAGCTTTCATTTGGGGATTCTCTGACAGTTCAATGGTTAGAATTTGATATTTTTATTGCTAGGGCCAGGGTTCAATCCCTGGTTGGGCAGGGGGAATTTTTTTTAAATCTCTCTATAAATAGCCACTGGCACTTGTAAAATTGCAAGACTGTCGTGGATAAAACAAGCCAAACTTTCCTCAAAAGACAGTCTTGAATTTTGAACTTTAATACACAACATGTTTCTTTTTTTAGTTTTATTTTATATTGAAGCATAGGGCTTGGCAACCCACTCCACTGTTCTTGCCTGGAGAATCCCCATGGACAAAGGAGCCTGGTGGGCTATAGTCCATGAGGTTGCAAAGAGTCGGACACGACTGAGTAAGCACACCTAGTTAATTAACAATGTTATGTTACTTTCAGGTATATAGCAAAGTGATTCATTTATACATACACATGTATCTATTCCTTTTCAAATTCCTTTCCCATTTAGGTTATTACAGAATATTGAGCAGAGTTCCCTGTGCTATATAGTAAGTCCTACATTTTCCTTTTTTTTTTTTGGTCCTATATTTTAAACACAGCAGTGTGTCCATGTCAATCCCAAACTCCCAATCCACCTCTCTCCCCATAACATGTTTCTGTTTGGGAAAATTCACTATTACAAAATATCAAATCCTCTCTAAATTAATTAATGTACTTTCCAAAAAAATTCCAATTAAAAAACAGGATATTTAAAGAAATTAATGCAAGAATTCTCAAGTTCATCTCAGAATAAACAGGACAGACTAGCCAAAATATTCTTAATCAAAGAAGTATAAAGAGAAAATCTTTTATAACATTTTAAAATGTATTTATAAAACTCAACTAAGTTTTAAAAGTGTGATATTAACATGAAAACAAGCAGACCAGTGGAACAAAACCAATCATCCAGAAGTAAACATATAATATAAAAGAATTCCATGTGTGAAAAAGGTAGTTCTTAAAACAGACAGGGAAAGAATGAATCGCTGGTAAAACTGGCACAATATCTGGAAAGGATGTTAATTTTTCTTTTTGGCTGCAATGCCTGGCATGCAGGATCTTAGTTCCCCACCCAGGAATCGAACCCGCGCCCTCTGCAATGGCAGTGAGGAGTCTTAGCCACTGGACTGCCAGGGAAGTGCTGGAAGTTAAATTTCTAATTCATACTGTTTGGTAGGCCAAACAATGGACACACATACACACACACCAAAGATGCTCACACCCCAACCACCAGAACCTGTGAATGCATTACATGACATGGCAAAGGGGCCTTTGTACAATAGATGTAATCCAGGTTGTTTTGTTGTCATTGTTTAGTCCCAGTGGTGTTTGACTCTTTTGGGACTCCATGGATTGGGACTTCCCAGGCAAGAATACTGCAGTGGGCTGTCTTTTCCTCCTCCAAGGGCTCTTCCCCATGCCGGGATCAAACCTGCGTCTCTGAACATCTCACACATCAGCAGACGGATTCCTTACTACTAGCGCCGCCTGTGCGTGTTCAGTCGCTCAGTCACGTCAGACTCTTTGTGACCCTATGGACTACAGCCCACCAGGCTCCTCTGTCCATGGGATTTTCCAGACAAGAACACTGGAGTGGGTTGTCACTTCCTTCTCCAGAGAAGCCCTTATCTAGGTGAGCCCAATAGAATTATATTAACCCTCTAAAGCGGAAAAACTTATCTGGCTAGAGTCAGAAAGATGCTGGAGAAGCGGAAGGCAAGAGAGATGCAGAAGCAGATGTGAAACCTGAAAAAGACTAACCCCATCGCTTCGTGCCTCGAAGATGGAGGGGAGGCAACAGGGAGGGATGTAGGTGGCCTTGGAAAGAGAGAGAGGCTCCTGGGTGACAGTCGGGTGACAGGAACCTCGGTCCTACAGCTGCAAGCAACTGGACCCTGCCAACAACACGAATGAGCTTAGAAAAGGATTCTGGGCAGACCCTCCTAGCCAGCCAAAATATTGATTTCAGCCTCATGAAACCTGCCACGGGAACCAGACTTCTCACTGACAGACTGTGAGATGATCAGTCTGCATGGTTTTAAGCCACTAAGTTTGTGGACATTTGTTACGGCAGCTACAGAAAACGAATACACATCATACACCAAAATTCCTTCTACGTCAATGAAAAAAAAAATGCTAGTGTCAAAAAGACACCAGGGCAGTGAAAAGAAACTGCTGGCACACAAAGCAATGTAAAGAACCTCAAGAACATCATGCTAAGCAAGAGAAGCCAGACTCAGAAGACTATATACTGTGGGATTCTATCTGGCTGATGCTCTAGAACTGGCAAATCTAAGAAAGCAGAAGAGCAGTTACCCAGGGAAGGAGGGAGGGTTACTGACTGGAAAGGGGGATAAGAGCACTTTCTGGGAGATGGAATGTTCTCTACGGTGATCGGGATGGGGTCACACAGGTATATACATTCATCAAAGCTCACTGAACAGGAGCGTTAAAATCTGTGCCTTTGCTTAGATGCAAATTTCTCATTTTTTAAAAAGCGTTGAGAAAAAAAAAAAGCCCTAAGAGAAAAGATTACCTTCAACTGCTTCAGGAGGAAACTTGGTCAGATCTAATCAAGTGCCACACACACAGGGCCTCTGCCCCAGTAGTTCCACTTCTGGGAATCAGTGTTGCAAACTGATTGCACACAAAGGAAATGGTAGATGTATGACATTACTCACTGTCTAATTGTTTATAATAATAAAAGACTGGGACCAGCTTGAACGGCCATCAACAGAGGACTGGTTTAATAAATTATATTGCAGCCACCCCCACAATGAAGTATGTTCTTTTTTTTTTTTTTTTTTTCTTTGTTTACCCCATGGACAGCAGCCCACCAGGCTCCTCTGTCCACGGGATTCTCCAGGCAAGAATACTGGAGTGGGTGCACTTTCTTTAAAAAGAAAGAAAAAAAAAAAAAAGAATGAAGATGCTTTGTATGTACTGATCTGGGATAATCTGCAAAATATGTTTACACAAAGCAAATGCAGGATGGTGTATACATTACACTCTATTTTGTGCAAAATTTTAAAAGACAGAGGGGAGAGCTAGATAAGAATATATTTGCATTTGCTTATATATGCACAAAGAAATTCTGGAAGGATGCATGAGAAATAAAATTACCTTTATTGGGGTACAGGGTGGAGAAGGGAGACCTAATCCCACCTTTTCATTGTAACCTTTCTGTATTTTTGATTCTCAAATTACACAAATTTGAAAAGGCTTTAATGCAATAAAAAATTGTAAGTAATCTTCCACACAGTGATAGCCATGAATTCATTAAAAGTTTAAAACTTCCGTACATCAAAAACCCCAGAAAGTAGTTTGCTGCTGCTGCTAAGTCGCTTCAGTCATGTCCGACTCTGTGCGACCCCAGAGACGGCAGCCCACCAGGCTCCCCTGTCCCTGGGATTCTCCAGGCAAGAACACTGGAGTAAGTTGCCATTTCCTTCTCCAACGCATGAAAGTGAAAAATGAAAGTGAAGTTGCTCAGTGGTGTCTGACTCTTAGCGACCCCATGGACTGCAGCCTACCAGGCTCCTCCATTCATGGAATTTTCCAGACAAGAGTACTGGAGTGGGTTGCCATTGCCTCCTCCAAGAAAGTAGTTTAATAACACCCTAAGCAGCAAGATTATGGATGGAGAATCACTCTCACATACAGCTGATGACAAGATTTAAGTGGTACAGCTTCTCTCTACAGAAATACACAAGTTTTTCACACAGCTGCTCCGAATTCATTCTACAGACATATTTCATTCAAGGACATGAGGATATTAATTGCCTCATTGTCTGTCAAAGCAAAAAGGATACAAATCCAAGAGTCCAACAAGTGGAGACACTTATATAAAGTGGTATATATACCACTCAGAATAGAACACTATCATTGTTAAGAATAAATACGGCAGATCCAAAGGAAGAGATGTCAAAACATGCAACCAAGGTGAATAAAGCCAGTTGGAGAACAATTTGTAGAGCAAATTGGAGAGTCTGAGGACAGGTTAGTGTACATATATATATTTGATTTGATCTATTGGGAGAATTTCCAGAGAGACACTTAAGAAAGGAGTAAGTGGAGATCTCTGGGGAGCTGGGGAAAAAATGGGGAGCATGCTCCTGAACCATAGAATAGCTTTCTGTTAAGTCACCAAGTTTGTGGTTGTACAATTTCTTACTGCAGATCTAGGAATGTAATACAATATCTCTCTGAATATGTTCTCAGAATTACTAAAATTGAAAGGATTTCAGAAAGTGAGATGGTTGGGCTAAAATTTTCAGAGCAAGGGAAACGCTCTAAGCCACATCTCCCCAGGCTCAGAGATTTGGGGGGCCTGACCATGGTCACACTGGGGTGAGCACCAAGGGTGAGATCCAGGCTGACTCCTGCCCCCACCCAGCATCCTGGTCTATAGCACCTGTGGGTGGGCAGGGAGGCCAGGACTAGAACCCACCGTGGCCCGAAATCCAGGAAGGTTAGTGGTACAGGCCATGGCAATCTCCATTATTTCAGTGTGATCCTTGTAACATTTACAGAACCTTTGTTTTGTTTACCCAGCAAAGAGAAAATATTTTGTTAAAAAACACA
Source organism: Cervus canadensis (assembly GCF_019320065.1). Taxonomy (NCBI): domain Eukaryota; kingdom Metazoa; phylum Chordata; class Mammalia; order Artiodactyla; family Cervidae; genus Cervus; species Cervus canadensis. Next base: position 48,638,038 of record NC_057407.1, read on the forward strand.
ACCCTGAGGTCATACAGAGTGAAGTAAGTCAGACACAGAAGCACAAATATTGTATGGTATAGCATACATGTAGAATTTTTAAAAATGGTACAAATGAACTTATTTACAAAACAGAAACAGAGTTACAGATGTAGAAAACAATCTTATGGTTACCAGGGGGATAAGGAGGGACAGGGATAAATTGGGAGACTGGGATTAACATAGACAGACTACTATACATAAAATGGGGCTTCCCCAGTGTCTTATCGATCAAGAATCCACCTGCAATGCAGGAGATGCAGGAGACCTGGGTTTGATCTCTGGGTTGGGAGGATCCCCTGGAGGAGGTCACGGCAACCCACTCCAGTATTCTTGCCTGGAGAATCCCACGGACAGAGGAGCCTGGCGGGCTACAGTCCACAGGGTCCACAAAGAGTTGGACACGGCTGAATTGACTGAGCATGCACACACACAGAAAACAGATAACTAATAACCACCTTCTGCATAGCACAGGGAACTCTACTCAACACACTGATGACGTATACGGGAAAAGACTAAAAAAAAGAGTGGACACATGTATGTGTATAACTGATTCACTGCTGTACACCGAAAACTAACGACATTGTGTATCAACCGTATGCCAATAAGAATTAAAAAAAATAAATAAAACATAGCTCTGAATGGAGGGAGGAAAAGACCATAGCCCTAAGATCCGTCTGTCTGTTTTCACAGGGGTTCTCTGAAATTACCAGCCAGTTAAGCAGCTGAGAAAAATTTGTGATTCAAGGCCTTGAACGAAGAGTGGAAGGGGTCAGTGCTGTCAAGTACGAAAATGGACCCAAATCCTTCTCTCCTGCAGTTGTTCCTTGGAATGGAAGGCCAAGGTGCATGCAGGGGCGTCCAGGATCTCACGTGGGCTCTGGGTGCCAGACCTGCAAGCCCGGGAGCCCCCTTCCCCAGGGGTTTTGGACTGGAACTTTGGGAAAAGTTCCCCACTCAGGTAGGCAGCTCCAGAGGGGAGCAGCCTTACCCTCCACCCCAACCCTGAGAAGAAAATCCTCTTGGTGAGAGATGATGGTACGTTTACGCAGAGAAAGGAGGGGCAGAAGGAGGGCCTTCTGGGGCTCTACAACTCCACATTTCCCTGCCTGAGGCCCACAAGCTCCTGTCCCTTCTCTGGTTCCCAAAGACAGTATCAGCCTTCCAGAACCTTCTACCTTCTGCCCAAGTCCTTGGCAATTTTTCTTTCATTGACTAGAAATGAAGGAAGAGGACTTGCCTATTTCACCCCTCTCTACAACTTCACATTAGACACAGGTCCCTATCCGGGGTTCTCTCTCCCCACCCACCCACTCAACCCTCTGATCACAGTATTCCTTCCTGCAGGGCCTGATGAGGCTTCAGAATCCTTTCTGCACCATTCATTCTAGGTGGCCACACATTCACACCCCAGATGAGTCCTGTGTGCCATTCCCAGTTTGCGTAACGAAGACTTGAGCCAGAATGAATTAATGCTTCCAAGCATGAACACCCAAAGTGCCCTACAGCAGGCCAATGCAAGTCACCTGCTCCCCACCTCACCCTCAGCTTTGTCTCCCCTAAGAGGCATGCAGGCCCCAGAACAGCCGTCCCCAAGCTGGGTTCACACACACCCTCTGGACACATCCTCCCCGTCTTTGGTATTGGCTCTCCCTGCCCCAGACCAAGGGCCTTCCCCGGTAGAGCAGTGGTAAAGACTCCACTTGCCAATGCAGGAGATGCAGAAGACTGAGGTTCAATCCCTGGGTCAGAAAGATCCCCTGGAGAAGGAAATGGCCTCCAGTATTCTTGCCTGGGAAATCCCGTGAACAGAGGAGCCTAGCGGGCTACATCCCATGGGGTCACAAAAGAGTTGGACACAACTGAGTGACCGAGCACACACACGCACGCCTCAGACTCACCCAGCTCCTGCTCAGCTTCTTCATCACCACCAGCGAGACATCCCTGGATCCCTCAGGTCACAGGCTGCGCCCAGGTTACAAAAGCCTCCAGGGTCTTGAGGCCCCACCCCCACCTCCTCTTAAGCACAATTTCCAGAAAAGTTCCAAAGGACTTTCAGACCTGTGGTCCTCCTCCTCCACCGACACTCTGAACCCCAGCAAACCTGTCACCGGCCGTGCTCACCCCAGCTAAAGCCAACGCTGCGGCTGTGAACATCTCTGCCCCGGCCCTGTGTGTGTAGCTTTTAAAACCACTTAGGGCCCTGAGTTAGGATCTAAGCAGTTTTCAACATATTAAATATATTTCCCCCATAGTCTCAGTATTTCAGGCCCTGTTCTAAGTCTCAAAAGCTCCATGCTAGACACTGTTTTTCTGCTTTCCCCTGTAGACTGAACTCTTAAGGCACAAACTAAATTTTACAACAGTAGTCCCAAATTTTAAGAAAAGCCAACCACACAAAGTACAAATCAAAAACAACCAAGATCATACTGCCAAAGCTGTTGGTTATTTGGGGAAAACCAAGGATAAAGATGTTCACCCAAATTTATAAGTACCTGTTGAAAATCCAAAAGTCAGCAAACAGGGCCACGTGTCACCTGGGATATGACAGTGCCAGAGATTGAAAAATGCTAAGAGCAAAGAATAATCCTATAAATCAGTGACTACTAGTTTTTGTTTTTTTTTTAAAGTTGACAAACAGTAACATTTGTACACACAGGAAAGAAATCAAAGGGAGCCTAAATAAAGTTGCCAACTCCTTGCTTTGCCAAATCAGAATTTTTTTTAAAATGTACCATCTTAAAAAAATAAATCAATGTGTACCATCTGCTGTCCACATAATTTCACAAGAGACGGAATCTTTTAACTCCAAAAAAAAAAAAAAAAAGACAAGAACTCAGATTAAAGAAATTCATTCTCAAGGAAGGACAAGCTAAGAGCTTTCGGGCACATTTTAGTCTCAGATAGTGTGCAGGTGGTTTGTACCCTGAAGGGCAAATGTTCCAAGTCTCTGAAACCACCAGGGCCCTGGAAGATGCTCAAGAAATATTGCTGAAGGGCCGAGAAGGATACATCTCAGCTCCTGGCTCAGAAGTGGAGTCTAAATCAGTCACTCAGAAGTGGGGGTCAAAATCACTTGACCCCCAAACAGGAAGGCCATAAGGAGACCCCCGTCCCACTGGTGGCCAGGGGTGGGTACAATTTCTCCTCTTTGTGCCACAGACCGGCCTGTTTGCACTGCACCATCTGAATGAGAGCAGTCCTGGGTAGCTGCATGGTAACAGGTAAAATTCACTGAGCCCTTACTACACGCCAGGCCCCACACTAAGCCCTTCTCAAACATTTTTATCATCAAATTGTTCCTAACAGTGCCAGTGAGGGACGTATAATTATGATCCCAGTTTTACAGGTCAGGAAACAGGTTTAATCAAAGAAAAGGGACTTCTCTAAACAAAGCACAAACCTAAGTCTGATACCAAAATCTGTGTTCACAACACCCTGAGAGGTGAAGTGAAGAAAGGGTCGGGGGGGCTGGGGAAAACAGAAAGGGCAGCCTTGAAAATGAAAATCAAACCCCCAAAACAGTGACCCTGAAAAGCTGGCATTCCAGACTCCGCCTGAAGACAAATGAGGACGTTCCACACGCTGCTCAGAAGTCTTGACTCAGTATCTGTGCTAAATCCAGGCAGCCCAACTACCGCCACGGTCCCTGTATTTAGGCTTCCCACTCTCCCTCAGAGTACCTGGGAGCTATGGATGGTTGTGAAGTGGGAGCAGCGCCACCCCCACCCCATGACAGCCCTAGAACAAAGGCGCTTTCTAACTTAGTGCAGAACTCGAGTTGGATAATAGCAGCCCAAGCGGGCTGGGCTCCACATCCCTTCCCAAGCCCCTCTGCAATATTTTGCTGCTGCTGCTCTTCACTTGCTAAGTTGTATCCAATTTTTGCAACCTCCCTGGACTGTAGCCCTCCATGCTACTCCGTGGCATTTCCAGACGGAAGGATCAAACCCATGTCTCCTGCGTGGGAGGTGGATTCTTTACCACTGGGCCACCTGAGAAGCCCCTGTAACATTTCAGGTGCAGATTAATGGCCTCTGTCCCTCCTCCCACCCCTAAGACCACAGCAATTCGCTTCCCCATGTCTGAAAGGCAAGACAAACCCAGTGGAGAGCCTGGAACACCACCCACTGGGGCATGGGAAGGGTCCAGAGGTGCCCAGGAGCTCCCCTAAATAAGAGTCTCCCCCAGACAGGGTCCCTGAAAGGCACCTCCTCATAGGGAGATACCTGAGCAATTCTGGGGGGATCTGAGTCCCTCCGAAGTTCTAGCACCAGCTGACAGTTTTCGGAAACACAGGGCTTTCCACTCGGTCTTGAAAAAAGTGTGAACTTTGGCCAGGCTGAAAAGACAGCCATCCGCTTTCCCAGCCTTCTAAATAACATACAAAGCTGTTTAAACACACACGCCTCCTTCAACTTTCCTTTCCAGCCTTCTCCCTGTTGTAACCACATGATCCCAAATTCATCTGGCCCCTTCCCCGTCACACACCTTTGCAGTCATAAGGCTGGCGCCAGCCCCACAGGAAAAACAAGCATGCCTCCTCCTCACAAAAGACAAAGTCCACAAACCTGGGATCCAGTCCCACTGGGCCTATTCCAGGCCTGGGGTCAGGCAGCCAATTCCCTAACCCTCGCCTTCAGTTTCCTTAATACTAAACAGGGGCCAAGTCACCTATAGGTCTGGACTTCCTCTTTCCTCTGCCAGTCAGCAAGTATTGGGCACCTTCTGTGTGCCAGGCCCTCAGCTAGATGCTGGGACATGTGCATCAAGACTGACCCAAACCTCTGCTGCCCTCATGAAGCTCACACTCCGGGGCAGAGAGAGCTGTAAAATGGGGATTGTTTACAATATTTCTCTGAGGAATAAATAATACACGAAATGCATTTAACATAGAGCCAGGCACAGTCAACTATTGGTAGCATGCATGAGGGCTAAGTCGCTTCAGTCATGTTCAACTCTTTGTGACCCTATGGACTGTAGCTCGCCAGGCTCCTCTGTCCTTGGGATTCCCCAGGCAAGAATCCTGGAGTGTAACCCACTCCTCCAAGGGATCTTCCCGACACAGGGAGCGAACCCACGTCCCCTGCATTGGAAGCCAGAGTCCCAACCACTGGACCACCAGGGAAGTCCCCAAGGTGTTGATTTTATATTTATCTGTTTCAATATGCTTGCCACCTTAGCATTAGCTAATACGTCTATGATGACAGACAAGTATAATTTCTTTTTTGTGATGGGAACAATTAAGATCTAGTCTCCTGGCAACTTTGCGGTTTATAATACAATGTTGTTGGCTATAATAATTATGCTGTGCGTTAACCAGATCTCCAAAACTTATTTATCTGGGAGTTGTTAAAAGATATTTGCCCACCTCCTCCCCCATGGCCTCCTGCACATGCCCAGTCCAAGAGGACCATTCCATGTGGGGTGTACCAGCGGCTACGCTCACCTAGTAGAACCTCTAAACACGTCCTCGTGGCGTGTTTGTATATAAGGAAATGGTGCTCGTCATTATTCTTCATAACAAGCTGCCCCCTTTACCTGGAATGACCCTCTCTTCTCCGGCACTCCTCAATCCGTCCTGCTCGAAGTGCCCTCCATCTGTCTGGGCATAGCACAAAGCTTACCTCCCAGACTTTGTCCAGGGCCGGAGGATTCAGGAGCTGGGAACCCTTCTGGAAGGCTTGTCTGCATGTCCACTCACCCTTGCTCCCTGGGCTGCCTGGCTCTGACTCTGTTCTGCCCCGTTAGCAGTGCCTAGGTCTCACGTGCTTAAATCCTCCATCGGAGAAAAAAAAAAAAAAAAATCCTCCATCGGCCAGTATATGAGGTATACTGGCCCTCAGGTATGTGAGGAGCAGAACTGCCTTGGAAAGCGAAAAACCAGAAAGAGGTGAGACCAGGTGAGATGCTGACGGGAGAACAAAGGGTATATTAGAGACAAAATCTGAGTCCATATTACGGAGACCCTTAGTACCTGGACAGTGAGTTCAGATTCCAGACTCCAGTGAGCCTTCGAAGTTACCAATTTCTGAGCCTCGAGGTACAGTGGACCCTGATGGACGACGGATGAGGTGATCCAATGGTGACCATAGGCGAGAACCCTGGGGACTGCAGCTGGACACAAAGCTCTTGTTGACACTTGTGATGCAAGTATTTTTCACAATAAATCAAACTACTCAGTAGAATGCGGTAATTCTCTATATTTTCTGTTGTGCAGCTTCCCCCAAATGGCCTGGTTTCCTCTGAATACACTACCCTATAATGTGCCACTCTAGCACAGTGATTATTATTTTGTATCAAAGGTATCTGAGAAACAGCTGGTGCAAAAAGGACACTCTGACCCTCCTTCCCCCTCTGAAAGCAAAAACTAAATTTCCCACGGGAAAGGCATCCTCCCTGTACCAGAAGGGTAGGAGGCATCTTTATCAACAGAGATAGGGAATTTAGGGCAAGAGAGCTGTGTAAACAAACCTTGTTATTTTTTCACCAATTTATTACCCCAAGCCCAAGCCCCTTTGTCAATGCTTGCTGTTTCTTTGCCTAAAAGGCATAAAAGCTTCCTGTGTCAGTTAGACTTCTTTGAGTCTCATTTTTTTTTTTTCCATTTTTGAGTCTCATATTTTTAAGGCGCGCTCATATGCAGGAAATTAAATTTGTTTTCCTCCTGTTAATCCCTTGTGTCAATTTAATTATTAGAACCAGCCAAAGAACATAAAAGGAAAGAAGGGAACACTTGTCTGCCCCTGCACCTTCAAAAGGTCATCACTGTTTTCTAAGGTTAGCAATCTTTCTTTTCATTGACAGGAGGACTTAGCATTTACAAGATAAAAACATCTCAATCTAGATGTCATCAGAACTTCAAACAGAAATAGCTAGATCCAGACTCTGCTTGTCTCCGACAAACACACAGGAGGTCCTACCAGCTCACCAGGCTCAAAGAAGCTAAGACAAACGTGCTATGGGGATGCAGGTGGGCACTGATGCTGGTTCAACACCCAGGCAAAAGATGGAGTTGATCCGGGTATACTGGGTCAGGGGGTTACAGGTAACGCTCAGTCACACTTTCAGATTTTCCACAAAATCAAGGAAACAAAGCAATGCTTACTTAGGAAATCTGAGACAAAGAAAAATGTCTGATCAGGCAAAATGGACAGACAACCTTAGTGACCAAAGGAAGAATACTGATCTTGGTTTGGGCACTGTGACATTTTGGGGTTCGAAAGATGTCTGTTTACATGCTTCAATACTTTTTTTAAAAGTTTCTTATTTTTCCTTTTTTTAATTTTGTATTGAGGTATAGCCAAAGAACAGTGTTGTGACAGTTTCAGGTGAAGAGCAAAGGGACTCGGCCATACACATCCATTCTCCCCCAAACCCCCCTCCCATCCAGGCTGCCACATAACATTGAGCAGAGTTCCTTGTTGGTTATCCATTTTAAATATAGCAGTGTGTAGTTCCCTAGCGGTCCAGTGGTTAGGACTCTATATGCTTTCACTGCTGAGGGTGCAGGTTCATTCCCTGGTCAGGGAACTAAGACCCTGCAAACGGCACGGTGAAGCCAAAAATTAAAAAATAAAGTTTAAAACCAAATGTTCTCTCCACCCTTGCCACTGTCCCACCATAGATCTCAGTGGTAAGATAAAGAGTCATCTTTGCCAAAGAGGCTGTCCATTTCCCCCTAGTTCTTCCTTCTTATAAAGATTTGTCGAAACAAAGATTTCTGGGCCTTAAGAAACTCAGGCTACACTTTAAGGAAACTTGTTACAAAAGCCATGAGACAAGGTTAGCTGGGTCAGTGACTGGAAACCCAGAGGCAGGGTGCTAATAGGTCAGCTCCATGTCTCTGTCTGGGAAGGCAGAGAACAGCTTGTTCCTGGAGGCCAATGAAAGCAAAACCACACCCACAACCCAACCCCACTTCAGTTTTTAAGAACATCCTCAGGGTCACTTACCTTTCCCACCTAGATAGAGGCTCGCATGCTCTATTTTGGCTGCTAACAGGCTCTTCATCCCAAGAAGCAAAAATAAAATACTAAGAGGGTACACAGCATAGCAATGGGCCTTTGGTAGCAAGTGCAGAAAAAAAGAACTGATCAGCAAAGAGAAGTTTAAGAATTCCATAAAGTCTCTTTTCGGTCCCTGAGAGAGTGGGTGTCTAAGGCCAGATCTACTACTAATTAGCTGTAATGACTACCAGGTGATGAGCCTCAGCTTCTTCATCTATAAAATGTTTGCTGCCCTGCTGCTGACCCCGCGGTGAAATTCTGTGCAGAGACTTAAAAGAGTTCCCTTTGGAATGTATGAATCCAGAGCTCCTGGCAGCCTTTCAGCATTCTCCTTCCTGCTTACTCAAAAAAAAAAAAAAAAAGACATAATGGCAAGAAGCCATTACTGTGCTACCTCCTCAGCACTCACAGGAGGCCCCACCCATTCACTGGGCTCCTGGCAGGCAGGCAGCCTGGTGGGGCCAGACAGAATAGAACCAGAGGAACCAGAAGCATCCTTCAGCCTGCCTTTGCAGCCACAACCTCTAGTGTTCTCCTTACTCAAGTCTGAATCTCAGCCTCCTTCATGTCTCTTAAACCAATTCATCCCTTCCAGAGTTAGTTCCCAGTGAAATATGGATACTCTCCTCCACCTCTCTGGGGGTGCCCCAAAGAAAGCTTACACTTGCCACTGAGGACCGGTTAGTCAGTGATCAAACCAAGTTAACGGATTACAACTAGGTTTCAAAAAAAAAAAAAAACCAGAATATGGAATAGAATAGAAAATATCACTGTCCTCACCCAGTAGAGTGTAAATATTCTGTGAGGCTCTTCTTGGGGGCTTCCTAGGTGGTACTAGGGGTAAAGAAAGTAAGAGACTCCCTTGGATCCCTGAGTGGGGGAAATCCCCTGGAGAAGGGCATGGCAACCTACTCCAGCCAGTATTCTTGCCTGGAAAATCCCATGGTCAGAGGACCCGGGCAGGCTACAGTCCATGGGTTCAGAGAGAGTCCCACATGAGTAAATCGACTTAGCACTCAGGACGCTCTTCTTGCAGTTTTATACTGATATATTTATGTGCCTGGGTGCAGGACTCTATTGTGGATCTTGGTCAGGAAAAGACAGAAGCTCATAGGCCGGAAGCAGTGGGATCCGACCCTGGGGACAGATGCCCCCACACACCCATCCCCCTCTCCATCTCCTGTGGAGGATACAAAGGCCGGCACAGGGTACTCGGAGCTCACGCATCCATCCTGCGATTGTACAAAACAGAGATGACTACAAAACAACTGAAATAAACTTCTGACTCTCCTTCAGGGTAGTACTTCCTATAAAGCACAAAACAGGATAATCGACAAAAGACCAAGCCATCCGGGTAACAGTCTTGCCTCAGAAAGGTGCCTGGAACTTGGGAAGCTCAGCGCCAGGCAGGGGCAGAACCTGGGTGCTGAAGGCCCTGGGCTCCTTGCTTTCTTCCCACTTAAGGACTGATTAGGTCAACAACAACTGGACTGGGACTAGAAACCTCAGAGCCCACCCCTTTCTCGCTCCTCTTAAAAAAAAAAAATTGTTTGTTTTTTGCAAATTGTACATCTCCCGATAAATTTTGCCTAGTAGGAACCAAGGCTTGCAGCCTCCTAGAAACGCCCCTAGCCGGGAGTCGGGCTGAAGAAAGGCAGTTTCAGCCAGGTGGCTAATGCTCGGGGCTCCCAGTAGGCGTGCGGCGAGGGGGCGGAGTGCACCTCTCAGGCTCCAGGCTCCGAGCCCGCGTTTGCAAACGCTCGGAAGCAGAAGCCTGGGTTTCTGGGACTCCGCCTCTGAACCCCCGGCCCTTAGTGCTATCCCCTCCTCCCGACTCTTCTGGCCGAGGACGGTGGGCCTGAGGCAAGCCCAGCTCATGATCGAGCGGGCTGGGGAAGAGGCCTGCTAGGGGTTGGATTCGCCAACCTCCTCCAGCCAGGAAGCGGCCAGCACTCCCCTAAGTTCCCGGCAAATCCCGCCCCGCGCCTGGGCGCCTGCCAGTCCGCAGCGTGCCCCGCGGGCGCGTCCGCTGGTCTTAACATTCGCGGCCCTGGGGTCTACCGGAGGAGGCGGGAGGCGGGCCCCGGAGCCGCAGATTTGGTGCCGCGGTGGGGACGTGGCAGGCCGCGCGCCGCCGCAGTCCTGTCGCAACGCGCGCCCCTTCCCCAGGCGCCAGGAACGCCGGAGCCGCCCCCCACCTCCACCCCCACCCCGCGCCGGACCCCGCGCAACAAGCCTGCGTCTGCACCTAGATGAGCGCAGGGACCGCCTGCCCCGGTGCGGCCTCGGGGCGCGCCGGCCGCCACGCGCGCCCGCGTCCCTCGCGCCGGGAAGAGGCACGGCTGAAGGCCCGAGGAGCCCCCCGCACGTCCGGCGCCTCTACGCACCTAGTTACCCGCGCGTCCCACATGGCCCTCGCCGCCGCTGCCGCCTCGGGAGCCGCTTCCCCGGGGACGGACTCAGCGGGCGGGGTCTCCGGCTCGCGGTAGCTCGGCCCCCTCCGCCGCGACGAGCGGGGCGGGGGCGCAGAGACCCCGGCGCCCGGCTGTAGGCAGCCACAGACCTATTCCAAGTTTCCACGTAGTTGCGAGGGCCCGAAAACTCACGTGCACGGCACCGCTGGATGGGAGGGGGTGTTTGTCACCGTGTGTTTTAAAGAGGCGTTTCGATGTCTCCCATCTTGCGGGCGAGCGCTCCAATGGGGTGGCTCTCGGCCACCTTTGGAAAAACGAGTGCTTGGAGCCGTGCACCTCGAGGGACCCGGCGCGCGCACACCCCCCTCCGACAGGTTTTGGCCACGGTGACTTCTCACCCTAGCGAGGTCGCCGCGCTTGTCGGGGAGACAGGAAATGGTCAGCCAATGGCCTTGAGCCCCGCCCCCGGACCTCTCGTCCCCTCCAACAAAGAAACTAGGGGGACAGGCCCCGGGTAGATGCGCCTCGTGCCCATCAGCTCCCACATCCTATCTGCCTCGGTTGAGTCTGACCTTGGACATGGAGTATTTACTGTATGCTCGGCCTTCCATTCCAGGGGTGCTGGGCATTCGGGTGGAAAGAAGCTGGCAAGGCCCCCGACACCTTGACGCTCACCGGCATGCTCATGGCGCCGGTGGAGAAGTGACCCTCTCACTGCAGGGGGGAACAGAAAGGAACCTCCTGGAAGGGCAGTGGTCCCCGAAGGAGTTGGGGGGTGGTTAGGACGACCTCAGACTGCATTTCCCTGGCGCAACAAGCTGCACAGCCTCCTATCCACCTCCTCTGCTGGGTCCTCAACTTCTCCGGGACGGGGATCCCTTTCCTCCACGCTGGGGATTTGGCCCAATCAGAGAGCGGAGCCTGCAGCCCTCCCTTGGGCCGGCTGGGGCCTACACTGCCTCCTGGTGGTGCTCACACCCGTCTGCGGGAGCATCACAACCGAGGAGCCTCGCGGGGCTTGAACCAGAGAAACAGTCGAGTTTCCAATGAGGCAAGGAAGACTTGGTGATCCATGGACACACCTACGGATGTGAGAGCTGGACTATAAAGCACAGCCCGGAAGAACTGATGCTTTTGAACTGTGGTGTTGGAGAAGACTCTTGAGTCCCTTAGACTGCAAGACGATCCAACCTGTCAATCCTGAAGGAAATCAGTCCTGAATATTCGTTGGAAGGACTGATGCTGAAGCTGAAACTCCAATGCTTTGGCCACCTGATGCGAAGAACTGACTCACTGGAAAAGGCCCTGATGCTGGGAAAGATTGAAGGCGGGAGGAGAAGGGGACGACAGAGGATGAGATGGCTGGATGGCATCACCGCCGCGATGGACATGAGTTTGAGTAGGCTCCAGGGGTTGGTAATGGACAGGGAAGCCTGGAGTGTTGAAGTCATGGGGTTACAAAGAGCCGGACACGACTGAGCGACTGAACTGAACTGGGCACACCTAAGGCACACAGCCTGCGGTGCTTCTCTGCGCTGCTTCTTCTGAGTCAAGAAGTAGCCTATCAGTCTAGCCTGTGTTCTCTGTGCTTCTGTAATCTCACCTCCTCCCATTTCTTCTGTGCCTTAATCTCCCCAGATACCGCACTGCATCACATACAGTTCAAAAACTGTCAATGGCACCTCTATTGCCCTTTATAGCTGGGCACTTGGGAGCTTCACAATTTTACCCTACCCTTCCAGGCTTAGCCTGCTCATACACACTCTACTCCAGTGGTTCCCTGACTTGACTGCACACTGGAATCATCTGAGGGTCTTTCAAAAATACTGATGTCCGGGAATTCCCTGGCAGTCCAGTGGATAGGACTCAACTTTCACTACGGAGGGCCTGGGTTGGAGAACTAAGATCCTGCAGGCCTATAGTGGGAGGGGTGTGGGGAGGGCAAAAAAAAAATAACTGATGATTGGCCCCTACTCCTACTTAATCTGATTTAATTGGTATGGGGTATGATATGGGCCCAGGATTTTTTAAAAACTCCCCTGGTGACTATGGTGGTGGTGGTTTAGTCGCCAGGTCCTGTCCGACTCTTTTTCTGTTTTTCTGCTCTAACCTCTGAGAAAATTCATCTTTCTTAATGAGGTTTCTGTTTTTTAATTTCTGATACCACATTTTGATTTTTCCAAGAGCTCTTTCTTATTCTGTAAGCATTCCTTTGGCGGTCCCCATTCTCTTTTCCACGATTACATACCTTTCCTAATTTCCCTGCAGATACAGTAGCTTTTGTTTTCTCTACATAGGCTCTGTTCCCTGAGTTCCTTTTTCTGTTTCTGTTTATTGTTTTGTTCTCCTTGTTCTGGATTTTCCTCAGATGGTTATCAGTTCAGGATTAAGAATGAGGGAACTAGATGTGCATTAATAGCCAACAACTGAATAAACCATGATATACTCACACCATAGAGAAGAACTATGTGTGCTTTTGAGCCATGAGGGGGATCACTATTTAACACTGTGGGGTAGTGGGCAGAAAATACTAAGTGGGGAAAAGTAATAAGGAGAGGTCAATATTTTAGTGCATGTGCTTATATTTTCAAAACAATGGAAGGAAAATAAAAAACTAAGACAAAAGATTACCTACAAGGGGAAACAGGGTAGAGGGGAAAGATAGGGAACCTCGGCTTCTTTAAATATACCTTGTTTTTTAGTTTTGACTTAGAAACCAAGGGAACCTTAAATATCATTGAAAAGTTAAACCTAATTTCTGAAAAGTAGTTTCTAAAATTGAGACCATACTGAAACAAATTAACTTAATGTATATCAACTGGGTAGCACCACCAAACAAAAATTATTTCAAGTGACTTTAAAACAGATTTGTTTACCCTAAGGGAAAAAAGAACCAGCAGAGAAATCTTGAGTTTCATAGTCTTACATCCTTATTAAGTAATATTGGTATGTTTTACAAAAATTCTTAAAAGCATTTATTTAGAGACATCACTTGGAAATATCTTTATTACCCAGTCGTGTGTATAAATTAGAATAAGCAAATAGTCAATTACAATCAATTTCATTCAGAATCAAGATTTTCGGTGTAAGAGAAAAGAAATACAAATATAAAATCAAAGAAGTTAGGGAAAATTCTACAAACTGAAAACTAAAATGGAAATATCAGAATGAATTTTCAGTTTATTGTCTGACTCTGTGCATTCTCTTCATCTTTGATGTGATGCATTATTTCTGGGTTTAATAATAGCAGGCATCCCTGGCACACAGGGATAGTCAAGGCTATGGTTTTTCCAATAGTCATGTATGAATGCGCGAGTTGGACCATAAAGAAGGCTGAGCACCAAAGAATTGATGCTTCTGAATGTGGTGCTGGAAAAGACTCTTAAGAGTCCCTTAGACTGCAAGGATATCAAACCAGTCAATCCTAAAGGAAATCAACCCTGAATATTCATTGGGAGGACTGTTGCTGAAACTGCAGTTCCAGTACTTTGATCACTGGATGCAAAGAGCCAATTTACTGGAAAAGACCCCGATGGTGGAAATGATTGAAGGCAGGAGAAGGGGGCAACAGTGAATTAGACGATTAGATAGCGTCACTGACTCAATGGACATGAATTTGAGCAAACTCTGGGAGACAGTGAAGGACCGGGAAGCCTGGTGTGCTGCAGACCCTGGTGTCACAAAGAATCAGACATGACTTAGCAACTGAACAACTGGCACCCAGGAGGCACTTTTTAAACACCATTTCTTTCTACAAGGAACCAGGACGCTTTAAAGAAAATCACTGATTCCAGGATGGGGAAGGAAATGTACAAGCTGAACCTGGTATGTTTTGTTGTTGCACAAAGCAAAGAAGCTATCACAGAGAATGAAAATGAAGAAAGCCTATGTGAATTATAGGATCATTGTTTAGTCGCTAAATCCTGTTTGACTCTTTTTTTTTTTTTTTGGTCTTGTTTATCTAACAAGACCTCCAAAAATTATGCAGACCCCTTCTACAATTCTCCTCCGAGCCTAACTACCCGAGTCCTAAGTATGAAACAAAGGACTCGGGTGTGCGCATGGGGGAGAATGACCCTAACTCTTTGCTACCCCATGGACTATAGCCTGCCAAGCTCCTCTGTTATGGGATTTCCCAGGCAAGAATACTGGAGTGGGTTATCATTTCCTTCTTCAGGGAATCTTCCCAGAAAGAGATTGAACCTAAGTCTCCTGCATCAGCAGGTGGATTTTTTACCACCAAGCCACCAGGAAAACCCGAATTATAGGATACCATCAGACACATTATTGGAGTCCTTGAAGGAGAATCAATGGAGAAAGGAGCAGAAAGCTTATTTAAACAATGACTGAGAACTTCCCAAATCTAGGGAGAGATTTAGATATCCCAGTTTATGAAATTCATAGGTCCCTAAACAGATTCAGCCTGAAGAGATCTCCAAGATATTAAAATGCTGCTGCTGCTCCTAAGTCACTTCAGTCGTGCCTGACTCTGTGCGACCCCATATTAAAATAGAACTGTCTAAAATCAAAGACCAAGACAATATTTAGAGCAGCAATATAAAAAAATTCTCACATACAAAGGAACCCTCAACAGGCTATCAGTGAAACTTTGCAGTCCAGGAGAGAGTGGGGTGATATATTAAAAGCACTGAAACAGAAACTGCCAACCAAGAACACTTTACCCTGCAAAGCTGTCTATTCTTCAGCAACAAAGGAGAGATAAACCCTTTACTGGGCACACAAAAGTCAAGGGAGTCCTTTACCAATAGATCTGCCTTACAAGAAATGCCAAATGGTGTTTCTCAAGCAGAAATGAAATGATGCTAAATAGGAATATGAAAATATAAAATAAAGGTAAGTATAAATCAAATCTGGAATACTTTAGTACTGTAACACAATGGTGTTAATAATTTAATTCTAGTGTAAAGGTTAAGGGCTTCCCTGGTGGCTCAGAGGGTAAAGCATCTGCCTGCAATGCGGGAGACCTGGGTTCAATTCCCGGATCGGGAAGATACCCTAGAGCAGGAAATGGCAACCCACTCCGGTACTCCTGCCTGGAGAATCCCATGGACAGAGAAGCCTGGTAGGCTACAGTCCATGGGGTTGCAAAGAGTCGGACATGACTGAGTGACTTCACTTTCACTTTCAGAAAGGTTAAAGAACAAAAGTATTAAAAATAACTACCATTGACCCTTGAACAGTGAAGGTATTAGGGGCACCAACCTTCCACATAGTAAAAAATCCACATATACATTAAGTTGGCTCTCATATCTAAGGTTCCTCTTTATCTGAAATGATGCCTCCACATGTTCAACCAACTGCAGACTGTGTAGTAGTACTTACTATTGAAAAAAGCCATGTACAGTTGGGCAGCAGGTACATGAAAATGTGCTCAACATCACTAATCATCAAGGAAATGCAAATCAGAGTTACAGGGAGATATCACCCCTCACTGGTTTCTGTTAGAATAGCTATCATCAGAAAGACAAGAGACAAGTATTTGTGAGGAAGTGGAGAAAAGGGAACACTTCTGGACTGTTGGTGGGAATATAAACAGTATGTAGTTTCCTCAAAAAACCTAAAAGGAGAACTGTATGATTCAGCAATCCCACTTCTGGATATTTATCCAAAGGGAATGAAATCAGTACATTGTAGAGATATCTGTACGCTCATATTCACTGCAGCATTTTTCACAATAGCCAACATAGGATATGGATAAAGAAAATGTGATGGGAAGAAAAAAAAGAAAATGTGATGGGGATAGCTAGATAATGTACAATGAAATATTATTTAGCCATAACAAAGGTCACTGTAGATGGTGACTGCAGCCATGAAATTAAAAGACACTTACTCCTTGGAGGAAAAACTATGACAAACCTAGACAGCATATTAAAAAGCAGAGGTCTGGCTCGCCATCGTCGTCTTTGTCTGCTGAAAAGGCCTGGGAAATGTATAAATAAAGATACAACAGGAAAGACAAAAAAAAATAAAATAAAAATAAAAAGCAGAGACATTACTTTGCTGACAAAGATCCGTATAGTCAAAGCTATGGTTTTTCCAGCAGCATGTACAGATGTGAGAGTTGGTCCATAAAGAAGGCTGAGTGCCGAAAAATCGATGCTTTCGAACTGTGGTGTTGGAGAAGACTCTTGAGCGTCCCTTGGACTGCAAGGAAATCAAACCAGTCAATCCTAAGGGAAATCAATCCTGAATATTCATAGGAAAGACTGATACTGAGGCTGAAGCTGCAATACTTTGGCCACTTGATACGAAGAGCCTACTCATTGGAAAAGACCCTGATGCTGGGAAAGACTGAAGTCAGGAGGGGAAGGGAATGACGGAGGATGAGATGGGGGGATGGCATCACTGACTCGATGGACATGAGTTTGAGCAAGCTCTGGGAGATGGTGAAGGACAGGGAAGCCTGGCATGCTGCAGTCCATGGGGTTGCAGAGTTGGACACGACTGAGCAATAGAACATCACAAGAAAGAAGGAAATCTTACCATTTGCAAAAACACAGATGAACCTAGAGGACATTATGCTAGGTGAAATAAATTGCACAGAAAAAAACAGATACTGTATGATCTTATTTATATGTGGAACCAAAAGGAAAAAAAAAGCCAAACCCATAGAAATAGAGAGTAGAATGGTTAGCAGGTGGTTAGCAGGTGGTTAGTAGGAGGAAATGGGGACATACTGGTCAAATCTTTCAGTTATAAGTTCTGACAAAGAACCAAGGTGCCTAGAGCTAACAATACCGTATTGAACGCTTGAGGGAATTCCGTGGCGGTCCTGTGGTTAGGACTCTGAGCTTTCACTGCCAAGGGCTCAGATTCGATCCCTAATTGAGAAACTAAGATTCTGTAAGCTGTGCAGGATGGCCAAAAAAAAGATAAAGAAACCCACAATAAATAGTTGAAACTTGCTAAGTGAATAGATCTTACACATTTTCACCACACACTCACACACTCACATACACATAGTAGCCATGTAAGGTAATGAATGTGTTCATTCTGGTAATCATTTTACAAAGTACACGTATATCATGTACATCATGTTGTACACTTTAAATATGAACAATTTTATCTACCCACTGTGCCCCAACAGAGTTGGAAGAGAAAAAAAAAGAATATTAATTTGAAGGAGCAGAAAAGTCACCTGGCAAGAGCATCCATGCATCTCTCTCATCCGAGTCTGTAGTTCATCCCTGATGATAGTGTTTTCAGGGCCAGAGCCTTTCTGCTTTTCACATGTGGTTGGTTGGCTTTTTGATTGGTTGGTTGATTGAAAAAATATAAGCTCTTTTCTCTTGAAAGTGTCCAAAAGCTCACTTCAGTGACCTTAAGAAACTGAAAACTAATGTGCAAACTGGGGGATTAGGCCGGAATCATCACTGTTAAAAATATGAACACAAATGACAATTGAGTGACTAGGAGCCATGGTGGCCACTATACCAAACGAAGACACAGACCCAACACAAATAACTAACCAAGCAAGAAAGACAAACATTTAGATAAATTATCGGGAACATAGAGTACACAAATAAATGTCAGCTGATTTTTTTTTAAGGGAAGAGCTTACATAATGAGGAAGTACAATTTATTTTCACTCAACATTTATCAGCATTTATGTTTTTTAAGTCTTTATGATAATTAAGTTGTTGTCAAGAGAGTCCACTAATTAAGTTTGGTATTATTAGCTCCATTTCACCAAACGAGAAATCAAAGAAATTAAAGGGCTACCCTGATGGCTCAGTAGGTAAAGAATCCGCCTGCGATGCAGGAGACCCCGGTTCGATTCCTGGTCGGGAAGATCCTCTGGAGAAGGGATAGGCTACCCACTCCAGTATTCTTGGGCTTCCCTTGTGGCTCAGCTGGTAAAGAATATGCCTGCAATGTGGGAGACCTGGGTTCGATCTCTGGGTTGGGAAGATCCCCCGGAGAAGGGAAAGGCTACCCACTCCAGTATTCTGGCCTGGAGAATTCCATGGAATCCATGGGGTCGCAAAGAGTCAGACATGACTGAGTGACTTTCACTTCACTTCACTTCAAAGAAATAAAAGGTTAAGTGGTTTGTTAGACAACCGGTTGGTCAAAGGGCTGAAACTAGAGAACACAGATGAACTCAGAATGGACTTGGCTGTGCTTCTTGGACCCTGAGTTCTGTCCACCCTGGAATCTGGAGCTGAAGCACGATGTTATTGAAGACCATTGGGGTTATCACCCATTCATTACACATACTGTGTAATGCCTAGAGACAGACAGGTCTACACAATAGGAAGAAACACTCCGAAGCAGGCTCTGTTTTCCTTTTTCTTTTTTTGGCCATGCAGTACAGCTTGCAGAATCTTAGTTCCCTGACCAGGCATCGAACCAGTGTTTTCTGCAGTGAAAGAGCAGTTCCTAACCACTCAACCACCAGGAAATTCCTGAAACTGTTTTTCTTTTTTTTTGAAACTGTTTTTCTTTTTTTTGGAAACTGTTTTTCATTTCAGCTTTACTAGAGCTGAGTCTTAGTGTTCTGAAAGTACCAATTAAGTATCATATATGTCATTAATTTATCTTGCTGACATAGGAGGAGGGGCAGTGTGGACTATGTACAGTCCAACCTTGAAACACACAGATATCTATAGCCACACAGAGATACCTACACCCACACTGAGAATTGCACATTCTCAGAAATGTGTACACAATGAGTAAACCAAAGCACATGCTCAATCAAGTCCATGCAGACACACACACACACACACACACACACACACACACACAGAGCATGCTTTTCTGTTTTCATTTCCCTATCTTGAGTACAGCTATTCACATCTGATGGAGAAGGAAATGGCAACCCATTCCAGTGTTCTTGCCCGGAAAATCTCATGGACAGAGGAGCCTGGCAGGCCTCATTCTGTGGAGTCACAACGAGTCAGACATAACTGAGCATATACACACATTCACATGTGAACCCACCAATGCTCCATTCTAACCCCTGACCAGCAGGAGCCACCCTCTCAGCCTCTGAGCCAGCCCTGCAGAGGCCAGTATTTAATCCGGAGCCTTCATGCTCACATTCCTGACCACTGATGACATC
The DNA here is from genome assembly GCF_019320065.1 of Cervus canadensis. Classification (NCBI taxonomy): domain Eukaryota; kingdom Metazoa; phylum Chordata; class Mammalia; order Artiodactyla; family Cervidae; genus Cervus; species Cervus canadensis. The sequence continues at coordinate 48,657,564 of NC_057407.1, forward strand.
GACCTTGAAGGGTCAATTCTGGAGCCTCCCGTCCCCTTAGAACTGTGCTTCTCAATCAGGCATGAGTTTTCTCCCAGGAGAACTATGCTTATCATTACTCAGTGGGGGGCGGGGGGAAGGGTCCTGCTGGCATCTCCTGTGTGGAGCCTGGGATCTGGCTAAACATTCTACAACGCACAAGTCAGCCCCTCATGGGGCAAGGCTGGGAAACCTTGCCTGGAAGAATCAGCAACTTGCTAACAAACCATTTGGGGCTGCTTCCTCTGGGACAGCTGGCCATGCTTTGTATCATAGGATCCCATCCCTGGGCACAACTACTTGGACTAGATTGGGCAGACTCCTGTCACAACGGCAGCCACGGCCGACTAGCCATTCCCAGTGAACCCAACTGGTGCGAAATGGTTCCGACAGGGACCACAGCGATACTCCGAACCAGGCCGTTTCTCAGCTACTGTGAACTCTAGCCTCCAGTTCACAATAACTGAGAAAATGGTAGATCAGGGGCTTCCCCGATGGCTCAGCGGGTAAAGAACCTGCCTGCAATACAGGAAACTCAAGTTCAACCCCTGGGTTGGGAAGATCCCCTGAAGAAGGAAGTGGCAACCCGCTCCAGTATTCTTGCCTGAAAAAAATCCGTGGACAAGGGAGCCTAGGGGGCTACAGTCCATGGGGTCTCAAAGAGTCTGACACGACAGAGTGACTATGCAGGCACAGAGCTAGACCAGACACCCCGGGCAGCTGATAATGGAGAGAGAGCAGCAATATGGGTCAGACAGATCGACCACGTTTACTGTTACTGATAAAACTAGACGTCTATGCCAGGTCCAGTTGGCAATGGGAGGGAGCAGGGAGCGCCTCAAAGGGTGGTTTGCCCTGACCTCCCGAACTCCAGGTAACATGAGGAAATAATGTTGTTTTCACAGGCTGTTTTTGCAGCCTGATAATGGCCTTGCTGCCCTCCTCCATGCGGTAAATTCCAAAAGTCTCTGGATGACTCATCTCCATCCTTACCTCCCTTGTAAACCACTTCCTGCTCAGTGCCCCCTATTCTCTGTTACAGCGCCCACCACGTTGTCCTGTAACAGTCTGCTTGTTATCTACCCCAGACGGCATCCAAATCTAGGATTTTATTATCTTGTTCCTTCCCTGCTCCCAGCTCCCTGGCACTTAGCTGACACAATGCTTGTGGAATGGATGAGCAAATAATACGTGAGGAGTCCCAGGTCTCCCGGGAGCTGCTGGCTGGGGTGGTGGGCGCGGGGAGGAGGGGTATTCAGCAGGATTTTGCCAAGAAATTTGCATTTGAACTGCGAAACCGATTTTCTTGGGACGGGGGCTGGGGGAGGGAGGAGCAAAAGAACAATCCAGAAACGAAACTGAAAGCTTTTAAAAGGACAGAAAGCCCTGCTGGGTTCTTCTTCTTCTTCTTTTTTTTTTTTCTTTTCCTGCTGGGTTCTGATGGTGAGGATGGAAGCGGGAGCTGGGAAGACCGCCAAGTGAAAGGCACTGACTGTAACCGAAGGTTCTGGAAGGGGAACCGTGGGGTGCGGGTTGTGTAAGGACGACGGAGGCGGCGGCGAGAGGAATCGGAAAGCGCTTCCAGCACCCTGAGGACGGCCACCGCACTTGGGCGTTCCTCCCCAGCGGGGAGCGCCCTTGCTGCTCTGGAAATACGCCACCGTGAGGCCGAGAGTACAGCTATACCCGGGGACCGGCTGCGGGTTTACCTCCGCTAGCAGAAACGGGTCCCATCACTCCATGGCAAATAGATGGGGGCGAGATGGAAACAGTGACGGACTTTATTTTCTTGGGCTTCAAAATCACTGCGGACGGTGATTGTAGTCATGAAATTAAAGGACTCTTGGTCCTTGGAAGAAAGGCTATGACAAAACCTAGACAGTGTATTAAAAAGCAGAGGCGTTACTTACCCTAGAAAGGCCCATATAGTCAAAGCTGTTTTTTCCAGTAGTCATGTAAGAATGTGAGAGTTGGACAATAAAGAAGACTGAGTGCCAAAGAGCTGATGCTTTTGAAGTGGAGAAAACTTTCGAGAGTCCCTTGGATAGCAAGAAGATCAAACCAGTCCATCCTAAAGGAAATCAACCCTGAATACTCATTGGAAGGACTGATGCTGAAGCTGAAGCTCCAATAGTTTGGCCACCTGATGCGAAGACCCGACTAATTGGAAAAGACCCTGATGCTAAGAAAGGCTGAAGGTGGGAGGAGAAGGGGACAGCAGAGGATGAGATGGTTGGATGGCATCATCGGCTCAATGGATGTGAGTTTGAGCAATTCCGGGAGACGGTGAAGGACAGGGAAGCCTGGTGGGCTGCAGTCTTGGGGTCGCAAAGAGTCGAACACGACTGACTGAACGACTGAACAACCACCATGAGCGGAAACCACTCTGGCTCAGCGCTTCAGGGATGCACCTGCAGTGGCTCTAAATATAGACACAGATTTCTCTTTGCAGCAGCTGAGGAGAAGCAGAAGGAAGACCACCTGCCACTCATCTCACAATCCATCATGCCTGCCCCGAGGCTGACTGCTTGTCTCCAGTTTTCCTTCTAACTAGCCTGTAAACACTTTAGAGACAGAGGTTTACTCATCTTTGCTTCCCTACAGGGCTTTACACTCTGTTGGTGTTTTTTTGTTTTTTTTTTTAAAGCTCTTTTTAGTGCATGTATATGAAGATGATGTCTTAAGCAAATTTGTTTAAAGCTTCAAAAACAAGTCAAATAAGCCAGGCCCCAAAGGACAAAAAACTGTATGATTCCACTTAGTGTGAGATACCTAAAACATTCAAATTCATAAGGAAAGAGAAGCATAGTGGTTACCAGGGACCAAAGGGAAAGGAGGAGAAGCAGTTGGTTAATGCTTATAGACGTTGTGATTGAAATGATGAAAAAGTTCTGAAATGATACAGAGGTTGCCGGGGTCCAGCCCCAGCAGGATCCAGGGGGTACCCTCAGGATGAGCGGCGTCGGCGAGAGAGAGAGAGAAAAGACACATGAGACCAGCCTTGATAGGGCCAAGTCTGCGAGGGAGAGAGAGAGAGAGAGAATGACCAGACGGGGGTGTTTGCAGGGTCTGGCAGAGTCTGGCAATCCTTTATTTTTTTACCGTAGCTTTTATACCTAAGTTAGTACATTTCTAAGGGGGAGATAGTTTAACATTACCTCAGCTTGTTCTTCACGAAACCAGGGTGTTTTCTGCATACTTCTTTGTTTATGAGGGTCTTGTACATTATCTTCTGGCCTTGGGGCCTATTAACATTTTATGCGAGTCAGGTGAATGTAAACCTATTTTCTGTTTCTATGGTGACCTTAACTGAAAGGTAGCAGTCTCATAGGGCAACAGTACAGAGTAGAAGTATAACCTTGTTAACACAAAAATTAATCCTTCTGCGGAAGTTGTCAGTTACGTTTATCTAAAAAGTTTACCCCACACTGACTCTGCAACTTTGGTGAGGCAGCTTCTACCTAGCACTCCTGGCTGACAATTAACAACCATCTCATTGTTACCACACTAGGGCTAAGTTCTTATTTCTCTAGATCTTTAACTATATTAACAATGGTTTCTATAACACAACCTTAGCACAGTAAAAGCAAAAACACAGCAAGCAAAACACAGCAAGCAAACGTCAACCCAATAACCACCTTTAGAGTAATTTTTCTTATGTTTTCTAATAGGACTCCTTCACCCCTCAAAAATGCTCTATGTCTATTAGGGCTTTTATATAATCAGGTTCTTTATGCTATTTTATGATTAGGATATTATAAGCAATCATGCATATTAGTACCAAGGGCATAAATGCATTTGGCTAACAAACTACCAGCAAAGGAGTTTAAAACACTCCTTTCACCCTGGATAATCTCAAAATACCACCACCTGGGAAACTTACTGATTAAAGTTCTAAATTGATTCTTATTTGGGAAGAGATCGGGGAAGGCCTTCTGCCCGTGTCACAGAAGTTAGGGAGTAGTCTACTGAGGCAGGCATCAGAAAGACAGATATCATCTTTAAGGTGAGCGCCGGGGGCAGCTTTTCGAAATCCCTGAAAACCTGATCTGCCTTGCCTGTCAGGCTTTCTCCTCGTGATGTTGTCATGGATGGGATCTCGTGAACTGGCCTTTTCGAAACCCCTGAAAACCTGATCTGCCTTGCCCGTCAGGTTTTCCCCCTCATGACCTTGTCATGGGTGGGATCTCGTGTGTTGGCTCCCAGCAAGAGGTGATTGTGAATGTATGTTACACCACTGACCTCTACATTTTGAAATGGCTAAAATGCAAATTTTACATTATGTATATTTCCCCACAACTTTAAAAATGAAAGAAAGGAAGTCTAGCTTTATTAACATCACATAAAACAGAATTTAGGTCAAAAAGCATCAGACAGAGTCACTTCACTCTGACAAAAGTTTCAAGTCATTGAGAAGGATGACCGATTCTAAATGTGTGTATACCAAATAACTACTTCCATATATGTAAAGCAAAAGTTGTCACACTCTTTCTTCAATGAGAAAGTCACATGCTGGTGGGAAGTTTTATCAATGCTATGTAAGTAACCCGAAAAATATTCTCCTACACATCTCCAAGACATGATTAAAAATGCTCTACTGCAGCATCATACACAATAGCAAAAACTAGAAACAGCCTAAATATCCATTAGCAGTCTCTGTTGTTCACTCAGTGAGTCCTATCCCACTCCTTTGCGACCCCATGGACTGTAGCCTACCAGGCTCCTCGGCCATGGCATTTCCCATGCAAGAATACTGGAGTGGGTTGCCGTTTCCTTCTCCAGTCTATCGGCAGAAGGGATAAACCTATTAAGGGAATACTACACAACAATGAAAATGAACGAGCTGCAGCCTCGGGTGAAAAACATGGGGGAACTTTATAATGTAATGATTTTAGAGTTTTTCTTACTTTTTCAGCTGGAGCAAGGTTTTATTTAATTTTATGTTATTTTATTGCAGTATAGTTGATAAAAAGTGCTGTATTAGTTTCACATGTGCAGCAAAGTGATTCACTTATACACGTACATAATATGCATTTTTTTCAGATCCTTTTCTCAGGTAGATCATCACAGCATATTGAGTCGAGTTCCCTGTGCTATACACTGAGTCCTTGTTGGTTACCTACATTATATATAGGGATATATAAGGTAGATGTATACTGTTAATCACAGATCTTGATTTATCTCTCCCCATCACATTTCCACTAGGCTAACCATAAGTTGGTTTTCAAAGCCTGGGAGTATGTTTCTGCTTGGTAAGGGAATACAGTTCATATCAGTTTTTTGATTCCACCTGTAACTGATCACATATGATATTTGACTTTGTGTGTCTGACTTGCTTCACAAGATATGGTGATGTCTCGGTCCATGCTTGCTGCTGCAAGTAGTATTATTCCATTCTTTTTATGCCTGAATAACATTGCATTGTGTACAGGGACAGCTTCTTATTTATCCATTCATCTGTAGATGGATGTTTTGGTGACTTCCAGGTCCTAGCTACTGTGAATAGTGCTGCATTGAAGGTTGGGGTGCACTTGTCTTTTCAAACGAGGGTTTTCTCTAGATACATGCCCGTGAATGAGATTGCTGGGTCCTATGGTGTTTCTGTATTTCGTTTTCTAGGTAGCCCTTATAGCGCCTGTCAGCAATTTGCTTTCCTGCCCAAGCAGAGGAGGGAGGGTTTCCCTTTCTCCAGTCCCCTCCAGCATTGATTGTGTGTAGACTTCTTGCTGATGGCCATTCTGCGTGGTGTGAGGTGATACCTCGTGGTGAGTTAGACTTTCATTTTTTTAATAACGAGTGATGTGGAACATGTTTTCCTGTGATTTTCTGTCTTTGAGTGTGTGTGGAGTTTCCCTCTGAAATTGGATTCTCAAAAGTCTGGCCTGTTTTGCGTTGTTCTTCAATGCCCTCTCCCAGGACATTTCTTGGAGGCCCATGTCATTTACAGGCCCGCAACCTCTGTGAAATGCCCCAAAGCACGTCGACTAAAGTTGTGGTTGTGAGCAGTGTCCACACGGCGGCAGCGCTTCCTCCGGCCCACCCCTCTGATAACAGTCAAGCAGAGTCCCAGGGACAGTCCTGTGCCTGGGTTATACATGAGAACGGCACCCAAGGACTTATGTTCCAGTATTTTTACTCCTTAATTTTCACCCCCAGAAAAACCCCAGCCCCTGCCAAGCCGAGGTATTGGGTGCATAGCACTCCGTTCCTGGTGCATCTCTAAGGAAGGAGGCTGGAAGTGGGAACCCCACCACCTGGATGCATGGAGATCTGGTGACTTTTGAAACCTCTTCTACCCAGAGGGCCAGCATCCTTTAGCTACACTAGGCTCCTTTACCCTCAGAAGCCCCCTTCCCCTGGCTTGAGATTATAAAGTTGCTGTTGCCAGAAATGTTGTTACCAGAAGTTTTGTCCAGAGGGTACCAGGCCCTAGAGGTCCACGGAGGTGCTGTCTGCTGGCACATTCTCTGCCGCTCTCTCTGTCCCCGATACTCCGTTTGGGAAACCGGGACCCTCAGGGTTAACAGAGGTGATGGCATAGCGGGTCACCGAGGTCTCAGTACAATACAGTAGGCAGGCTGTGTTGTTTTTTTTTTCTTTCTGTTTTCTTTTCTTCTCTCTTTCCTTCTTTTTCTCTTTGTTTTAAATTTTATTTCTTACCTTGTATTGGGGTACAGTTGATTTACAGTGTTGTGTTTGTTTTAGGTGTATAGCAAGCAGTTTTACATATGCATATATCTATTTTAAAAGTTAACTTATTTATGTGTTTTTGGCTGTGCTGGCTCTTCACTGCTGCTCATGGGCTTTCTCTAGTTGTGGTGCGCCGGCTTCTCATTGAGATGTCATCTCTCATTGCAGAGCATGAGGCCCTAGGGCGCTTGTATTGAGTAACTGTGGTCACAGGCTTAGTTGCCTCACAGCACGTGGGATCTTCCCAGTCCAGAGATAGAACTTGTGTCCCCTACATTGGACAGGCAGATTCTTATCCACTGGACCACCAGGAAGTCCGGTTATTATTATTATTATTCCATATAAGTTATTGTCGTGTGTGTTATAGAATGCCCTGTGCTGTTCAGTAGATCCTCCTTGATTCTCTGTTTCAAACATGTGTATGTATATATATATTTATGTGTACCTGTTAATCTGAGTCTCCTAATTTATTCCTCTTCCCCCATCTTTCCACTGTGATAAGCATAAGCTTTTTTCTAATCCCGGGACTCACTTTCTGCTTTGTAAAGTAATTCAGCATATATTGGTTTTTCCACACAACCCATAAGTGATCACATAGGATATTTGCCTTTCTCTATCTTACTTCACATGGTATGATGATGTCTAGGTCCATGCTTGTTCCTGCAATTGGTATTATTTCATTCTTTTTATGACAGGGTAATATTGTATGGTGTATACCTACCACCTCTTCTTTATGCACTCATCTGTCGATAGACCCTTGTCTCACGTCCGTGTCCTCACAGGTGATAATAGTACTGCCTGTGAACGTGTGTCTTTTCCAGTGAGGGTTTTATCCAGTTACAAGTCCAGGACGGGGATTGCTGGATCCTATGGTGGCTCTGTTTTTCTTTTTCTATGGAACCTTCATAATACATGTCAGCCATATGCTTTCCCACCCACAGCAGAGGAGAGAAGGTTCCTTTCGGCATTGACTGTGGGTAGACCTTTTGTAGATGGCCATTCTTAGTAATGCGATGTGATACCTCGTTTTGGGTTACATTTGCGTTTTTAATAATGAGTGATGAGGAGCATGTTTTTCTGTGGTTTTCTGTTAAAGTGTATGAGTAGCATTTCCCTCCTGAAATGGATTCTTTATAGTCTGCCCTCTTTTACTCCAGAACATCCTAAAAGATGATGCTGTGAAAGTGCTGCCAGCAAAGTGCTCAATATGCCAGCAAATTTGGAAGACGCAGCAGTGGCCACAGGACTGGAAAAGGTCAGTTTTCATTCCAATCCCAAAGAAAGGCAATGCCAAAGAATGCTCAAACTACTGCACGATTGCACTCATCTCACACGCTAGCAAAGTAATGCTCAAAATTCTCCAAGCCAGGCTTCAGCAATATGTGAACTGTGAACTTCCAGGTGTTAAGCTTGTTTTAGAAAAGGCAGAGGAGCCAGAGATCAAATTGCCAACATCTGCTGGATCATCGAAAAAGCAAGAGAGTTCCAGAAAAACATCTGCTTTATTGCCTATGCCAAAGCATTTGACTGGACCTGCACAAACTCTGGGAAATTCTTAAAGAGATGGGAATACCAGACCACCTGACCTGCCCTTGAGAAATCTGTGTGCAGGTCAAGAAGCAACAGTTAGAACTGGACATGGAACAACAGACTGGTTCAAAATTGGGAAAGGAGTACGTCAAGGCTGTATATTGTCACCCTGCTTATTTGACTTATATGCAGAGTACATCATGAGAAACGCTGGGCTGGAAGAAGCACAAGCCGGAATCAAGATTGCCGGGAGAAATATCAATAACCTCAGATATGCAGATGACACCACCCTTATGGCAGAAAGTGAAGAGGAACTAAAGAGTTTCTTGATGAAAGTGAAAGAGGAGAGTAAAAACATTGGCTTAAAACTCAACATTCAGAAAACTAAGATCATGGCATCTGGTCCCATCACTTCATGGCAAATAGATGGGGAAACAGTGGAAACAGTGGCAGACTTTCGTTTTGGGGGCTCCAAAATCACTGCAGATGGTGACTGCAGCCATGAAATTGAAAGATGTTTGCTCCTTGGAAGAAAAGTTATGACCAACCTAGACAGCATATTAAAAAACAGAGACATTACTTTGCCAACAAAAGGCCGTCTAGTCAAGGCTATGGTTTTTCCAGTAGTCGTGTATGGATGTGAGAGTTGGACTAAAAAGAAAGCTGAGTGCCGAAGAATTGATGCTTTTGAACTGTGGTGTTGGAGAAGACTCTTGAGAGTCCCTTGGACTGCAAGGAAATCAAATCAGTTCATCCTAAAAGAAATCAGTCCTGTATACTCATTGGAAAGACTGATGCTGGAGCTAAAACTCCAATCCTTTGGCCACCTGATGCAAAGAGCTGACTCATTCAAAAAGACCCTGATGCTGGGAAAGATTGAAGGTGGGAGGAGAAGGGGACGACAGAGGATGAGATGGTTGGATGGCATCACCGACTCAATGGACATGGGTTTGGGTGGACTCCAGGAGTTGGTGATGGACAGGGAAGTCTGGCGTGCTGCGGTTCATGGGGTCGCAGAGTCGGACACGACTGAGCGACCGAACTGAACTGAACTTACCAGATATGTCCACAAGGCGGCAGCACTTCCTCATGTCCACCTCTCTGATACCCTCAGGCAAGCAGAGCCCTAGAGATAGTCCTGTGCCTGAGTTGTGTAGGAGAGTGGAATGTACCGAACAAGACACAAGGATTTGTGTTCCCGTATTTTTACCCCTGAAAACCCCAAACCCTGCCAAGCTGAAGTACTGGGGGTGTAGTCCTCAGTTCCTCATGCATCTCTAAGGAGGGAGGCCGGAGGTGGGAACTCCACCACTTGGATGCATGGGTGCATGCAGGGGACTTTTGAAACATCCTTTAGCTGGGGAAGTCCCCTTTCCAGGTCTGGAGATTGTGTTTTTGCCCAGAGGGGACCAGGCGCTCTTCCACGGAGGTGCTAATTTCTGGCACATTCTCTGAAGTTCCCTCTGCCCAGGGTACTCCTGCCAGGATACCCAGGACCCTCAGGGTCAATGGAAGTAACACCATTGCCAGTCACCAAGGCCTCAGGGGAATACAGTAGGCATTTCTTATTTTACCTTCTTTCTCTCTATTTGGTTTCTTCTTCTTTTTTAAAATTTTCTTCTTGCTTTGTACTGGAGTATAGTTGATTTACAATGTTGTCTTTTAGAAGCAGACGAATTCAGTTACACATGTATCTGTTCTTTTTGGATTCTTTTTCATATAGGTTATTGTCAAGTGTGGTGTAGAATTCTCTGTGCTGTTCATTAGATCCTATTTGATTATCTGTTTCAAACGTGTACATATATGTGTACTTGTTAATGCACACTTGGGTGCTAAGTTGTCTTAGTCATGTCCAACTCTTTGAGCAACACTATGGACCATAACCTGCCAGGCTCCTCTGTCCATGGGGATTCTCTGGGCCAGAGTACTGGAGGGAGTTGCCATACCCTCCTCCAGGGAATCTTGTTAACCCAAGGATCGAACCTGCATTTCCTTAATCTCCTGCATCGCAGGCAGATTCTTTACCCACTGAACCACCTGGGAAGCCCACTTGTTAATGGGACCCTCCTAATTTATTCCTCCGCCCACTTCTTTCCACTGTGGTAACCATAAGTTTGTTTTCTACGTCTGGGAGTCTGTTTTGCTTTGTTAAAAGAGTTCAGTTAGTATCAGTATTTCCATTCCAGCTGTAAGTGATCAAATATACTTGCCTTTCTCTGTCTGACTTACCTCACTTGGTGTGATGATGTCTAGGTCCATGCTTGTTGCTGCAAGTGGCGTTGTTTCGTTCTTTCTATGACTGGGTAATATTGCATGATGTATATCTACCCCCTCTGCCTTATGCACTCATCTGTTGATGGGCCTTTTTCTCACTTCCGTGTCCTCGCTGGTGATAATAGTACTGCAATGAACACTGGGATGCAAGTGTCTTTCAGAATGAGGGTTTTATCTTGATATTGACCTAGGAGTGGGATTGCCAGATCCTATGGTGTCTCCATCCCTTGTTTTTTATAGAACCTTCATAGTTCCTGTCAGCAATTTACTTTCCCACCTGCAGCAGAGGAGGGACTGTTTCCTTGTCTCCAGTCTACCTGGCATTGACTGTTTGTAGACTCTGTGCCGATGGCCATTCTGAGTGATGCTAGGTGATACCTTGTTGCTGTTTAGATTTGCATGTATTTAATAATGAGGGAAATTTTGGAAAACGCCAGCAAATCTGGAAAACTCAGCAATGGCCATGGGACTGGAAAAGGTCAGTTTTCGTTCCAATCCCAAAGAAAGGCAATGCCAAAGAATGTTCAAACTACCACACATCTCATCTCATATGCTAGCAAAGTCATGCTCAAAATTCTCCAAGCGAGGCTTCAACAGTACGTGAACCATGAACTTTCAGATGTTCAAGCTGGACTTAGGAAAGGCAGAGGAAACAGAGATCAAATTGCCAGCATCCGTTGGATCATAGAAAAAGAGAATTACAGAAAAATATCTACTTCTGTTTCATTGACTATGCTAAAGCATTTGACTGTGTGGATCACAACAAACTGTGGAAAATTCTTATAGATGAGAGTACCAGACAACCTTACCTGTCTCCTAAGAAACCTGTATGCAGGTCAAGAAGCAAAAGTTAGAACTGGACATAGAACAACAGACTGCTTCAAAATAGGGAAAGGAGTACATCAAGGCTGTAAATTGTCACCCTGCTTATTTAACTTATATGCAGAGTACATCATGAGAAACGCTGGGCTGGATGAAGCACAAGCTGGAATCAAGATTTCTGGGAGAAATATCAATAACCTCACATATGCAGATGACACCACCCTTATGGTAGAAAATGAAGAGGAACTAAAGAACTTCTTGATGAAAGTAAAAGAGGAGAGTGAAAAAGCTGGCTTAAAACTCAGCATTCAGAAAACTAAGATCATGGCATCTGGTCCTATCACTTCATGGCAAATAGATGAAGAAACGAGGGAAACAGTGACAGAATTTTTTTCTTGGGCTCCAGAATCACTTTGGATGGTGACTGCAGCCGCAAAAGATGCTTGCTCCTTGCAAGAAAAGTTATGACCAACCTAGATAGCATATTAAAAAGCAGAGACATTACTTTGCCAACAAAGATCCGTCTAGTCAAAGCTATGGTTTTTCCAGTGGTCATGTATGGATGTGAGAGTTGGACTATAAAGAAAGCTGAGCACCAAAGAACTGATGCTTTTGAACTGTGGTGTTGGAGAAGACTCTTGAGAGTCCCTTGGACTGCAAGATCCAACCAGTCCATCCTGAAGGAAATCAGTCCTGAATATTCATTGGAGGGATTGATGGTGAAGCTGAAACCCCAATCCTTTGGCCACCTGATGACTCATTGGAAAAGACCCTGATGCTGGGAAAGATTGCAGGCAAGAGGAGAAGGGGACGACAGAGGATGAGATGGTTGGATGGCATCACCGACTCAATGGACATGAGTTTGAACAGGCTCCAGGAGATGGTGAAGGACAGACAAGGAAGCCTGGTGTGCTGCAGTCCACGGGGTCACAAAGAGTCGGACACAACGGAACAAGACCAACAGCAACCCAGAGGGTCAGCATCCTTAGCTGCACGAGGCTCCCTCACCTGCTGAGCCCCCATCCCAGGTCTGGAGATTGTGGTTTTGTGCAGAGGGGACCAGGCACCAGAGGTCCACGGAGGTGCCGGTTGCTGGCACATTCTCTGCAGCTCCCGCTGCCCAGAATTCTCCACTGGGAAATACAGGATCCTCAGGGTTAATGGAGGTGACACCATGCAGCTCACCAAGGCCTCAGGGGGATATGTTAAGCATTTATTTATTTGTCTTTTCTATTTAGTTTTTTTTCTTTTAAAATTTTCTCCTTGCTTTATATTGGATTATAGTTGATTTACAATGTTGTGTTTGTGTTAGCTGTAAAACAGACTGATTCAGTTGTTCATATATCTGTTCTTTTTTGGATTTTTTTTTCCATATAGGTTATTGTCAAGTGTTGCATATACTTTTCTGTGCTGTTCTTTAGATCCTGTTTGATTATCTGTTTCAAAACTTATATGTATATATATATATATATATAAATTTTTTTTATGTTAACCTCCTAATTTTTTCTTCTCCCCCATCTTTGCACTGTGGTTACAAGTTTGTTTTCTAAGTCTGGGAGTCTGTTTCTGGTTTGTAAAATTGTTCAATTTGTAGCAGTTTTTCAATTCTACCTGTAAGTGATCAAATATACTTGCCTCTCTCTGTCTGACTTACTTCACTTGGTATGATGTCTAGGTCCATGCTTGTTGCTGCAAATGGCATTGTTTCATTCTTTTTATGACTGAGTCATATGCATTACGTACACCTACCACCTCTTCTTTATGCACTCATCTGTCGATGGGCCTTTTTCTCACTTCTGTGTCCTTGTTGGTGATAATAGTACTGCAGTGAACATTGGGGTGCAAGTCTCTTTTTGAAATCAGGTTTTATCCAGATGTAGGTTCAGGGTAGGATTGGCCAGATCCCATGCACAGAGATGCGTGGCAGGCTACAGTCCATGGGGTTGCCGAGTCAGACACGACTAAGCAACTAACACACACATGGTGACTCCATTCCCCATTTTCTTTGGAAACTTCATGGTTCCTCTCAGCAATTTACTTTCCCACCCACAGCAAAGGAGGTAGGGTTTCCTTTTCTCCAGTCCCTTCTGGCATCGACTGCTTATAGACCCTTTGCTGATGGCCATTCTGAGTGATGCGAGGTGATACCTTGTTGCGGTTTAGATTTGCATGTATTTAATAATGAGGGATGTGGAGCTTGTTTTCTTGCGGTTTTTTTTTTTTTTTTAAACGAGTGTGACTAAATCTCTTAAAATTTGATTCTGGAACGTTTACCCTGTATTTAATTTTTCTTTGATCCCCTACCCCAGGACATTTCTTGAAGACCTGTGTCTTTTTTCTGCGGAGACCTGGGTTTGATCCCTGTGTTGGGAAGATCCCCTGGAGAAGGAAATGGCAACCCACTCCAGTATTCTTGCCTGGAGAATCCCATGGATGGAGCAACCTAGCAGGCTACAGTCCATGGGGTCGCAAAGAGTCCAATAGGACTTCACTTTAACTTTGTGTCTTTTTTCAGCCCTGCAGCCTGTGTGAATTAAGTGCCCTTAGGCGGCTCTTGTAAAGTTGTCGTTACCAGGAATGTCCACACGGTGGCAGCACTTCCCCATGCGCACCCCTCTGATAACTCAGCCAAGCAGAGCCCTAGAGAGAGTCCTGTGTCTGGGTTGGAAGTGAGAGTGGTATGTGCCTGAAGAGCACCTGAAGACTTGTGTTCCAGTATTTTAAACCTTAATTTTCACCCCCAGGAGAACTCCAGACCCTCCCAAGCCGCTGTGATGGGAGTGCAGTCCTCTGTTCGGGGTCCATCTCTAAGGAAGGAGGCTGGAGGTGTGGACTTTTGGAACCTCTTCTGCCCAGAAGGCCAGCATCCTTTAGCTGCCCTCGACTCCTTTACCAGAAGAAACTCTCTTACCCTGTCTCGAGATGCTGGTTTTCTCGAGGGGACCAGGCCCTGGAGCTCCATGGAGGCGCTGAGTGCTGATGCATTCTCTGCAGCTCCCGCCGCCAGGCCCCACTGTCCATGGGATTCTCCAGGCAAGAATACTGGAGTGGGTTGCCATGCGCTCCTCCAGGGGATCTTTCCGACCCAGGCATCAAACCCGCGCATCTCGTCTCCTGTATTGACAGGTGTATTCTTTACCTGCCGGGAGCCGGCACACAAGATCCCACCCATGACAAGGTCACGAGGAGAAAACCTGACAGGCAAGGCAGATCAGGTTTTCAGGGATTCCGAAAAGCTGCCCCCGGCACTCACCTTAAAGATGATATCTGTCTTTCTGATGCCTGCTTCAATAGACTACTCCCTAATTTCTGTGACACAGGCAGAAGGCCTTCCCCGATCTCTTTCCAAATAAGAATCAATTTAGAACTTTCTATTGCTGATTCATGTCAATGTATGACAAAACCCACTGAAAAAAATAAATAAATAATAAAAAAAAAATCAATTTAGAACTTTAATCAATAAGTTTCCCGGGTGGTGGTATTTTATGAGATTATCCAGGGTGAAAGGAGTGTTTTAATTTAAACTCCTTGGCTGGTATTTTAGTTTGTTTGGCAAATGCTTTTATGCCCTTGGTACTAATATGCGTGGCTGCTTATAATACCCCAATCATAAAATAGCATAAAGAACCTGATCATATAAAGGCCCTAGTAGACATAGAGCCCTTCGGGGAGTGAGGAAGCCCTATTAGAAAACATAAGAAAAATTGTTCTAAAGGTGGTTATTGGGTTGACGTTTGCTTGCTGTGTTTTTGCTTTTAATGTGCTAAGGTTGTGTTATAGAAACCATTGTTAATATAGTTAAAGATCTAGAAAAATAAGAGCTTAGCCCTAGTGTGGTAACAATGAGATGGTTGCTAAATGTCAGCCAGGAGTGCTCGGCAGAAGCTGCCTCACCGAAGCCGCAGAGTCAGTGTGGGGTAAACTTCTTAGATAAACACAACTGACAACTTCTGCAGAAGGATTAATTTTTGTGTTAACAAGGTTATACTTCCACTCTGTACTGTTGCCCTATGAGACTGCTACCTTTCAGTTAAGGTCACCATAGAAACAGAAAACAGGTTTACATTCACCTGACTCGCATAAAATGTTAATAGGCCCCAAGGCCGAGGAAGATAATGTACAAGACCCTCATAAACAAAGAAGTATGCAGAAAACACCCTGGTTTCGTGAAGAACGAGCTGACGTAATGTTAAACTATCTTCCCCTTAGAAATGTACTAACTTAGGGTATAAAAGCTACAGTAAAAAACCAAGGATTGCCGGACTCTGCCAGACTCTGGTGCACCCCCGTCTGGTCACTCTCTCTCTCTCTCTTCTCTCTCTCTCCCTCGCAGACTTGGCCCTATCAAGGCTGGTCTCATGTGTCTTTTCTCTCTCTCTCTCGCCGACGCCGTTCATCCTGAGGGTACCCCCTGGATCCTGCCGAGGCTGGACCCCAGCATTTACCACTAGCACCATCTAGGAAGTATCAGTGCCCTTGGGTTGTGCTTAATATTAGCACTTATTCCAATGCCCTCTCACCCCTCTTCACCCCTGTCAGTACCTAGCTACCCCTTATGAAAGTAAGCATGTAACGGTAAATTTTAACAGTGTAATCAAATTGGTGAACAGTAATTCATAATCGGTGGAAGTATAAAGCAAGGCCTTACAGATTTCTTGAATTTATCAAGTAGGTTTTATTTTTTTAATCTCTAAATCTCTTTCAGGGGCTCAAAGATTATTGTATGTTTCAGTAATTATTTTACTCATAGGGCATATTTGCCTCTTATTCCACATACAACAGTAACTGACAACATAAACCAGTGTCATGGCTTGTTAAAATGATCTATGTACTTATGAAGTTACTTTCCTGGCGGTCTAGTCATTAGGGCTCTGGGCTTTCACTGCAGGGTTGTGGGTTTAATCCCTGTCAGGGAATTAAGGTCCCATAGAACCTGTGGCACAGAAAACAAAAAAATTATCTACAAAGATTACAACTTTAAGGATGGGGTCAAATTATCTTCAATTTGCCAGCAGTGTGTAGTTCACAGTAGAGTTGGGGAAGGGGAAGGGATAAAGAACATGATGCAAGATGAGGTAGGAAGGAAAAGGGTGTGGGTACCGATCATGCAGGTGGGCCGTGGTAAGGACCTTGGATGTTATTCTGTGACAGTAAACCACTGAAGCATGCTGAGCGGATGACTGGCATGCTCTGATTTACATTTTAAAATACGATTAGCTAGTTGCTGTGTGATCCATGATGAGAGAAGGATGAAGCAGGGCATATACCAGGGAGAATAGTGGGAAACACGGGCGCACACATTCAGTGAAAGACGGACACTAAAATGTTCATAAGAACTTTATTCATTAACAACTACAAACTGGAAACAACCTAAATTTCCACCAACAGTAGAATGGATTCATAAATTGTTGTATAAGTCATACGACAGAACACTACACAGAAGTATTAATAAACGAATCACAACATGGATAACTCACAGATACAATGTTGAACAAGAGTACACAGAATTATCATATTTACATGAAGCTTTAAAACAAATATAATCTCTGGTGCTAACGGTCAGAATAGTGGTTATCTGTGGCAGGCTGGGGGTGTGCACAGGAGGGCCGCGACCAGGGAGCTGAAGTGTTCCGGGTCTTGATTTGGTTGATGGATTCTAGGGTGTGCATAAAAATCCACAAGGTGTGCATGGAGTCTTTGCATTTTACTGAACATAAATTTCACCGCAATTAAAAAGAAAAAATACTTTCAAAGAAATTTTATAGACAGAGAGAGAGAGAAATATAGCTATGTGTTAGTTGGTAGTATCATCTTCCAAATATTTTTGGTTCTCTTCCAAGGCACGAGGAAGGATCACACTCCTTGGACTTGGCGTGGCCGTGGGATCTCTTCTGGCCAGTGAGAGTGCTTAAACGGCCTGTGAGTGACTTGTCCTACTTTTTCATTTCCCTAAATGAGCAGTCACAGCCTAGGTGACATCCGCTTGGTCAGCTCGAGCCCTAGAATGAGGACCACTTAAAGCCTGGGTCAGTGAACACTCTCTCTGAAGGGTCACATAGTGAATACTTTGCATTTTGTGGGTTGCACACTTTCTTCTCTAACCCCACAACTCTGCCAGGGTAGCAGAAAAGCAGTCATAGATAAGGCAGAAACAAATGGGCAAGGCTGTCTCCCAATTAAACTTTTAGAGAAACGGGCAGTAGGACACACCTTGCCCATGGCCTTCAACCCCCGACTTAGAGCAGAGGCCCTCGCCAGACTACCAGAGAAAAGCTGGGATCTTGTGGTTGTTACCGCATGGCAGCCTAGCTCATTGAGACAGAAAGAGTTTCTGTTTTCAAAAACCTAGAGTACTGAACACTGACTTAGTTGGCAGGCATTCTGGAAGTTGCTGTCGGAGAACAGAAGAAGTCATTTCTGCAGGGTAATGGAAGAATTCCCTGGAGAGAATCTGGAAGGCAGAGAATCTCTCTTTAAGACAAGGAAACAAAATATTTTGTGGTAGCTGTTGGTCCCATTTGACAAAACAGACAGGAAAGGGATGAACTCAGAAGAGTTCATCAGTTTGCAAGCAGAAATACAAGGGAATACAGAGAGTTCACAAACTCAAGACGTAGGAAGAGGCTACGTCTCAATTAGAGAGAGAGATAAAAATGAGAAATCCTTTATGCCAAAGGTTGAGTAAAACCCAGTTTTGCAGCAAGGATCCGATCATGGATGACAATCACACTTACTGTTAAAATCTCTGAATTAGTTAATGGGCCTCAGGCTAAAAGTCCAGTTAAGAGTGTAACACCAGTTAATCCCTTAAACTGGAAAAAACGGCTCAGCAAGAGATGAAAAAAATGAAAAAATGTAAGAGATGATGGGTGTGGCTCTTTCACAACACCTGGAAGCCCAGGTGACCCAGAAAATAAGTTCAGAGAGGCAAGAGACCAAGAAAGCAAAGAAACAGAGCAAATCTAAGCAGCATACATTGAGCACATAGCACTTCCGGGTTACCTTCCTTGGGGAGGTGATGAGTGATGACATTCTGCAAGTAGGAAAGCATGTGAACCGAGTATCTAGTGATCAGAAGGGCTGACTGGGTCCTTCTTCTCGTATTTTGTGAAATTTACTTACTTTAAAATCCCAGAAGAGCCAGAAACCATCTGTAAAGGAAAAGAGCAGGTGGTTTTCTCCCAGAGTTGATGCTTACAGAAGGAAAATAGGGATTAACTCTTAAGCAGGTATTATCTTTTTCTGGTACCGAATGTAACTGAAGTATTGTTTTAGTCCACTACATGGTTGTCCGATCTTTCTCATCCAGGTTCCTTTGTAAGCCTGCCTTTAGAAATTAGAAAGAAAGAAAAAATGAAGACTTCTATTATCAAGGAGGTAAAGACAGTAGTACACGGTGGATTCTATGAGGACACTTCATTTTACTACTTCATGTTTACAAGGGCCAACTGCAGTGTTTCCTCAACACAGTCACATGGTAAATATTTGAGCCACAGGCCAAGCACTGAACTCAATTCTAGGAATACAATTCCCTAGTCACAAGGAACTTAGTTTCATTTCTTACTTGGCAATTGGTGGATAAGTTACCCAGCAAGCAGGTCAAGGCAGAACTAGAGAAGATCAAAGACTATGAAAGGGCTGGGAAAAGTAGAACAAATATTTACTCATCCAAATATTTACTGAAAAGTTAGGCACTGTGCTAAGCATTACATGTAGCAGTGAGCAGGCATATACATGGTCTCCAGGCTTGCAAAGCTCACAGAGGAGCACGGATCAACAGGAAGGATCGATGCAGTGTGCTAAGTATATGGCTGGCGAGAAACAGGGTATTTAGGGAGGCATCGTGGGGGCACTTAGCCTAGAGGGAATGGATGAAGGCTTCCTGGAGGAAGTGGCACATAAACCGCACCTTTTCCTAAGAGCAGTGGGTGAAGCAAGGAGTGATGAGACTTCTGGAGTAATCTGGCTGCAGCGTGACAAGGGATCACAACCAGACAAAGGGAGACGGAGGGGGCCACTGCTGTGATTTAGGTAGGCTGACGGCCTGAATCAGAGTACACTGGAGAACTGAGGAATGTGTAGGCAGCAGACTTCACAGAAAGGCGTGTGTGAGTGGATGTGATGGATGAAGAGGGAAAGGTCATGGAGACCTGAGTTTGGGGCTCAGGCTGTGCCAACTGAATGGCTGGCAGTGGTGGTGCCATTTACAGAGAAAGGGACCAGGAGAGGAGCAGGTTTGGGGGACAAGGTCAAGGACATGTGTGATGCCTATGCAAAGTGGACTTGAGTTAGCAATTAGATATGGGAATCAGGGAAGGTCAAGAAAGGAGACAGGAAGTTGGAGTCATTTGCATACAGTTGGTAACTGAAGGGATGAAAGAAAAAAAAAGGTCAGCTAAGGAGATGATGTAAACAAGATAGCGTAAAACCAAATTAAAAAAATCCCAAGGACACAGATGTTTAAGGGAAAGAGGTGCCTGCAAAGAAGATGTAGAACGCGTACTTGGAGATGGCCTCTCCCAAAAGCCAAACTAAGCAAGCATTTCAAGGAGGGCAGTCAGGGGTGGGAAGAGGGAAGGCATATTGACAAGGACTTGGGAAACTTAGAAGAGTGATCGGAGCACAGTATGGGAGGGAGGAATACAGACAAATCTTTGAAGAAAACTAGTAGGAATGGGAGATACTGGGACAAGAGTTTTTTAAAAAAAATAGTACTTACTTTAACTATATTCACTGATATGACAGGACCAGTAACAGCTATTTTATAAAAAGTAACTTGTAAAGACTGCCATGCAGTTACAGAATTACTTAGTACAGAAAACAGCAAAATACACACTTCTTTTTACAAACAAGGCTAATTTACATAGCAAATTCTCTACTGTTCAGGGTTAATTTAAAATTCTGGGCTTATACCTCCCCCACAGTCAGTGACTACAGAACTAATTTTATGATCACTCTAAGCAAAACATATAATGGAACTTCACAAAATGTACAAAACTTCAGTATTTGAGGAACTGGAGTTAGAAAGCAGAAGCAGCTTACAGGTCTTCCAATTATCCTTTCAATTAAGGCACCTGCCATGAAAGTGAATACTCCAAACTACTGGCAAATTACCGGCAGATGTTTTTGTTCTTTTTTGGTTTTCTAATCTGCTGTTTCTCCAGATGTTTAAGCTTACTCCCTGTTAACCCAAATCTTAACTTGACCATTCTCGCTAAGTATCTTAGAAATATAGAACACTTTCTTTCCTGCCCTAAACTAATTGTGTGTAATAAAACATGTGTAATTAAGTGTAATAGAACAGAGCCCTTTAATCTGGCTCAGTGCCAACTACTGATTTATAAATGCTCTTCTGAGCTACCAGAACCTATCAGGGCCTTGACTGTATCTTACCAGCCAAATCTGGAATGCTGGAATTAGTCTCCACCATCAAATGTTATCAATTAGCCTAACTTGCCCTTCTAATTCTGCTTCTACCGGTAATTTGCCTTCTCCCTCAAAATCAGATGATGTACTCGGGTGGAGGGGGGTCTGCTGGAACTTTGGCAGGAATTTTGACTGTGCTGTGCTATCCTATGCACCACAAGGGGAGGGTGTCATTCATGCTTACACGCCAGCAGAACTTCCTCCTAATGAATGTCACAATTAAAAAGTCTCCTTCATCTCCCTACATTTTAAAGGAGGAGATACTGTCTGATTGAGAACCACTGGCAAGATTTTGGTTCTATTTTGATTGCTCAGGCTTCACGTTCCTTCTAAATTCTTGTTTATTCTGGTTCCTTGAATTTGCTGAATTAGTGACCATAGAGAAATGCATTCCAAGAGTTAAGACAGGACTTGAGCACAAGTTTTCAAATTGTACTTGAGCGGATCTCTAAGTTGGGTCCTGTCCTTAAATCATTTCACATATTTGGCTTTACTGTAAGATTTTTTAATGGTTAACATAAATTTGAAAATTACTGTTTTAGTCCAAAGCAGGTGTCTCACTAAAAAATATGGAACTGCTACAATCAGTAAATAAAGCTGCTTCTGCAGAGTTAAAATATTTCCCCTTGTGCAGTCTTAAATACACAATGTGTGGGACAATGGCAAGTTGATAATAAATCCATTTAAAGTCACAAACAACATTTGATACATCACGTTAAAATAAAGGATTGCCTTTTAGCAGGATTTCTCTATAAAGCCTTAGCGCCCAGGCTGATGTGACAAATAAGCTAAAACAGCTCACACCTCCTGATCCTGCGATGCAAACATTTTCTCTTTCTCATCCTTTTTGACAGGGCCAAACTGTCTAGAGTACAACAAAGAATGACTAGTGGGCAGCCCCTAAGAGTCTATACTTACCATAGTCTTCTAACAGGCAAGCTCATAAAAACGGCACCCAACTGTGAAGCATTCAGGGGAAACTGCCAAAAATTGGTTAGTCTGATCTTCAAACTGTAAAAGCCTCTTAAACTAGCAATTTAAAACAATTCTTGCTCCTCTGACTAATATCATTATCGCTACCATGGGGCAGGGGAAGGGGAGAGAGAGGAAATAGGTCTAAAGTAAGTAAATATATTTAGACTCAGAAACATCTCTAAAAAAAAATAGCCAAAAACATTTTGATAATTAGACAAAACACCTCCTCCTTTGAAGAAGCTTCTGCAGTTGCTATGTGAGTTTCTGCAAACTGGCTCAAACATATATTTTAGGAGTTGATACTTTCAGACTATACGCATCAGAATTTTAACACCTTTTTGGTTAAAATAAGAGCAAAAGTTTCTTCGAAACACCTTAAAAACAGACTTCTGATTCAACTCACATTATTAGTACTAAACTTCTTTAAAAACAATTATATCATAAAAGCAAAAGATAATGACTTTGCCATGAAATTCAGCTTTAGAAAAAAAAAAAGGCGTCTGCAGGTGTCAGTCCCATGCTGCTTCTTGAGATGGGGAAAAAAAAAAAAAAATCTGTCTAAAGAGTATCAATTGTGATCAATTTTGATGGAAGAAGATGGTGCCTTCCCACAATCCAAATTAGCAAACTTGAAAATCAAATAGATGTTTGCTTTTAGCATTGGATTCTTGTTGAGTGTTTCAATGTTGTACTTAAAGAGTTTATGGATTGGTTTCATTTCTTCCTCTCACAAGATCATCCCAGCGTGGCTCTATTTCAGTGGTCGCAATCCGAAACAGGGCGTGGAGGTGTTCGTCTGTCAAAGGCTGGCTCAAAGTGTGTTGGTTTCGAGTCAAATATGAAAAAGCCTTTTCACAGATTTTGCTGCTATCAAACAAGGATGCCACCTTACAGGCAACCCCTTTGATAATCGGGAAAGATTCGGCAGGCAGCCCAGCATAGAACTGCCCTAAATCTTTGGTTCTGTATTCCTCCCAAAGGTTAGCATTTGCCTGAAGTTTTGTAAGTTCCACCCTTACTGAAATAGGTGCATATTCAGGTTTAAAGCTAAATGGATTAGCAAAAAGCTCTAAGTCCTTTTTAATGAACTTGAGGTCCTTGAAATGTCGTTCAAACTCTTTCTGTAGGCGACAGATCACCCCTCGATACCTCTCAAGATCGAGTACTTTTTCGTCTTCTTGAAGATTCTCTTTAAGCTCATCAACCACTTGGCTCAAGGCAGCAAAGTTGGTCAAATTTTTTTCCTCGACTTGTCTCTGAAGTAAATTCAGCTTCACTTCAAAGGCACAGATATGGTCAAAGGCAGCGGCAGCAAAGACTCTGTTCACTCTCAATAGTTCGCTAATTTCTCGAAGGTGGTCCATAATATCCACCAGGAAGCCGAAGTCACAGAGCCATTCCTTGTCTGTGAAATGGACCGTCGTGGCTCCTATCGAGACCAAGAATGTTTCTATCTCTTTTCTTAAGGAAAATATTAGTTTCAAAGTCTTCCCTTTCCTAAGCCAGTTGTTCAGACAGCGTCCGTTAACCCTTTCACCGTGCTCTGATTCAGATTCAGTCAGTAAAGCCTGAAATTCCGGCCGCCTCACGCCTCTGGTCTTAATCAAAACTATCCATTCAGATACGGCATTTATGATCTGATTAACATCCACATCGTAGGAGCTCAACAGTTCCAAGTGAAGAAATCCCGAATAGTGGATCACATTCCAACAGTTGGGGCTTACAGCCTTTTCTCTCATGTATGACACCAGTCCAGAGTTCTCACCAATCATCCTCAGAGTGTGGGTCGTGGTCAGTCCAACCATGCGCTGCAGGCTAAGCCCGGCCGTCTGCAGGGCCTCAAGGATTGCCGCCATGAGGGCGCCAACACTGAAGTGATGAGTCAGGTTGATTATGGTCAGAAGCTCTTCGTGTACCTCCAAATTGTGGCCGACGCCGCGGACAAAGACCAGCAGGTAGTTCTCATAGGCCACAAAAGCCTGGTCGTCCAAGGCAAGGGAATAGGCTCTAAAGTCCTTGGCTCGGTTAAAAAGTTGACTGCGTAGATTCTGGTGAATGTCCAGGACTCGCTGCCGCGTGGTCTCTGGAGACAAATCGATGCCATCCATAATGCCTACGTGGTCGGGCAGCACGTCGCTCAGCATCACCGCCATGCACCGGTGCACAAAGTCCCCCTCGCCCCAGCCGCAACCCTTCAAGGCCAAGAGGCG
Source organism: Cervus canadensis (assembly GCF_019320065.1). NCBI lineage: Eukaryota > Metazoa > Chordata > Mammalia > Artiodactyla > Cervidae > Cervus > Cervus canadensis. The sequence continues at coordinate 48,681,509 of NC_057407.1, forward strand.
GGCGAGTCCCAGGCCTGCACGAGCTATTCTCTGCTCCGGAGTGAGCGGGGCGGCCTCCGGCAAGCCGCCCCGACGCAGACGCTCCACCAGCGCCGCGCGCTCGTCCTCCGTTACATACCGCTCGTAGTACTCGTGCTCGGCCTCGTAGTGCTGCTTGACGTCGGACTCGCCGGTAGCTGCGACCAGGCGGCGACAGACCAGGCACAAGGCGCCCTCGCCCTCCGGAGGCTCCACCACCAGGTACCGCTGGGTCCACTCGGCCCGGAACGCCCGAGACTCGTCGATTTCCATTTTGCTCCTCTTGGGCGTCATCCACATTTCACGGAGGCCACAGGAGATGGGCCGACCTCTGGGAGGCCGCAAGCAAAGGGGAGGGAGGAGCAGGAGATGGGCCCCAAGCGCCTCCTCCGATCTGCGCCAGATCACCCCAGCGGCGGACACCAACCTGGGGCACCCGCGCGTCCGTTCCTATTGGCTGGAGATTTCGTATTCCCTAGCCCCAAGGCAGGAGCCAATAGAAAGAGCAGGCAGCGATTGCAAGCGCGCAGGCGCACATCCTTCTAGCTGCGAGGCGAACGGAAGCCGTTTTAGGGCGGGGACTAAGAAACCGGAACCACGACTTCATGGGCATTAGAGCTGCCCAATCAGTAGCTTCCTGGTCCGGAAGTGACGCTACCGCCCAAGGGTTAGGCTGGATTTCGTCAACAGGATTGGGGGAAGGACGTGGGCAAGAAACTGTATGGAGATTGGCTGGAGGTACTTCCAGTGAGCTTCACGCCGTGACCCGGGATCGTCTGGCGCCAAAATGTCGCTTGTAGCGGGGGTTATCCGGCGGCTGGACGAGACAGTAGTGAACCGCATCGCGGCAGGAGAAGTTATCCAACGGCCGGCTAATGCCATCAAAGAAATGATTGAGAACTGGTACGAAGGGAGCCAAGGCTTTCTCAAAGGCCACTGCGTAACGGACCGCCGCTATGGATGGCGCGGACACGCCTCCCTGCCCTGAACCCAAGCTTGTGTGGTCGCGGCGGCGGAGGCCTAGGCCGTTGTCTGCTCCCTCGAGCGTTCTCGCGAGACTTTAGGGTTGTTGGGGGAGCAAGGACTGTAAACCAGTATTGTTTTAATGATGCTATTAACTAAGAAACCCTTTAAAAACTGTATATGTAGAAGGTGCAAGTTTTTGAATGTCTAAAAGTTTTATAGTTTAAATTCCTTTCTTTCAAACGGTACCATGGGTTATCATTTTCTTGCTTATTCCAGAACTCATCCATCTACATTCAACAGTACAATTCACTTTGAGTTATATTCAAAATTAACTGCTAGGATTTTAGGAGACGGCCGTGAACTTGGGGTTTAATTTGTCATTTTCCTATTTCCAGGATAGTCCCCACTTAGGATTTTTAAAAATTTATTTTAATTGGCGGCTAATTACTTTACAATATTGTAGTGGTTTTGCCATACATTGACATGAAGCAGCCATGGGTGTACATGTGTTCCCCATCCTGAACCCCCCTCCCACCTCCCTCCCCATCCCGTTCCTCTGGGAAAGCCCAGTGCACCAGCCCTGAGCATCCTGTCTCATGCATCTAACCTGGACTGGCCGTCGGTTTCACATATGCTAATATACATGTTTCAATGCTGTTCTCTCAAATCACCCACTTAGGATTTCCCTACCCTCTTTGCGGAGTCGCTTCAAAGATCCCTTATTTCAAAGATCTTGGGGGTATTCTGGGGATTCTGAAGTTTAGAACTGTCACACAACCATCGTGGAGAGAAGAGGTTAAAAACGTGGACAGAAGGTTAGGTGTAAACTGTAAACTTCAAAAAGGACAGAGGCTCATAGTATACCTAAATGTGTGGGATCCTTTGTGTTGAAATGCATTGATATGGGACTTCCCAGGTGGTGCAGTGGCTGAGATTCCATCCTCCCAATGCAGGGGGCTGGAGTTCAATCCCTGGCCAGGGAACTAGAGCCCACATGCTGCAACTAAAGATCCTGCATGCTGCAAACTTAAGACTTGGTGCAGCCAAATATTTTAAAAAAGGCATTGATGTTAATACAATCCATACTTTAAAGGGGAAAAAAATGTTCCAGTTGGAAGGTTTGTAAAGGGATTGTTCTGAAAACATACACAACAAAGAGGGTAATGAAAGAACAGTGGGTCAGAAAGGACCACCAGGAGAAAGGAAGAGAATTAGAAGGTGGACAAAAGAAGAAGCGGGGAACCTGAGCATCGTTTCTCCTTTTGCCTTTACTTACATAATTGGCAAAGGCTGGCTTTTGTTTCTTCAATTTTAGAATTAACTAACAGAACAATTTAAGTGTGTTAAGGTACAGTTCAGGAACACTACACATCTTAGATCACTGGCTTACAGTTCTCTAAGAAATTTTGTATGGAGTCTAGTTCTGTTTTTATTTTTAATTTTTTTTTTAGTTCTGTTTTTTTTTTTTTAGTTCTGTTTTTAATACACAAGTCAAGATGGCTAAATGCAACTTCAATTCAGGGACTGCTGAGGAAGTTCTTTGATATTTAAGTAACTTATTATCTTATTTCTGAATAAATAATTGTCGTCCTAAGGAGGAGGTAACTTCTTTTTCTCATGCAGCCCCAGGCTGATTTATTTTCTCTTGCTCTATAGGTGCTCTATGCTTGTAGGCTATTCTTTGAAGGTGTGATAAGGTGTATTTAATTTTCTGCAGCACCATTTTTTTCTTTCTCCCAGTATATATTTTCATAAAGAGAATAGTGGAGAAAAACTTTTAGAATTTTTTCCTTAGTGATATTTTATAAGGGTCATGTAGGATCCTGGGGCTGAATAAAGTTTGAGTAGCAGATGGTAGAATTAGTTTAGAACTAGAGGAGCAGAAATATTGCTGAATGTCCTATTGGAAGTGATGGTTGCCCCCTCCACCCCTCTCTTCTTTCCCTCTCTCTCTCTCACAACATGTAAGTTGATAACTTTGTGGTCTCAGAGCCTTTAAGACAAAAGAAAAACACATTTATCAGCCTTGTCTTTGTCTGAAATTTGTTCTTATGCCTTGATTCATTTTAAAATATGTGCATTGGAGTAACTGCAGACTGATAAATTACTATTTTTTTGTTTGATTTGCCAGTTTGGATGCAAAATCCACAAGTATTCAAGTGGTGGTTAAAGAGGGAGGCCTGAAGTTGATTCAGATTCAAGACAATGGCACTGGGATCAGGGTGAGTAAAACCTCAGAGCAGCAGGATGTTTGTGTGCTGCTTGTGTTGCATCTGCAGGAAGTGGCGGAACTTTGCCCTGTTCTGGAAACTTCAGGCTTTTATGGATGGGATTGTTTGAGAACTTCAACACCAACGATAAATATTTATTGAGTACCCATTCCATGCCGGGCAGCGTTCAGGAGAGTAAGGAGGTCAGGGATCGAGTCATGAGGCCGTTTAGAGGTTGAGTGTTCTGAGCAGAGAGAACGATACACATAAAAACCACAAAATGGAAGCTTGCTGGACACGCTTAAGGACTAGCAAGGAGCTTGGGGTGTCTAGAATGGGGTGGTGGGGGGAGTGGAAGAGTAGCGGGAGATGAGGTCTGAAGGAGAAGCAGGCTGAGCGTGCAGGAACTTGTGGGACGTTGTACAACCTTAGGCTTTTACTCTGGATGAGGAGGGATGTGATTAGAGCATTTTGAGCCAAGAGATAACATGGTTTGGCAAGTTTTATAAGAACTCTTCTGTCTGCAGTGTGGAAAATAGACTGCAGCAGGACAGGACAGAAGCAGTGAGATTCTTTGTTGGTGATGATGAACAGAGCTCTCAGAATTTGCTGGTGTAGGGAGTAAGAGAGAGGAGTCAAGAAGGACTTCAAGGTTTTGGCCTGTGCAAATAGAAAACAAAGCTGCCATTTACTGATGGGAAAGCTGTGAAACAGGTGGATTTGGGAAGATCAGAAATTCATTTGGGGGTGTGTTAAATTTAAGATGCCTGTTAGTGGGATCCATGTGTGAGTTTGGAGTGCAAAGTAGAGGTTTGCGCTGGAGATAAAAATTTGGTGTATTGCATTTAATGGTATTAAAAGCCATGAGACTCACATGAAGAGACACTTGACGTGATTAGTCCTTAGGGAAATAGAAATAAAAACTTCAGTGAGCTCCCACTTGACATCAATTAGGATGGTTATAATTAATTAATTAATAAAAAGATTGTCACCATATCCTGCCTGTCATGTGCTCCATACAGTGGGATGTCACTCCAGGACCTTTCTTCAGATGTGTAAGCTCCCTCATCCATTAAACCTTTGATGTCTCAAAAAGGAAATATTGGCAAGGTTGTTAAGACACTGGAGCTCTTGTACGTTGCTGGTGGGAGTATCAAATAGTGCAGCCACTGGAAGAAAATTAAAGAATTGCCGTATGATTCAGCAATTCCACTTTTGGGTTTATACCCAGAAGAGTTGAAAGCAAGGTCTTAAAGAGATTTGCACACTCATGTTCATAACAACATATTCATGATATTCCAAAGATGGAGGCAACAGATGAGTGGATAAACAATATATGATAAATACATATAATGGAATGGTATTCATCCTTAGAAAGGAGTGGATTTTTGACAAACACTACCACATGGATGAACCCTAAAGACTGGATGCTAAGTAGAATTAGCTAGTCACAAAAGGACAAATACTGTTTGTTTCCACTTATATGGCGTACCTAGTGTAGTTAAATCTTTAGAATCAGAAAGTAGAATAGTGGTTCCCAGGGGCTTGGGGGAGGAGGAAATGGAGGGCTTTTGTTTAATGGGCACAGTTTCCATTTGGGGAGATATCAGAGTTCTGGACATGGAAGTTGGTGATGGTTGCACAATATTGTGAATGTACTTCATACACCTAGAGAGAGTTAAAGTGGTAAATTTTGTTATTTTCTTTTGCTGCAATTAAATATATCTGTAAATTTTTAGTAAAGGAGTTTCCAAATACAGTAATATTTTTTGTACAATCTGTGAGCCTGCATGAGATCATCAAGAGAACTAGTGTAGACAGAGCAGACATCTGGGGATGGAACTGTGGATTACCCGCTGTCAGGGGAGCTGAGACAGAAGCAGCGGAGCAGGCTGAGAACCAGGTAAGTGAAGAGGAGGGAGTGTCAGGGCCTCGTAGGATTCTGGATGCCCAGAGAGGAGGCTCCTGCTGATTTAGAACTCTTCTCCCAAGAGCATTTTCTTCCTGGAGTCAGTCAAGAAAAGGGAAATTCAGAAAGATTGGGAAAAACGAGTAACATACTTATTTATTTGTTTCTTTGCACCTTGTAGAAAGAAGATCTTGAGATTGTGTGTGAGAGGTTCACTACGAGTAAACTGCAGTCGTTTGAAGATTTAGCTCACATTTCTACCTATGGCTTTCGGGGTGAGGTAAGCTGAGGATTGAAGCAGAGTGTAAATATCCTCCTGCGATAACATTTCTGCCATTTGTCAGCCTATGTTTTTCAACAGGTCAGTAAGATATCATAATTTTTACTTGTTCAGTTCAGTCGCTCAGTCATGTCTGACTCTTTTTGACCCCATGGACTGCAGCACGCCAGGCTTCCCTGTCCATCACTAACTCCCGGAGATAAACTCATGTCCATCCAGTCGGTGATGCCATCCAACCATCTCATGCTCTGTTATCCCCTTCTCTTCCTGCCTTCAATCTTTTTCAGCATCAGTGTCTTTTCTTATGAGTCAGCTCTTCACATCAGGTAGCCAGAGTATTGGAGCTTCAGCCTCAACATCAGTCCCTCCAATGAATATTCAGGATTGATTTCCTTTAGGATTGACTGGTTTGATCTCCTTGCAGTTCAAGAGACTCTCAAGAGTCTTCACCAACACCACAGTTCAAAAGCATCAGTTCTTCGGTGCTCAACCTTCTTTATGGTCCAGCTGTCATATCCATACATGACAACTGGGGAAACCATAGCTTTGACTAGATGGACCTTTGTTGGCAAAGGAATGTCTCTGCTTTTTAATATTATGTATCTCCAGAGACACCCAAGTCTCTTGATGGAAGAAGACTGCACCACCTACCAAGTTTTCTTGTCCAAAATAAGATATGAATCTCAGGCAATACCTAGATCTAAGTTACCAGTATACTGAAAATACAGGGAGTGAGGCGGCATGGTACAGGGCGCTGAGACTGGGAAATCACGTGATGAAAACTTGTTCCCTATAAGGTAAACTGCACAGGGGAAGAAAGGCAAGGAAGGGAGCAAGAATCACAGGTTAGGGGGATTTAAGAGGCATATGAGCCAGCCTCAACGTGTGGATCTTACCTGGATCCTGATTTGCACAAACTAAAATTTTTTTGAGACAGATAATTGAACTCAGATTGATTATTTGATTTTATTGAGAAATTACTGTTAATTTTCTTGATATAAAAAGTTTCATGGGGTTTTTATTTTTTGAGTCCTAATCTTTTAAGTTATATTCTGAAGTATCTATAAATGAAATTATATGGCATATCATGGGGACATATGATATAGAAAATGGATAAAAATACTTTTAAGACTAAAATAGCTTATATTTTTATGACAATACTCTGTGGGTATAAAGATATCATTGAGTATATGTAGGACTACGTGAATTATAATGGCTACGTACTGTTCTATTACTTATATGTACTGTAGTCTGTTTAAAGGTTTTCTGTTGAACGTTTATGCTCTTTGCCATTTTTTTCATGCCTAATGCTCTGGTGAATATTCACATGTACAGTGTGTTTTGTTCAGTTAATTTTCTTAGGGTAAGTTTATAGATACAATGTTTGTGAGTAAAAATATACATACATTTCCTGTAACTTGTATTAGCTTCCTATTGCTGCTCCCCCAAATGACCACAATCTTAGTGGTTTAAAACAACACACATTTGTTATCTTACAGTTCTGGAGGTCAGGGGACATGGCTATCACTGTGCTAAAATCCAGGTGTTGGCCGGGCAGTGTTCTGGCTGTATTCTGGGGGCTTTGAGGTACCAGAGAAACTGTTTGGGGGTAGTTATTTGGGGGGATGAGAGGGAAGGGAAGGGAATGAAGCCAGTTATTTTTCATTTTAGGCCTTTTTGTAGTTTAAAAATTTTTTATCATGTGAATGTATTTTTACTTTGATTTTTTTCTTTTTAATTAAAAAGCAGTTTTTTATGACCCAGTTGCCACAATGCAGATCAAACCCAGGTGGCCTGAAGCACCCTCCGGCTCACAGTGAGCCCCAGGTTGTTGCAGGAAGGATTGGCATCAGCCTGTGAGCCTTGAGGGTCCCCTGACTTCACGTAGGTCTCAGGTTGGCCCTGGCAAAGCAGTTTCATTCTGACTTTGCAACTTCCCGAGTCAGTTCCTAAGCCTCGGGCCTTCTGTAGCTTTAGCCCAGTTGTAGGCTGTGTTTGGGGTTGTGACTAAACAGGGAAGATTTACTGAGAGGTTGCTGTGTGCCATTCGTGGTTCTCAGCCCTTTGTATGTATTAACCCTTTCACACTTGACAACTCTGAAAGAGTAGGTTCTGTTATTGTAACCCTGTTTGACATACTGGGAAACCGACATTCAGACTTCAGTGTGGCTGGAGTGCACAGCTGGAAAGTGGCAGAATGGGGAACTGAGCCCTGGCAGCTTGACTCCAGAGTCCATGTTGTTATCCTCTTCCCGCAGTGCCTGTACAAAGGCCCCTGAAGCGGCTGGATCATCTGCCAGTGGCTTGCGTTCTTCACGGTGTTGGGTAGTGTTGTAGTTTTGGATGTCCTTCCTTATCAAAATCTCAAAATCATTAAAAAAAGTCAAGTCTCAAAATCATTTACATATTTAATAATGAAAATTAGGACTTCTCTATAGCTCAGATGGTAAAGAATCTGCCTGCAATGCAGGAGACCTGGGTTTGATCCCTGGGTCAGGAAGATTCTCGAGAAGGGAATGGCAACCTACTCCAGTTTTCTTGCCTGGAGAATCCGGTGGATAGAGGAGCCTGGTGGGCTGTAGTCCTTGGGGTTGCAAAGAGTCAGACTGAACTGAGTGAAAATTAGCTTATCACAATCAACCAGGGAAATCCAGCTAGGACCTGTTAATCTCTGAGCCTGAGCCGTGGTCCTTGTTAATGAACTAAAGCTGCCACTGCTGTATTTACTGTCTGCTCAGATGTTGTCACATATCACAGTGCTTAGGCTGTGTTTTTTTATGCTGTGATGTCCTGTGAAAGGAGATATAGGTTCCACAGGGCCAGTGAATCGATCTGGATTTTCAGGGGGAAAAATGGCCATTAAAAAAAAATTTTGTTTCATCTTAATTGCATAATTTAAAATTTTTATTTCTAAACATTAAATTGCTTACAGAAAACAGTTTTGAATACAGTTTACAACACTATCAATTTGGAGTGTTTCCATTATCCCATTTCTGAAGGCAGGCTTTAAAATTGTTAGAAGACAAGTCATTGAGAATACTAAATATGCCTATAACTCTACACCTGAACACAATTGCTGTTCACATTAATTCTTGGTTGTGTTTTCTTTCAGAACTTTTGTATGTATGTATTTTTTTCCTCTCTTGTTCTAGTAATTATGCTGCAGATTCAGTTTGATAGCTTCCTTTTTTTTAACATGTCATCAAATGAGTGAGCAGAGTGCTCTTTGTTGCCATTTGTTGATACAAAACAGAAGAGGCAATTTAGGTAACTTCTCCCTTAATGCGAGGTGGGGGTGACCCGGGAGTGGGCTTTTCTTTCACTCCATGTCCTTTCCTCCTTTAGGCTTTGGCCAGCATAAGCCACGTGGCTCACGTCACCATTACAACCAAAACAGCTGACGGGAAGTGTGCATACAGGTATAGTGCTGTCCTCTGCTCAGCGAATAGATTCATCCCGAAACATGCTTTTGGCCTGCAACTCAAAGTAATCCTGTCTAAACACGAATGTTGTATTTTTTTGCCTAGATCTTGGGTACATTTTCTTTCCTCCCTTTGGATTACGTAATCCAAAGGGGTGGTTGTAAGTAATAATCTTACTTCATGAACTTGTGAAAGGTCCGCTGTAACAGATTACAAGTGCCTGGCGCTGTGTCTGTTACACGAGGAGGGCTGAGTCGGTGGGAGCTGTGATGTCACTCTGCCCCTTGGCCCTTCAGCAGGGTGTGGCTTTGGCCTGATTCCGCGGCTGTGGCTGGGGTGCCTGAGGATTGTGACTCCTTAGCTGCCTCTGATCCCCGGCCACACGTGAGTGCCCCTGTGGATTCCTTCCCACAGGTGCCCACTGGCTGTCTCTTGTGCTGGCACAGAACAAGAAGGGGATTCAAGGAATCAAAATCATACCTTTGCTCTCATAACCATTGGCCATTACTAGTGAAAGATGGGTATTCATATCTAATTCCTGCCAAAAAGGAGAATTTTTTTCTTACCATACTGACTGTTAGTTTATACAGAAAACAGCTTCAAGAGAGGGCAGTTCTGTCTGTTCCTCAGCCCTCTTCCGCAGATGAGTGTGTGCCGTCATGGACGATGGAGCTAGTCTGCAGCGCTTGGTGCTGCAGGGTGTTGTCTAGATGCAGATTGCAACAGCCTAGGGCCTGGCTGGGCTGATATGATTAGAATCTCTCCTCACAAACAGGGGAGGTGCTTGTGAGTGAATGTCTTCTGAAATGGCCTGGGGGCAGGCTCCGTTTCTTTGCCTCTGGAGTCTCATGCCCCTGCTTAGGACCTCTCACAACTCCCCCTGTGTGGCAGGATGAAATCCAGAGTCTTCGTCATAGCAGCTCGTGCCCTCCCCACGTGCTCAGTCCATCTTCCCAGCCTCTCCCCACAGCCGCGCTGCTACGTGTTCTAAAGCTTCTGTGCTTTTGTCTGTCTTTTCCCTTCCTGGATGGACTTCCCTGCCCTCTCCGCTTGAGAAGATACCAGTCTAGGGCCCAGGTGAAGCATCATCTCTTCTGCGACACTTCCTCCCACCCACCCCAGGCTCAATGTTTTCCTTCTCTGGACCACTTGGCACCTTGTTCCACACTTCAGGGAACACTCTGTCCCCTCATTAAATCAAGAACCTCCCAAGGCCTGTCTCTATTTCAGGGTGTTTACAGGCCTGGTACATGATAGCCCTTCAATAAATGATTGCAGAATTATTGAAAAAAATGTTACTGTCATCTTAGGCAGTGTCATAACTTTTGTTTGTAGCCCAGAACTCAGAAACTAAAAATGCAGTAGTTGGTAAACAAACAGAAAAGTAGGGGTCTTTCTCCCCTTCTTTGGCACCCGTTTATGATGGTTATGGAAGTAGAAAAAGGGAGGAAGCTGGCAACTCAGACAGCATATAACATGGTTATATTTTAATCCGTTGTTGGTGTGACTTACTTTTTTAGTCTTTGGAGAAGTATCTTTTCTGTATTAGCTGTCAGTATCTCTTATATTTTCTGATAGAGCTCATTACTCAGATGGAAAGCTGAAAGCGCCTCCTAAACCGTGTGCAGGCAACCAAGGGACCCAGATCACGGTAAGAATGGTACACGGGAGGTGACGTTGTTGGGAAAGAGCTTTGTGTAAATACTGAAATAAAAGGCAGAATTGTCTCCGAGTTCTCAAAGGATTGATACAGTGAATATTTACCAGTTAATAGAGGCCTCAAGATATCACCCTGTAAGAAAGAGAAATGATGATTGATTTTTGTGACATGGCAGCCTGCCCACAGCCTCTTTTTTTTTTCGCCTCCTTTTTTTTAAGAGGCTGGGAGATTCTTCTGTTGAGATGGCAGACATCAGTGGCAGGGTAGCTGCCATTGAAAGAACCTTAAACTTGAGTCCAGAAGACAAGTCCAGAATCCTAACCTTGCCACTCAGCGGCAGTGTGTCCAGAGGCAAGTCATTTAATGGCCGTTCATCTTACTTTGCTCCTCTATCAAAGGATGGCATGAGGAATATTTGACCACTCATTCAAAGGGCACTTGAGTAACACAATTGTGTCATTAATCAGGAGAAAGGCTGTTAAGCTGCCTTATTTCTGTGGTGCCACGTTTGGTGTATTTCTCTTCCAGGATCCCATAAGTCACCCCGCTATCACGTTACACATCCCACGCCCACACCCCCAGCCCCAGCCAGAGCACATCTGCTTGAAGGCTCCAAGCCCTGGGCTTGATGAGGCAGGTCGGGGGCACAGCAATGAAGAAATATACTTTGCATCTCACATTAAGCGGGATCTTGTCCCTGGGACCACAGTGTGATTTCTAAGAACCCCCAAAAGATCTAATAATTATTTCTAGTTTGTGAAAGTTTCATGCCATGTGGTGTCACAACGGTTTATAAGTTTATCTTTCCCCCACTAAATCCTGTGCCGTTTTGGGCAGGACTGTATATTTTATTTGTTGTCTTATTCCCAGCACAAGGCAAAGAGCCTGACATGGAGGTGGACCTCAGTGCCTATCTGAGAAGTTAATGAGTTAAGTAGGAGGCAGGAAAATATGCTTGCTTGCTTTTGTTAAGGCAGCCCCATCTCCTGCCCTGTCTTCTAACGCTTAGAACTGTGCTGGTGGTAAACATAGTTGGATTCTCTGCCTTAAGACCATGCTGTATTTCCATATACTTCTGTGAATTTACAAGAAACATCAACCTTCTGTTCAGGTGGAGGACCTTTTTTACAACGTATCCACGAGGAGGAAAGCTTTAAAAAACCCAAGCGAAGAATATGGGAAAATTTTGGAAGTTGTTGGCAGGTACAGTCCACAATCTGGGTGTGGGTCTCTGAATCATTCTGTCACCAGAGAAATGTGTTCTGGTGCTTAGAAACGGAGAAGAGTTGCAGAGCTAGATGGTAAGCAGCAATACCAGCCCATAAATTGTTTCTGGTCAAAGGTTAGCTCAAGATTATTCTCTCTCCCTCTCTCTCTGAAAGAGAACAACAGTGCAGGAGATGTTGAAGCTACATTCTCAAGATGTCTTTAAGACAGCTCAGATCTTTTGAGTTTGTGAAAATAAAACTGTGGGCAAGGAGAAAGCTAATTCTGGGTTTTCTGTCATGTCCCCAGGAGAGAGCAGTTGTTTTCTGTATCTGTGAAGGGTCTTTGGTGGCAGGCAAAACAGACTGTAGCTAACCTGGGTCCAAAAGATATTTATTGAAAGGCTAGGAGTGACTCAGAAAGTAGAAGAAAGTGTAGACAGCTCCTTCTTGAAGAGGTCAAGAAGCAAGGTGGCTTCAGGGGTTTAGTGTCTGTGCCCCAACTCTCTCCATTCCTCTCCTGAGTCTGCTCAAGAGCGTCTTCTGGGAGAGTGCATCTGATTGGCATAGCCTGGGTCCCCCTGTTGTGTGCCCACATTGGTGGGGAGATGACGTCTCAATTGGTATTCTGAGAAAGGATATACAAGTGGAAGGGGGAGAGGTGGTGGGGGAAAGAGTAGGGGCTGTTAACAGAGGGAGAAGGGACCCAGGGCAGGTGAAAACAGCATCGTGTCCAGGATTGACTTAACCTGCTAGTACAGTGGCCCCAGCATGGCTTTTTGAGCCTGCGAGTCCTTGAGTTGCAACAGAGGTGTGTTATTTCTCAGTATTGCTACCAAATCTAAAATCAATAAAACATTTGCCTCTAATAAAGTAGAATGAACTTTGTTAGATAAAGTCCATTTTATTAATAGAGTGGAATGAACTTACACATCAGGTTTCTTTGCTTTTTCCCCTGGAGTCATATGAATCAGTATCAGAATGTTAATTAGCTCCTGGAAATAGACGCATTCTGATTGACTGTTTTGCTTCTATGTGCGGTAAGTGAACTGTTACTGAATAAGTGCGTTTTGCTAGGCACAATCCTTCAGTTCCTGGGGCCCATGGAGGGAGGAGGGGTAAATGGTAGCCAGTGGAGAAAAGGCTGGGAGATCCTGAAGCAGGATCTCGTGGGGAGAAAGACACGGGTTGAGAGGGGACTGTGTTAGGGTCTCTGAGAGAGAAGAACAGTACAGGGGGTGTTCAGGCTACATTCTCAAGAAGTTTTTGAGGCCACTCAGATCTTTTGAGTTTGAAGATAAAACTAGGCAAGGAGGAGATTGTGTTGAAATACCCTCGAGCCTAGTCAGCAGTGCATGGAAGCAAAAGGGAAACCTGTTTTTTGTTCATTTCTGCCACATTTAGCAATGAGATCTTCATGCAGTCTCTGCTGGTTTATTTTCATGTGGGCAAAATATGATATTTGAAGATATTTTTGTTTGTCTGTATCTTTGTTTAGATCAGTTAACTCCACTGATTTAACTACAAGGGGGCTCTTTCTCATATGGTGCGTTTGGCTTCTCTTTTTTACTATTTTGTTTTTTCTCTTGCTAGGTATGCAATACACAATTCAGGGATTGGTTTCTCAGTTAAAAAAGTAAGTTCTTAATTTATAAAGGATGGTTACATACTATAAAAGAAGAAGGCTTGTTTTTTTTTTTTTTTTTTAAATAGTTGTCTGTGGAGATAAGATTATGGTATTTCAGTCAGCTCTGTTCTGTTTATCAGCAAGGTGAAACGGTAGCCGACGTCAGGACCCTGCCAAATGCCACGACTGTGGACAACATTCGCTCCATCTTTGGAAATGCTGTTAGCCGGTATGCTGATAACTTGCATTTTTAAAAATCTTCTGTGCTTTATCACATTATTTTGGAATCTGTTTACACTTGCCTTAAGAGTTTTCTTTAACCAAGTACAGGCTTGTTTTTATGCTTCAGGCTTGTCGTGCTTCAGATTATTTCGTGTAATCAGTGCTTCTTGGGTGTACGTCATCTCCTAGGTGGTCTGGCTGCAAACTGTTTGTTCTCTCTAGATCTCTGTCTTCAGAACATCTCTGGTGTAAAAGAATTCTATCCTCCGTTGTTCCCGCTTGTCCTTATATTTTCATAATTGTCCCTTGGATTGCATTTATTACCACTCAACATTTATTTATTGCCTCCCATATTCTGGGCTTTGTGCCAGAAGGTAAAGATGTAAAGACAAGTAGAATGTTCTGCCCCTGAAGACGTCCCTGTCTGGTGGCGAGCAGTGTCGTGTCGCTAGATCTTCATGGTCAAAGCCTCAGCGGGAAAAGTGCTTGTATTCTAGATTTCTCACGGCACTCCCCTCGATGCGTGAAGGCCACTGTTTCCAATACACATCCGTAACTTAATCTCAGGGCTTTGCAAAGCCCAAAGTGTCTGCGTCATAATCTGAGGGGAAGATACTAAGCGCCTTCTGTGTGCCAGGCAGGCCCCAGAAGCTGGAGGTACACGGATGAATGAGACAGCCCCCGACTTCACCTTTTCCAGCAATCTTAAAAGCAGGAGCAATGGTCCCAGAACTCAGTTTTTTACTCCAAAGGACAGATTACTCACTCTTTGGACCAAACCAGGTTCCTAACTAGAGGACAGTCAATTTGCTTTTAATTGCCCCCTTTTTTTTTTTACTAATCAAGTGTTAAAGAATTATTTTTCCAGTTGTGCTCCCAGAGCAAACAGAGAGTTCTGTTGACCAAATTTTAAGACCCAGTGAAACTTTTTTTTTTTCCCCCAGTGAAACTTTTAAGAGCTCTTTGGCTAGATTCTAAGGTTCAGAATTAGTTATTATGAAACTCTTAGAGAGTATAAGAGATTGGAAACCCCATGGAGGAGCAGCTCCCCAAACAGGTTTCCAGGAAACCAGCCTCTTTTTTGGGGAGAGAGGGCCTGCTGGTTCGCTGTGTGGGAGGCATGGGAAGCTGTTCTCTGTGCAGACTTGGAGCGCACACCACTGCCTGTGGAGCGTCAGCCATCCTTCCAGCAAGTGTGTAATGAGCTTCTGCCTCTTGCTGGCCACTGTGCCGTGGGGTAGAGATGGGGAGGAGGGAATAAAGCAGGAAGGATTCTTGCCCTCAGACTACTCACACTGTAACTGAAAAGACAGAGGAAATACTTACTCCATTCATTAGTGACTGTGCTCGATGGCTTAAAGGAGAGTATAAGGTGGGGCGTCTCCTGAGGTCAGGGAGAGGGATTGTCATGGAAGGCTCTTTGAGGAGGTGACCCCTACATGCAGTGGGTAAGGAGGAATTAACTAGCCCGTGTTTGTGCCAAGTCGCTTCAGTCGTGTCCGACTCCGTGCGAGCCCATGGACTGTAGCCCTCGGGGCTTCTCTGTCCACAGGATTCTCCAGGCAAGAATACTGGAGTGGGTTGCCATTCCTACTCCAGGGGATCTTCCTGACCCAGGGATTGAACCCGGGTCTCTTACGTGTCCTGCTTTGGCAGGCAGGTTCTTTACCACTAGCGCCACCTGGGAAGCCACACCAGCAGAGGGAACTTTGCAGCTGGAGGGACTAGCACTTGAGAGGCCCTCAGGCAGAAGTGAGTGTGGCTCATGGGGGGACCTTGTTTCATCTTAATAGGTGCCCCTGCTCCCATAAACACACTCTAGGGGGCACCACACAGGAGCCTGTCATGTTCCCCATCAGCAAAGTAAGAGATTTTCAACAGAGATGATTCTTTGGAATCTCATCTTTGGGACTGAGTTACTAAGATACATAAAAGTTTCAGCAAAATAACGTCTCAGAACTTGATTTGCCATGTCCCAACAGTGACAGTGACGATTGACATATAAATGCTTGAAAATACTGGCTAGGTGGGTGAATGGATGGCTAGATAGGTGGATGAGAGGTTGGATAGACAGATGGAGCGTGGGCCTGGAGGATCTTAATGAACCAAGTCTCTGGGATCATTTTATGGGAAGAAGCACTGATTTTTCCAACTCTGATTCTTTAGAGTGTTTGAATTTTCCAGTTGTTGGAAAAGCATCAAAATTTCTCTTTTTTCCAACCAGAGAATTGATAGAAGTTGAATGTGAGGATAAAACCCTTGCCTTCAAAATGAGTGGCTACATATCCAATGCAAACTATTCGGTGAAGAAGTGCATCTTCTTACTCTTCATCAACCGTAAGTGAGAAAGAGCTATGTGGAGAAATCTCTCCACAGGGAACTTTAAGGGGCCATGGAGGAATTTCTTACCCACAGGCTTGATTACACGCAGGGAAACCTTATGCAGAAATGTGGCTTAATTAGGAGGTAGTTACGGCTTCTGCCCGGAGTCTCCTCAGTCCTCTCACACGTGCTCAGGGTTGGCTGACAGTTGCGGAGTCTGGTTCTTGCCTCTGAGAGGATGCCCAGGGGAGGGCATCCCAGCCCTGTGAGCCAGTCCAGCCTCCTCCCTGCTGGCCTCGGAGCCTTACCAGCAGGCCCGGGCAGACCTTTGTTCTCTTCTTACATCAAGACCCACTGTTGGAAATCGCACAGCGGGGCATAGGGAGGGGGTATTTTAGGTGCAGGCAGTGTTTTTTCCTTTTTTTAATTGAAGTATAGTTGATTTACAGTATTGTATTAGTTTTAGGTATACAGCAAAGTGAATCAGTTATACACTTATGTATATATATTTTCAGATTCTTTCCATTATAGGTTATTGCAATATATTGAATATAGTTCCCTGTGCTATACAGTAAATCTTTGTTGTCTGTTTAACATACAGTGGTGTGTATTGGTTAATCCCATGCTCCTAATTTATCCTCCCCCCTTTTTCCATTGGTATCCATAAGTTTGTTTTCTATGTCTGTGAGTCTGTTTCTGTTTTGTAAATAAGTTCATTTGTAGTATTTTTTATATTCTACATAAAAGTGATCCAATAATTTGTCTTTGACTTATCTCACTTACCATGTTGCTGCAAATGGCAATATTTCATTTTTTTTCATGGCTAATATTCCCACTGTGATATATCTATGCACATAAACGCTTATAGAAATACACACCACGTCTTCTTTGTTCTCGCATCTGTTCATGGACATTCGGGTTGCTTCCATGTCTTTGCAGCTGTGAATTTTGGGGTGCATTTGTACCTTTTTGAATTGGAGTTTTCATTTTCTCCAGATGTTGGATCGTATGGTAACTCTATTTTTAGTTTTTTAAGGAACCTCTATACTGTTCTCTGTAGTGGCTGTACCAATTTACATTCCCACCAGCAGTGGAGGAGGGTTCATTTTCTCCACACCCTCTCCAGCATTTATTATTTATAGACTTTTTAGAGGTTAGGTCAGACTCTTAATGTGTGTTGTTCACTTATCTACACACTGGGCAGGCTCTCTCGGGTGGCAGGGACAAAGAACACTTCTCCAGCGTGTCTCAAGTTCAGAAACCTCAGCAGAGGGCCCCTTTGGTTAGGTTACATAGCACAGCGACATCATCGTGGCAGCTGTGGGTGACGTAGTGAGCACTCAGAATAATAGTCTCCTTGCTCATAAGATCACTGCCTCTCTTTCCTTGGACATAAAAAGATGTGACATACCCACCACTCCACCAGCACAGGACAGTAGATCATCAACAGGTCAAGAGTCTGGGGAGAAGAGAGAGCCGTGTTGTTTGAAAATAGATCCTCCAGCTTATCTTTCTGGCTTTTGTCGTTTTCTACCCTCTCAAGCCTGCCTCATCTCCTAAATTACTCTCAGCTTGCAGTCAGAGATTTGTACCCCCTGAAGTGCCTGGGAAATGCACTTACCCTTAAGTCTCTGTTCCGCTACCCCAGTGTTGGAGCTCCCTGGGCCAGCGTAGCTGCCGTCTCCCCCACCATTCAGCACGCCGGCTCCAGCAGTGGTCCTTACCACGGGGAGCTGGGACTAGTTCTGTTCACCAGCCTCTGTTTCCCTGCTTGTAGCCCAGAGTGTATATTTGCAGAATGAAGTTCTGAGCAGGGGCACGTGGTCTGCCTGGGCTGCCGGGGAGGGGTGAGGAAGGGAGCAGGGAGGCAGAATTGGCTGTAGCTGCTGCTCTGGTGAGAGGAGAGCCCCACGCCCCAGTGAGATGCTGGGGGATCATGATGGTAAAGGGGGACTGTTGTGGGTGTCACCCCAGCCGTGTTCTTCCCGAGCTGATGTCATGGCATGGTATTGGTGGGCACCTGTCACCTCACCCTTAAGACAGATAGGAGCTTATTGCCTTTTATTTTCTAGATCGTCTGGTAGAGTCTGCTTCCTTAAGAAAAGCCATAGAAACGGTGTATGCAGCGTATTTGCCCAAAAGCACACACCCGTTCCTGTACCTCAGGTAAGGCAGTACTGAATTCCTCACCCAAGACTCGTAGAGAAGAGAAATTCTGTACACCCATCCTCTCTGAAAGAGCCACAGACTTGTTAGTTCGCCCAGTGAGAGTGAACCCCATATTCCGCTGGCTCAGGGTGTTCTGTCCCTTTTCACAGGTGAAAGGCACAGTTTGCCTTTATTTATTCACTTCTGCTGTAGAATCCCCCCGAGAGCCTCCCTGGTGCCAGGCAGTATGTTAGTGAAACAAAAGTGAACCTCGCCTTGCCCCGAACCAGGAGGAACCCGCCTTAACCTGGCAGAGAAACCCTTTTCTCCTCCGAGTCTGTCCAGCGCCCTCTACCGACAACAGCTCACACTGCCACACTCCGTTATCAGAGCTTGTAGTGATGGATGCTGGCTTTGACCTGAGGCAGTAAGTTGATGGCACAGCCTTTAAACTGACTTTTATGCAACATTTTAATGTTAGAAAGTTCTCTCACATATATTATTTTTTGAATATGTTTTTATCTCCACATAGTACTGAACAGTAAGTAGGGACAGGTTCGTGGTTACATATGGGAGAACCAGTCCTGAGAAGTTAACACATTGTTGACTGGGGAATTTTTGCAGAAACTGACACCTGTCATTGACGAGTTGTTATGTACATGAATATTGAAACACTCTGGTCTATAAAGTTTGGGTAACAGAAGACATATTAATAGGTTGCTGGTCAGTGAATTGTTAAATGCCTTGGCTGTGAGTTATCGAATGAGAAATTCAACTAGCTCTAGAGTGATGGTAATAACAGCTGATGGATGATAAATGTGCCGGGTACATGCAAAGTGCTTTACATGAATTTAATCCCCAACATGTATTAGGTCCAGTTCACAGGCACGGAAATCGAGGCATAGAAAGATGCTGTAACCTACCTGCAGCAACTCGGCTGTCAAGTAGCAGAGTCAGCATTTGAACCATGGTCACTTGGATTTGACCTTGAAGTCTTAACCACTGCGTCATTTGGCCTCCCCACGTCTCCTGCCCACCGCATACACTGTGAGTGAATTTTCCCCGCTTTTCTCACTGTGTTACGTGATTCTTCTTTTTCCTGCCAGTCTAGAAATCAGCCCCCAGAATGTGGATGTCAACGTGCACCCCACGAAGCACGAGGTTCACTTCCTGCACGAGGATAGCATCCTGGAGCGGGTGCAGCAGCACATTGAGAGCAGGCTCCTGGGCGCCAACGCCTCCAGGACCTACTTCACCCAGGTGGGGGCGCCTCACCCAGCTCTTTCTCCCGTGCCTTTGCCATCGTAAATGTGCCCTGCCACACAGGAGAGCCCAGATATTCCACTGTTGCTTTATGGGACTTTCGACTTACTTTGATACTTTTCTTTTTTTCTTTTGGCCTTGACCTGCAGCACGCAGGATCTTAGTTCCCTGAACAGAGATCAAATCCATGCCCCCTGCAGTGGAAACTTAGTGTCTTAACCATGGGACCATCGGGGGAGTCCCCCTTTAATAGTTCTCTTTCAGCACCTTTCTTGAACCCAACTCTGAAGGTTCATGGTGTTATCCCTGAGCCTGGAGTTGTAAGCCCCGAGTTCTCTCTCTGCCTCTTTCTGGGGGCCTTAGACCACCTTCCTAGGAACAGGGGCCGTCTGAAACAGAGTGGGGCGCCTCTCAGCTGCATTGCCCACTGGAGACGTTCAGAGGAGGCTGATCCCCCATATCTGGGGCAGAGTGTAGGGGCAGGGCCCTGGGCAGGGCCTTTAGTCAGGCCTTGTTACCACCGTGTGACTGCCTTTCCCTGACCTCCACGTCTCCCTCAGTAAGGATGGAGCTGGTCACCCTCACATCCCAGGAAAGTTGTAAGTGGTTGGTGAACAGCAAGTGGAAAATGTCTGGTCCGGAACCAGGCACCATTCAACTTACTGCAATTGTCCAGGTTCTAAGAGCGTTGATTATAAACTTTTCCCCTTCTCTGGGGCCTCAGTTTCCCCATCTGTACAATAAGCAGGTGTAGTACCATGTCCAGTGTCTGGTTGCAGTTCTGAGGTGACTGCCCCGAGTAGTGAGGGTGGGTTCATCAGCGGCATAGCAGATGCCGCGACTAGGGACATGGAGCCTCCCCCTTACGTCACCCTGGGTCCTGCCAGCAGGAAGTGGGCTTCTGTGAGCCCTGCATCTCTGAAAACTTGCAAAGTGGCCGAGCAGGTGAGCGCCTCCCCAAGAGCACTCATGGTTACCTGCCTGCAGAGAGCCTCGGTGGGGGATGGTGTGGGCTCCAGCAGTGAGCAGAGCGCCCTTGGGCAGCCGCACCTGCCCGGGGGCCTGCACGCCTGCAGGTTGTTGGGCCCCAGTGGGGTGTGCGTGAGCCCTCCCTGCTGATCCGGGAGGTTTTCATCCGTTGTTGCCGACTCAGCCTCAGTGCCCTTTGCTGCTCCCTCCCCAGATACCCACAGACGCCCCCTGATGGGCCCTGGGTGCTGGGGGTGCAGCAGAGACCGATTCCTCCCTTCAGGAAGGCTAGAGTCCACATCCCACATGAGAGCAAAGCAGACTTGGAGGGCACGGGGCTCTTGTGCGGGACGTGAGCCTCGGAGACGTGGGGGAAGGGATGTGGAGCCTTGGCCTCCAAGGCCGAGAAGGAATTAGGTGGGCAGAAGGGACAGGCGTGCACAGGGCGTTTCTGGCAGAGGAGAGGATGAGGATGCAGGCCTGCCGGGTGGTGGGGGAGGGCTGCAAGGTAACAGGTGTTGAGGATCTGAATGCTCAGCATGCTGTCAGCGTTCTCCATGCTGGCCGCCTGATGGGAATCACCTGGGCCATGTTTAAAAACTACCTGGGCCCTCCCCAAACCAGTAAATCTATTTCAGGGGGTGGGTCTGGGTGTCAGTAGTTTTTAAAAGCTTGGCCAGGCATGGGCATGCGTAGGGGGGTTAAGCAGCGCTGGGTATGTGTGACGCTCTATGCTCCCTGCAGAGTTCAGGTCAGTTCAAGGGGTTTTATCAGCAAGGTAAGGAGTGTAGACTTCAATGTGATGGTAATGGACAGGATCTGGTTTGCATTTTACGAAGAGCTCCGTGGCTGCCTCATGGAAAGCGGATGGAAACCCACAGCGACTTGGGCAGAGTGAGGAGGGAGCCTGGACAGAGGGCCTGTCTCTGATCACTGATGAATAGTTGAAATCTGGAAATGCCGGCACCGGGGCCTTGGTTGGTTGGTGGGAAGGGGAGGAGAGGCCTGGAGGAAGGAGTTCACCAGAGTCCCAGGAGGCGACTGTGGCTCTACCAGGAAAAGAACCTCTCGACTTCCCTGCTTGTCCTATCCTGCATGAGGCAGATTTGTTAGATTCCATTTTATTTCCCGAGATAACTCTGTGGGTTCCGACTGGTGTGTCTTTAGAAGGAAGGTGGGTTTCTGGATCAGAGGACCCGCCTCTGTCTGTCGGTGCACTGTTCTGGGTAGAGGGCTCCAAACTCAGACACCTTCTTGCCCTGCCAACATCAGGTCACCCTGGCTCCTCACTTTTTGGGCCTGGGTTGCCTTCCTCCTGCTCCCCAGCTTGGGCCTTGCACTTCGCTCCTGGGGCCAGGACAACAGCAGCCCTGGTTTGCTGGGCTGCCGTTTGGTGTGAAAATCGGGAACCCTGGTGGTGCTTGTGGGTTGTTCCAGCTCCGTCACGTTGGACGAGGTATTTCACTTTTTAGGACTTTAAAGTAACTGTCTGCAAAGTAGTTTTGTTAGTTTTTGCCTCCCCAAACCCACCTGTGGATTGCACAGGCAAATGAAGTTAAGTACATATGCAAGTAAGTATCGCTGTGATAAGATTCATCAGTGGTCTCAGCTGCTAACAGCCTGATTCCTTTACCATGAAGGTCACCATTAGTGATTAGTTTCACCGTTCCTTGATGGTTGTTGCCTGAGCCAGTATTTCATTAGGATTGTGAGATTATGATTTTCTTGATTTTATCATTTCTTCTTTATTAATAAACCAGTTTTTTTCTGTAGCAAATAATTTTCACTTGTTTTTTAGTTATTAGGTTATCCTGAAATAGTTTATGCCAGAAAGAAAGGATAAATGCTGAGTTCTTTGCCTTTGGTGATCAGTTTGCAGGGAAATGGGTTGGTGTCCTAGCAATGTCCAGTAATGTTTAGTGACTTTGTTCTCCCTATCTCATCTCTCTCCTTCCTGCTCTCCTTTCTTCCTCTCCATTTTTCTTTCTCTTTCAGTATTTAGTCATAGCTGTTAACAAGCATCATAATTCGATTAGTTGTAGTTAAATTATTCCATCCTTGATCAGCAGAAACCACTTCAGGCTGGTGCTCTTGTCCTTTTAACCCAATTGCTTGAATCTTTGATAATTTCCTTGTTTCTGATAAGATAGGATTTTTGTAGGCTCACTGTATAGTTTCCCAGTCCATGCCCTGAAATTGGCCACTTTCCCAAAGAACTGCTTTATTTTAGTGGGGAATGGCATTTAGAAACTATAATCTGGGGTTGAGGTGGTGGGGTGTTCCTCAGCTACTGGGTGGTCACTGCTTCCAGGCCTTATCAGTGCACAGAAGTAGGAAATGGGTATATTTAAAAATAAGACAGTTGGAAGGGTGGCTGCCCGAAGCGAGGGGAGAGTTTCCACTTGGGAGGATGGATGTAGGTGATGGTTGCACAACATGGTCAGTGTACTTAAGGACTGTACACATGAACATAGTTAAATAAATTCTATGTTGTGCATATTTTACCAGAATAAATCTCTTATGGCAACAAAAAAATGGACAGAAATAAATGAGCTTTACATACATATTTTTATATCAAACCGATTTTTAAATTGTAAGGATTTTGGTGAATTTTTGGTTTTATATTGTCTATTTCTGTCTTTATTACTTTTTTGGCCATGCTGTGTGGCATGCGGGGTCTTAGTTCTCTGACCAGGGATCAAACCCAGGCCCCCTGCATTGGGAACCACTGGACACCAAGGAAGTCCCTATATTTGTGTATTTTTAATTTCATACTTCAAATTTTGGTCAGAATTCCTTCTATAATAATTCTGTGGTGATAATTATACCTGGTTCTAGCTTCTGCTCTGTTTTGGGGCCTGTACTTCTGTACTTCATAGTCTGAATCTTCCCACGGTCTTCTTTTTTGACACAGACTTTACTGCCAGGCCTTACTGGCCCCTCTGGGGAAGCAGTTAAATCCACTGCGAGTGTGACTTCCTCATCCACTGCCGGAAGTGCTGACAGAGTGTATGCCCACCAGATGGTCCGCACAGACTGCCGGGAACAGAAGCTCGATGCCTTCCTGCAGCCTGTGAGCAAGGCCCTGTCCAGTCAGCCCCAGGCTGTTGTCCCAGAGCACAGGACAGATGCTTCTAGTAGCGGGACCAGGCAGCAGGATGAGGAGATGCTTGAACCCCCAGCTCCTGCTGAAGTGGCTGCCAGGAGTCAGGCCTTAGAGGACGACGCAACAATGAGGACTGCAGACCTGGCCGAGAAGAGAGGGCCCTCTTCCAGCCCTGAGAACCTCAGGTGTGAGCTCGAGGGGAAGGCAGCTGGCCGCCTTTGTTCTTTGATGAAACTGCCTTCTAACTTGAACTGTCACAAAGTCCTCGCACCTTCTCTCTGCCTGTTCACCGTCTCCCTCCAGTGGGATGGTCCACTGTCTGCCTTTGACCATGGCTTGAGAGTCACCCATCACAGTGGGCTTTGAAATACCTTAAATGCCCATGATTCCAAACATTATTTGAAAACACATCAGAAAAAAAATCAGATTTATCCTTAATAATGAATTTTAATAAAGCCTCAACAGCAGAGGTGGCTGGGAACAGGGACCTAAAATATCTGGAGGATTCTTCATCCTTCTCCAAGCTGTTGTCACTCCTTTGAGAAGAAGCAGAGTTTCTCAGTTTAAATTATGAAACTACCTGAAGTGCATGGGCTAGTGGTGGAGAGTTAGAGAGAGAGAGGAACAGCTGAACCAATGACTTGTCAATTTAATTTTTTTAATTGGAACATATTTGCTTTATAACTTTGTGTTAGTTTCTGCTGTACAGCAGTGTGAATCAGCTAACTGTGTACGTGTACCCCCTCCCTCTTGGTCTCTACCCCCGTCCCACCCTCCTACGTCGTGACAGCACTGAGCTGAGCTCCTTGTTCTATCTAGCAGCTTCCCACCAGCTGTCTAGTTTACTCATGGTAATGTGTTTATGTCAGACGTACCCTCCTCTTTCTCCTGTGTCCACACATCTGTCCTCTATGTCTGTGTCTCTCTTCTTGCCCTGTAAATAGGTTCATCTGTACTATTTTTCTAGATCCCACATATGTGCATTAATATACAATATTTGTTTTTCTCTTTCTGACTTCAGTCTGTATGATAGACTCTATGGCCATCCATATCTCTACAAATGACCCAATTTCACTTCTTTTTATGGCTGAGTAATATTCCCTGTATATGTACACATACCACATCTTTGTCTATTTCTCTGTTGATGGTCATTTAGGTTGTTTCTGTGTTTTAGCTATTGTAAGTAGTGCTGCAGTAAACACTGGGGTGCTTGCATCTTTTTGACTTACAGTTTTCTCAGCGTAGTAGGATTGCCGGGTTACATGGTAGTTCTGTTTTTTAAGAAACTTCCATACTGTTGTCCACAGTGTCTGTGCCAGTTTACATTCTCATCAACAGTTGAAGTTTCCCTTTTCTTCACACCCTCGCCAACATTTATTGTTCATAGATTTTTTAATGATTGCCATTCTGACTGATGTGAGATGATACCTCACTGTAGTTTTGGTGTGCATTTTTCTAATAATTATGTTGAGCATCTTTTCATGTGCTGCTTGGCCATCTGTATATTTTCTTTGGTGTTCAGTGTACACTCTGTGGGTGCTTTAAGGACATCTCACTGGAATTTGTAAGGTACATATTCCTTACTCAGCGTGTGCAGGCAGTGTCCCTGGAGCTCTGGGTGAAGTCCTTTGCCCAAGGCCACGTGTCCACCTGGTGGCTGACCACCAAAACCCGGGCTCTAAATGCCCACTGGAACTTGGGCCTGTTACTTGACTTTGGTTTGCTCATCTCCCAGTCAGTCTAGCAAGACGACTTCTAAGGATTTGTTTCCAGAGAATAATAAAGGGTGCTAACACTTACTGAGCATCCGCTGTGTGCCAGATACTTTGCATGCATTAGCTCAGTTCATGATCTTAACAGCCCTGCCGGGAAGTGTGACATTTTTATTTATCACTTGGGAAGGTAGGTGACACTACGAGCCATTGACTGCACAGCAAAGAGACCTTTTTAAACCAGGAACCAGAGTGCATCAGTCCTTGCTGAAAGCCACGTGGAGTGAAGCCAGCCTGGCGCCCCAGCCCATCACCCTCTTCCCCTTCGTGGCGCTTCGGCCGGACTCGGCCCTCAGCCCAGGAACTCTCCGACCTCTTGTCACCCAGGTCTCAGCTCAGGTGTCACCTCTCACCAGAGACCGTCTTCGTCCATTTAATCTAAAGTTCTTTCCTTCTCCCCTCCGTCTGTTACCTTGTTTTATTTTCGTCACAGCGTCTGTTGCTACTTAAAACGACCTTTCTCCTGTTGCTGTTTGTGCCACTGGACAGCCAGCATGGTGAAGGCAGGCGCCTTGTCATGGCTGAGTGAGGTTGGGGTTATGCAACAGTGATGGGTGGAGGGGCAGCTGGAGGGTGGAGGGCTGAATGAATGAGACGTGGCGAGATCGGCACACTTGCTCCAGCCCCTGCAGGTCTCTGGGCTGAGCCATGTCCAGTGGTCCCTTCTTGGGCCCCAGAGGTGTCTGAGAAGCAGTATCCGGGAGAACAGACTGATCTGACTGGCTCCTTTGTGGGGAGGCCCCCCCGCCCCCAATATGTGCAGATTTGGCACATAGAAGCTACTTCCTTCTCCAAAATGCGAGGCAAAATTTGACTGACTTTAAAAACTTTAAAGATAGTGTTGACCTGCCAGTTCCTCATCTCCCTTGCAGAAAGAGGCCTCGGGAAGACTCTGATGTGGAAATGGTGGAGGATGCATCCCGAAAGGAGATGACAGCCGCTTGTACCCCCCGGAGAAGGATCATCAACCTCACCAGCGTTCTGAGTCTCCAGGAGGAGATCAACGAGCGGGGCCATGAGAGTACGTAAGTGCCGAGGGCTGCCTGCGCCTCCCGCGGCCGGAACTGCTCTGGTGAAGGTTTGGGAAATGCAGGAAGCGTGCTTGTCCTGATGGTCTCTGCAGTGCGCTGAGCGAACCTTGCTTTCTTTACTAATCCATGGTGGTGTCAGCTTCAAGGTAATCGACACCTGGGAGAGAAGAGAAAAAGTGAGTCTCTGGTTTTAGCCAGAGCGAATCATACTCTTGTTAAATCAGAGAAGTCAGAGTAAAGTGGTCATTTCAAGCAGTGGTCCCCATCCTTTTCGGCACTAGGGACTGGTTTCATGGAAGACAACATTGCCATAGACTAGGGGAGTGGGCAAGGGGGGGGGATTGTTTGAGGGTGATTAAAGTGCGTTACATTTATTGTGCACTTCCTTATTATTATTACATCAGCTCCACCTCAGATCATCAGGCATTGGGGACCCCTGATTTAAAGAATCTTGTTTGTTTCTATCTCTGCTAAAAGCAGTGTGCCCTGCCTGGGGTATGCTGTGGCTGAGAGTACACAGGTTCTGGCGGGCCCTGGTGTGTATCCAGGCAGCTCCCACGTCTGCTGTCTGACCTTAGCCTTTCTGTGCCTGGTTGTTCCTTATCTGTAAAATGAGGTTAATTTTACCATTGAAGATTACTGGTGCTGATTAGAGATAAAATGTAAGTGAAACACTTGGTACAGAGTAAGAAGTCAATAGCTATTTGTGTATCCTGAAGATAAAATGAAAAATCATTATTATTTTCCTCAGAAATAGTTTTCAGAACGCCCAAGTATAGAGCTCCACTTGAGTCCCTGTTACTCTGAAATGATGTTTATGGTTTTAGGAATGGAGAGGGCTCATCACCTCCTGGGGATAAATTGATGCAGGGACTGAGGTGTGTGGCAGTGACTTGTCCCTGATAGAAGTCCTGACCCCACACTGGGTCACAGTCATGCTCTGGGTGGGTCCGTCGTTGCTGGGCGGTGTTGCACCTGAGTCTGTGCAGTTGAGCCCTGTCCTTGCCATTTTTCATCTACTGCACATTTTTGATTAAACAAGTTACATTTTATAGCAGTGTTGAAAGTTATCTTAAAATAGGACAACCTGGACTAACTTTGAAATGAAATGAATGGCCGAGGAACAATTCAGGGCCCTTTCCACTGATCCTTAGCCTTCTAAACAGCTGTTCTGGCTCAGACACCCCTTCCCTCTTCTCTCAGTTACCACTCGTTGGAATGAACTCAAGAGAGGCCTCAGTTTGCCTTTCCTAGCCAGTTCTTTCTCATCTTCGCGCTCTGGGCCCTTGTCTGTCTGCATGTGGGGGAAGGCGTGGGGTCTGCTCCCTCGGGAAGTCTGCACACTTCCTGTGATTAGGGCCTGGCCAGTTGTAGATGGCGCTGCCAACTGGCTTCTGATTTCTGTTTCCGTGAAGATTTGTTCCCCTTGCTTCTATTCCCTCTGTTACTGGCTTTCAAGCTGGGAGCTTTTAAAATCATTTTTAAATAATGAAAGGAAGGTGGGCCATGACTTGATTTATTTAGCAGTCTCCCTCACAGTTGTTTTAATTGACAGACTCCCTCAGATTTGGAATTTACTGAGTTTTCTCTAAGAGTTTGTATTTCTCATGCAGAGCAGGCTATTTAAAAGTTATAATTTCAGTGAATTTCTGAATAGTTGCAAACTATTTTCGGTAAATCTAATCTATACCAAGTTTGGTTAGGTTTGGAGTCCATTGCTAAGGTGATGATGAATCAAAATGTTCTAAAATTGTATGTTCATGCATATTACCTCATTTAATTCTAGAATAGTCTTGTGAGGGAGGCAGAGCAGATGCTGTTATCTCTGTTTTAAAGATAAAGAAATGGAAGGTGGAGAGATTAGTTGGAACATCCCCTCAGTGCAAAGCTGGTCTGGGTGCCTGCCTCGTGGAGGGGGGGGGTTGTTGCTAGCCCAGCCTGCAGCAGCGGGGCTGGTCCAGGGCTTAGATGCAAAACTAGATCAGCTGCTTTAGATCACGTGGTGGGATGAGTAAGCCACGTGATCCCTGATCCCTCAGACTGAGGCTGTTTCCAGATGAGCAGGGCTGGGTTTTCCAGAGGGGTCCTGGTCTTGGTGTGGGGAGTAGGGCTGCCTTTTGGAGCCAGGAGAATTCCGTTGAAGCTCTTACCACCTACAGCATTCCGTAGCCAGTCAGAAATCTGTTCACCTTTGTGGGGCATCTGTTCCCTGCTCTGTGAACAGGTGCTCCTGTTACAGCCCTTACTCGGCTGTTGTGATGAACACCTGAGACATTGTTTATACAGCCCCAAGCAGGGAAGCTGGTTGAGTTAAATGCCTACAGGGATCTCTCTGAAGCTCGGATTTGGGGAAGTAGGCTAGAACCTGGCTGCACTCCCACAGAGCTATGCCCTGGCCCAGGAAAGAAGTCAGATGCTTTTGATCTTGGGTGGCCTGGGCCAGCTTGAAGTGGGGCTTGGATTCCCAGCCAGAGATTGAGGTTGGATCACAGCAGTGATAGTGTTAAATCCTAGCCACTAGACCAGTGGTCATTGACAAGGCCCTGGCCCTTTGGCTTTGCAGATAAAGAATTCCCACAGAGATAGAAAGGTGAAACAAGTGAAGTATTTATTAAGAGGAAGAAGTTAAGTACAGGTGGGAAACGCGGCTGTACTGACACTGAGGGGATCAGACTGTCGCTGAGTCTCACCCTTGAGGCAGTTTGAGTTACTGTTATGGGGCGTTTTTTCCTGTTTTTCTTTGGCCAGTCATTTTGATCTGCCTGCTTCAGAGCCCATATTTGGTATATCTCATGTGTGCACACTCATCTGTCAGCCAAGATGGACTCCAGAGAAGAGGTGTAACTTAGCATTGCTCCCTTTTTGCCCTCCAAGGAGCTTTCTATTCAGGAAGGTCTCCTTTGAGACTGAGAAAATGTGTGGTCTCTTATCTGGGGAGGGTCCAGCCTCCTCTCTCGATTGTCCTGCTATTGATATTTAGGAGTTTCTGTCCCCAGGGAACGAACTTCAGTTGCTCACCCTGATTCGGGGGGGCACATCTACCACCTGCCTCAAATCCTCCTTGAGACATAGACCCCAAGAAATTTTTATCAGGAAGATAGATAAAGGGTAAAACTTCTGTAGCTTCTTCAGCTGGCCAGGGCCTCGTAAGACCCTATATAGTTGGGTTCATGAAGCTCTCCCCCTGTCTCCTTAAAGGGCCCCAGATTGCTCTTTCAGCAGGGTCTGCTGTGGGGAGTGACTGGACTCCCTCCGTCACCACTGTTCTGTGATGTCCCGGAGAAAGCAAACTACTTAGAGAAGCAAGGACTAGAGACCAGTAAAAGACTGTTACAATCAGACTCAAGCAAGGGTAGGAATCTGGTTATACAAGGTCAGCCTATCTTTGTTAATCTCAGGCTTAAAATTTAGTATCTTTCTCTATTTCTAAAATGAAAGATCTGAAAAAAAATAAATGAAAGATCTGAACCCGTTGGTCCCAGGCCTCCTCCTTGGACTGAAAGGTCTTAGTTGCAGATTTGCAACAGTATGGAAAACAATGGTGAAAGTCGCTCAGTCGTGTCCAGCTCTTTGCAACCCCATGGACTATAGAGTCCATGGAATTCTCCAGGCTAGAATACTCGGGTGGGTAGCCTTTCTCTTCTCCAGGGCATCTTCCCAACGCAGGGATCGAACCCAGGTCTCCCGCATTGCAGGCGGATTCTTTACCACCAGGGAAGCCCAACAGAGCACTGGGCAAAATATAAATCAGGATGGCTGAGAAGAGAAAGTTTGTAAGAAAATGTTTCTAAGGAAAGGGTTAGGCAAGAGACATTCAAATTTTCTTCAGTTGGAAAATGAACAATTCTGACCCTGTACATTACTATTCTGAGTCTAGGGTCTCTGGTGGAAGACCATTTTCCCTCAGGAACTTGGTTGAAATTCCTTACGGGATGGACTTAGCTTGGGGTAAGCAAATCCAGCTTTCCATCAACTCAGTGGAAGAAGCATGAATTTGTGCAGTGCAAGCCAGAGAGTTGTCTGTTCATCCTGTGGATAAGGGAAAGAGGTATAGAGAAGCTAAGTCAGTCAGTAGCTTCATCATAGCACCAGTCAGGCCATAATTGAGTCACCCAGCGTGGGCAGAGAAGTTTAGTAAATTCCAAGAGCAAGAGTGAGAGCAGAGAAGACAGTAGTTATCCAAACCTACCAGAGCACATCAGTTATTCTGTAAATGGATTGGTGTACCAGAAGGCAAAAGGAAGATAGTAGCTGTTACTTAGCCTAGGGTCTAAGACGTCTTTCTGTGCTTTTTGAATAAGAGGTTTAGGTCTTGGAGTGGCTTATTCATCTACCTGGAATTTTCAGGCTGTCTTGGGTCCTCTGGGTCCTGTAGAGCCGTGCTTCCCAGCCTTTTTGGCACCAGGGACCAGTTTCAAGGAAGACGGTTTTTCCATGGACCGGGGCTGGGGGGCAGGGGATGGTTCAGCGGGAATGCGAGCGATGGGGAGCAGCAGATGAAGCTTCACTTGCTTGCCCACCACCTCCTGCTCTGGGACTCCGTTCTTAGCAGGCCTCACCACTACTGCTCCACGGCCCAGGGCTTGGGGACTTCTGCTGTACAGACTTCGAGAAAGGGTGGATTCACAGGGATGATTGGAATGTGGGTCTTCAGGTTCCTGTAACATATCGGTGGAGACAGGTTTAATCCTGGACAGGTGAACCCAGCTGGTGACCCCCTGGAGTTTGCTATGGGAGTACTCAGCAAGATTTAGTAAGGACCTTTCCATTTTGGGAGTAGCTAGTCGCCAGGGGTTCATTTGTCTAGGTCTTTAAGAGTACCCAGTCTCCAGGGTAACTGGGACTGTCATCTGGAGAGGGCTGCGCTCTGTTGCCACCTTCTTGTCTAGCCTTCTGGACCTGGCCTAGGTTTATAATGTATCTAAGGTGAGCCTGGGTTTCTGAGTCAGTTAGCATGTCCAGAGTAGGGAATGGCCTCTGTATGTCATTTTGCAAGGGCTTAACTTAGTGGTAGTTTCAGGAGCTGCCCTGACCCTTAGGCAGGCTGTTGGCAGCAGGTGATAACTCGACTCCAACGTTTCCTGACAGTTTGCCCAAGGTTTTATTTCGAGTACGATTATCCGGTTCCGCTTTTCCTAAGGATTGAGGTCTTCAGGATGAATGGAGGTGGCACTTAATTCCCAAAGTCTGCAAAATCTGTTGTGTGATTTTTGCTATAAATGAAGGGTCATTGTCACCCTGAAGGTGATGGGGCAATCTGAATCTATGAATAATTTCCTTTAGGAGCACCTTAGCCACTTCAGTTACTTTCTTTGTTCTATTAGGGAAGGCCTCCATCTATACAGTTAAAGTACCTGTAAAGACTAGTAAGTATTTGAAGCCCTGGAAAGAGGGCATCTGAGTGAAACCTATTTGCAGTCCTCTCCTGGGTAAATCCCACATTGCTGGACTGGGCTGACGAGGGGGAGGCTTGACGTTGCCTCCTAGATTATGGGTGGTGCAAAGGGCACAGGCTCAAGTTACTCTTTTAATTGTCTCCAGGAGCCCTTTCCCTGTAAAAACTTGGAAAACAACTATAGGCATTGCATCTCTCCCCAGATGGAGAGAATCATGTAGCCCTTTAGTAATTTTCCAGTGGTCGGAGGAAGGAATGAGCAATTTCTGATCTGTGTGTCACCAGCCATCTGGTCCCTTAATTTCCCCCCCTGTTTCGTGCCTAGGTCTCTTCAGAATTGAGTACTTGGGTATAACATTAGAAGGGGTAAGGGATAGGATTAAAGCCATTTTTGTTACGGACATTAGGGTACTTTGCTCGCTTCCCAGTCAGCCCTGTCATTTCCTCAGAAAATTTGAGAAGTTTCCTTTTGGTGCCCATGGCAATGAATGCCTGCTACATGTTTTGGTTTTAGAACCGCTTCTATGAGATGTAGAATCTCAGCCCCACATTTTACAGGGAAATTTCTTGCATTTAGAAGTTGCATTAGACTTGCATTAGAAGTCTTCTCTATTTCAGGATAGCTGTGTGGCATGTAAAACGAAGGCATATTTTGAGTCTGTGTATATGTCTATAATTTTCCTTCCCTTGGGATTAAGGCTCACATTAGGGCAGTTAGCTCAGCCTTTCGGGCTGAGGTGTCAGGTGGCAAAGACTCTGCTGCTTTAATACTATAATTGTTCACAATGGCATACCCTGCACTCCTGACCCCATCTCTGACGAAACTGGTGTTAGCACTTCCTCAGTTGTCTATGGCCTGGCCTACAGGTCAGATCAGCAGGCACAGACCTGGTCAAGGGTTTTGAGGCAAGAGTGTGTTAGCTCTGGGCTTCAGGTGGGCATTGGTAGTGGGGTCGAGTATGTGGCAGATTTTGAGGGTTGGTTCTGGGGAGTCAAGGGGCAAAGCCTGGTACTTGATAAGGTACCCTTCTAGTTTGCCTGTTATCTCTAAAGTTGCTGGTACTTGTGAGGGGTCTGGATTTCACATGGCTGTCCAAAGACAAGCTTGTTAGGTTTTTCCACCAATAAACCAGTGGCTGCTACAGCCTGGAGGCAGTCAGGCCAAACTTGGGCCACAGAGTCTAGTTGCTTGAAAAAGTAGCTGTTAGGGTGAGGAACTTCCCCTAGCTTCTGTATAAGGACCCCCCAAGGCTGTCCCCTGCCTTTCAGCCATGTACAAGATGAATGGCTTTTCCAAACTGAGGATACCCAGAGCAAGGGCTCTGGTGAGGGCCTGCTTGATATTATTAAAAGACTTCTCCTGTTCTCCATTCCAAAGTATCAGTTCCGTATCTGGGCCTTTAATGGCTTCATATAGGGGCTTAGCCATTAGTCCAAATCCTGGAATCCAAGTTCTACAAAATCCTGCCATGCTTCAAAAAAGATGGAGATGTTTCTTTGTCTTTGGAGTGCTTAGGCCTAATATAGTTTGCTTTCTATCTGGAGATAATTGTCTACTTCTGGAGTTTATAATATATCCCAGATATTCAACTTGTTGCTTTGTGCCTTTTTCTGAGAGACTCTAACCCTGGGCCCCGAGGAAATTAGGGACTTCAATGATATTTTGATCTGAAGCCTCCATGGAGGGACTCCATATTAAAATATTGTCCAAATACTGTGGAATGATCCCTTCTTTTAGGTGTGTCTCCCTTAGTTCCTTCTTAGGGCCTGGGGGAACAAGTGTGGGTTGTCCCGAAACCCCCGAGGGGATACTGTTTGTGTATATTGTTGCATTTGGTCTGAGTCAGGGTTAATCCACCTGAAGGCAAACAGATACTGAGATGAGGGATGAGCTGGGATGCCAAAAAAAAAAAAAAAAAGCCATCTTTGAGTCTTAGCACAGTAAACTATTTGGCATCTCCAGGAATCTGAGCTAATACGTTACAAGGATTGGCCATAAGGGTCTATATAGGGACCACTGAATCTTTTACTGCTTTAAGGTCTTGTGCTGTACTGTACTCCCCGTTCGGCTTGACAACTGGCAGAAAACAAGTGTAGTGCATGGAGGCTGGAGGGCACCAAGAGGCCACGTCCTAAGAATTTATCTGCACGGGGTTGTAAACCCTTCTTTGCTTCCAGCTTTATAGAATATTGTCTCCTGTTGGGATAGGCAGTTTCTGGCCTAAGCTAATTCTTACATGTTGGGCATTTATGGTCCTTGCAGGGATTCCTTTGTCCCATACTGAAGGGTCTGCTGTTTGTAGAATATGCCTGGGAATAGGACTTTGCCCTTCTGGCCAATGTTAGAGGCAAAATAAGAGGCTGCCCGGGTCCTCCTATCTGGAGTATGGCCCTGAGGAAACTCAGAAGTTCTCTCCCAAGGAGAGGGGTGGGACACTTGGTACAACTAAAAAGGCATGCGAAATCAACTGCTGCTCAAGTTGGCAAGTGAGAGGCCCAGTAAAATAATGGATGCGAGACTTTCCCCTCGACATCCATTATAATACAGCTTTTGAAGGAAAGAAGTTCAGCGTGAGGAATCAGGACAGGGTAAGTGGCTTCCTTATCAGTTAAAAAATCGATTTTCTTATCTGTCAGTCAAGGACTACCTGGGGCTCCTTGAAGGAGATAGATGTCTCGTTGTGGGGGGAGCCACCAGAATCCCCAGGCCGCCTCAGTTGTCCAGCATGGCCCTCTCAGGAGCGGGAGCCCTGCTTCCCCTTCAGGAAGGAGTGAGGCCTGTCTTCCAGTGACCTGTTTGTTTGCAGGCTAGGCATGGCCCGGGGGGATCTTTCTGGCAATCTCGGGCCCAGTGGCCAGTTGACTTGCATTTGTAGCATTTCCCTGTTGGTGTTACCTTCGGACAGATAGTTGGACTTTCTTGGTACCTTTGGGTTGTCCTGAGGTTACAAGGCGTGGGTGAGAGCAATGGCCGTCAGTTTTGCATGCGCCCTGCCTGTCTTTCCTCATGTTGGGTTCCCTCTTCCTCCTCAGCTTGATCTCCATTATTAAACACCCCAAAGGCCACCCCTAAGAGTTGGGGCATGAGTGTCTGTGGGCCAAATTGTAACTTCTGGAGGTTCCACCTAGTGTGAGGGGCAGACTGGCTGATAAAGTTCTGTCCCAGTAGGGACTGACCTTCACAAGTGGAGGGATCTATGTTGGTCTATTTCCTAAAAGCCTCCACACACCACATGTGAAAGAAGGATGGATTTTCTTTTTCTTCTTAGGTCATTTCTTTAACCTTTTCATAGTTAACTGACTTTTTGATACACTTTCTCATCCCTTCTAATGGACATCGGATAAATGCTTCTTGGCTTCTGTTCCTTCCCAGGAATTATAATTCCAAGAGGGTTCCTGATCTGGGACTGCGTCTTCACTCAGAGCATAATGTTTGGGTTGGTCTCTGGTAAACTGGTCAGTTCCCTTTGACCTGCTGTCCAGATTCTGTTTTTCCTCAAAAGTACAATGAGTAGATAGGACTACTTGGACATCCTTCTGGTTAAATCATAGACCAGAGTGAGGACGTAAGACCGTTCAGCAAACTTTACTAGGGTCTTCAGAAAATTGGTCCAGTTTCTGTTTATACTGGGCTGTATCAGTTAAAGAAAAGGACACGTGCTCTGTCCCTTTTCCATTTGCCACTTCTCTGACAGGGCATACTTTTCCTAAGCCTGGGTGATAGGAAGCTCCACTGTAAGTTACCCCAGAGGGACTAGTCTCTCTTCTTTGGGGTAACAGAGGGTATGAAGGGACGTAGGGAGGTGGAGTTTAGGATTGGTCAGAGGGAGCGAGAGAAGTAGGTGACTCTGAAAAAGTACAGATGCTGTTATTAGGAGTCGGGGGAGCTAGATTTCCCCCTGAGAGATGGGAACTTACAAGATCATCTAAAATGTCAGGAGAGTCTTCTTGTTCCCCAGGTTTTTAGTATATATGCTGCCTAAGTGAGCACATTCCCCAGGGTTTGAATTATGAGACCCATATAGGGCGAGATGTTGGTAAGGACCATGAAAGCCTGAACATAGGGAATCTCATTCCACTTTTCCATCTTGTGGCAGTAAAGATCCAATTGCAGAATGGTATTATAATTTAGAAACCCATTTTCAAGGCATTTTTCTCCATTCCCCAATTTATGCAAAGACCAGGCACTGTGACAGTAGAATTTGTTTTTCCTTTTTCTGTTGTTCAGTCCCTCAGTTGAGTCTGACTTTTTGCAACCCCACGGACTGCAGCACACAGGTTTCCCTGCCCTTCACCATCTCCTGGAGTTTGCTGAAACTCGTATCCGTTGAGTCGGTGATGGCATCCAACCATTTAATCCTCAGGGAAGCGCTCTCCTTTATTAGCCCTTCAATTTAAAAAAAAGGCCACTTCTTAACGATACACTCCAGAAGTGTTTCTCCTGGCTCGGAGGGGGAATCCTCCCATGTTGAATAACCTGCAACCAAAAATAAGAGAGCACTCTTGGAGTGGAGTGTGGCATCCTGGAAATGTTTACCAGGAGGCATTAACCTGAAGGGGTTTCGGGTGCCCCTGAAATTCTCTTCAAACCTGATGGGACTTCGTATGTCCTCTTCACTCTCTGGTTGGTTTCTGGCCCCCAGGATACCCTGCTCAGGGCACCCAACCCAGCACAGCCGGAGAAAGGCTTTTGAACCAGTGTAGACAGGTTGCCAGGACTTCCCTCAGGGATCTGTTGTTTATAGAGCTTATGTCCTACGATAAGTCCTCCTGTGCTGGAGTGTATTCCCTGAGACTGAGCATCTACAAAGTTTATATTATAATTCGGGCTTCTGGTAGCGGCCAACCTGATAGGCTCTCTGTAGCAGTGTGGAGGCTGCTATGCCTGGAGTGAAGGGGGTCTGGTAGGTGTAAAGAGGAATCCTTGGAGAAGTTGGAGCTGGGTGCTATGGAAGATGGCATGGGGTTCAAGACTTGAGGGCCAGGAAGTGGAGAAATTCTCAATAGTAAATTTCTGGACATTGAGGTGAGAGACTAGACCGCTGAAGAATTCCAAATCTTTTGTCCTATCTTCCTGGCAGCTAAGATAGAATTGGGGGGACTTCCTGGTGGTCCAGTGGCTAAGACTTTGCGCCTCCAGTGCAAGGGGGCCCAGGTTCGATCCCTGGTCAGGGAGCTAGATCTAAAATGCCACAACTAAAAGTTCTCACATGCTATAACTAAGCAGCCAAATAGATAAACAAATACTTACAGTAAAGGAAAAAAAGAGTTGGGAATCGTCTGATTTTGTCTGACGCACATGGCACTGAATTAGGCAGTGGCAGGGATGCAGTTTAGGAATGATATCTAGGAAATCTTTCCATAAAAGGGTGTAGAGAAAAAAAGTAAGAAATAGACCTTGTTGTTCAAGTAAAGTGGGAAAGAATACCTTAGTGGAGGTTTCTGCACGGGAAAGTTAGAGAGTGAGAGTGAGACCCCCTGGGCTCCTGCGTGGTCAGAAATTGCGTTTCTGCCATGTCCCGAAGGACAGCATCAGCTGTCACCCAAACATTTGAATCTGCACAACCTGCGAAATTCTCCTGCCATCCCCAGTGTCGCAGGGAGCCATAATGCCGTGAGTGGACAGACATGATGGCCTGTGGGTCTTGAAAGTGAAGGGGATAGTGAGAGAAAGAAAGCAAGAGTAAAAGCCACAGCTGGGCAAACTCCATGGCTTACCTTGACTTCTCGAATTCCCGAGTTTTGGCACCAAATATGATCTTGGGTGGCCTCGGCCTACAGCTGCTTAGAGCCAGGCTTCGGTTCCCTGGCCAGAGACTGAGCGTGGCTCACAGCCGGGGGAGCACCAGATGCTCGCTGCTGGACCAGTGGTCAGTACTGGCACTTCAGCTTTGCAGATGAAGGATTCCCACAAAGATGGAAAGCAGTGAAACAAGTGAAGTATTTATTAGGAGGAAAAAGTACAGTCCATGTGGATAGACACTTGGGCAGACTCAAGAGTTACTGAGGCATGCCCTTGTGGCAGTTGAATTACTTTTATGGGGCATTTCTTCTCGTTTCCTTGGCCAGTCATTTTGATTTACCTGGTTTAGAGTCCAAATTTAGTTTATATCTCAGGACCCTCCCATATGTAGGTATGCATCTCTTAGCCAAGATGGATTGCACCAAAGAGGACTATGGGTAGTGAGCCATCAGTTGGCATCTCTCCCCTTTTTGAACTCCAAGGAGCCTTTCTGTGCATGTATAATTGGGGAGGTCTCTTGGGTTCAAGAATGAGAAATATGTGGTCTCTTATCTTCTATCTGGGCAGGCCCTGTCTCCTCTCTGAGCTTTCCTGCTATTCTTGTTTTGAAGTTTCAGTCCCCAGGGAATAAGTCTCCTATCCTTTTACCTTGTGGGAGCCCATCTACTTCCTGCCTCACTTTCCTTTAGCGACATTTTTAGTTGCATTTATTTGTGTAATTATTTCATTATGGTGCCAGGCAGAGTGCCTGGCTTGGGGACTCAGGAGATCTTTACTGAAGCAGTGATTGGGAAGAGCCACCTCAGAGGGGGAACCCTGCAATCTGTAATCTGAAGGGATGTCAGGGTTGAACACTCCATCAGACAACGTCTTGAGTCTGGATTTATCCATTCCTCGTGAATACACTTTCAAGCAA
This sequence comes from Cervus canadensis, assembly GCF_019320065.1. NCBI lineage: Eukaryota > Metazoa > Chordata > Mammalia > Artiodactyla > Cervidae > Cervus > Cervus canadensis. The sequence goes on from NC_057407.1 coordinate 48,719,693, forward strand.
CAAGTGAGGTTAATTTCTGGCCCAACATCCAGCCACCTGTTCCGTGGAATTAGGCTCATCCTGGATTAGTAACAACCAAGTTACTTATTGCCAGTCACATAATTTTGATCCATTAATTAAGGAGGATGAGGAATGTCGTAAGTTATTTGCTAACACTTAAATCAGAAAATGTGCTTACCATTTTATCTGCAGCTTTATTTTGGTGAACAGTCCTGGGTCTTAATGTATACACTCTTCTATGTTTATCACCAGATGACAGGTTCTTTTGGTTCAATAAGTCAGCTCGGCAGACATTTATCAGATGTCTTCTATGTACAAAGTATGCTGTGTCCCTGAGGCAAAAAACCCACTGAATAAGTTCAAACCCTTGACTTAAAGGAGTCCATGCTGTTGTGGGGGGTGTTTGGTAAATTGCCGGCTGTGACATAAGGTCGAATGAGAGACATTCTGGGACAGAGACAGAAGGCCACGTCAACCAGGGTGACAGGGTGACATTTCCCTGGCAGGTCTGCTGGATCTACTGAGGCAGGGCCAGAGGCCCTGGCCCCCGGGGGCTGCGGGCACGGGAGAGCTTGCTCCCGGAGGGGCCCTCGGGAGCCGGAGGACTGCTCGCCCTTCCTCTGGGCACCTTCACTCGCTAGTGCTCAGAGATACGTGCTCAAGATGGAGGGTGCCCTTGTGAACGTGGATGTGTGGTTTGGCGTTGAAGCACAGAGGATTTGGTCCCATCTTGGTGCTGGTAGAGTGACAGGAGATGCCCGCAGACCCCCAGTGCTGTGGGCGTGACTGGGGAGGAGCCCGGCCTGTCTTCCGTGCCGACCTCCTGCCTGAGTAGAGCCCCGCCTCCCCGCCCCCGGCCGGGCTGCGCTTCGGTAGCTGTGGATGCGTCAGAGCTTCCGTGAAAAATGTGTATGGAAAAATCTCTGGTCCTTTTTTAGTGGATTACACTGCTTCTCTTTTCTCCAGTGCCTCATTATTAAAGATTATTTGATGTTCTCCAGCTTTTAAAATAATTATTTTCCACCTACGCAGAACATCCTGTAGAGACATTGAGTTTCCAGTGGGAACAGAGGGGAACACTTATGTTAAAATTAGGAAAATAAGCCTCTTTTGGGGAGGGGGAGCAGAGAGTGTTGCAGAACTTATGTAACAGTGCAGGAACTCACATGTGGTGCCTGAGTTTAAAAACAAAAATGTGATGTTGAGGCTTACTGCTGTCCCCAGACGCTTGCCCTGTTGTCTCCAACCCCTCTCCTCCATTCCCCTTTGTAGTGGTGGGGCTTTTACTTCCTTCATTAAATGTATATTTATGTACTCACGTGCACAGGCACTCAGATAAGTTAGCAGATGCAAAATTGTGCTTATAGAACATAAGTAGGAGCTACTGGAGAGAACGTAGACAACACCGCTGTGTAAAGAAACACTGGTGTTTGACACCACTGCTTAGAGAAGCAACAGCGATGTGCTGCTGGCCCGTCCCAGCCTCTCCCTCCTCTCTTAGGGTAACTGTCACCTTACATTTTGTGACTATTATTTCCTTTCTGTTATTAGAATTTTACCACCCATGTTTGTAGCCCTACAAAACTTATTGTGCAGATTTTAAACTTTATATAGAGGGAAATATACAGTATTTTTCTGCACTGTATATAAATATGCATACACATTGCTAAAATTCATCCATCTTGCTATACTCTGGTTTGCTTTTTCTGTTTGTGATAGATTCCACTTTGTGATTCTGCCCTGTGTTTAATCATTCATTCTGCAGTGGAAGAACATGCGGGGGACTTCAGGGGCCCCACCTCTGCCTCTCAGCCCCCAGCCCCTTTCCTAGACTTGAGCAGATCATGAGCTCGGCGCACTGGCCGGCAAGCTCTGTGTAGGGTAGACACACCACCCGGCTGGCTCCTAAAAGTGAAGGTTTGTCTTCCAGATGGGTTGCTAAGTGTGTGGTCCCTCCAACAGTGTAGACAGCTGCTTTGCTTCAGTTTTTCTCCAGCGTTTGATATTGTCGACTTTTTACTGGTTTCTTGTTAGTGAAATGGTGTCTAATGGTAGTTTTCATTTGCACTTCCTTGGTCTTTCATAAAGTTGACTAAGTATTTCCTTTTGGTAAGTGCCTGTTTCTAGCTTTCTGCCCATGTTTCTGTTGGGTTTTTGGTCTTTTCTGATTTTAAGAGTGTTTTATGTAATGTAAACATTGATCAGTTATCTGAGAACATCTTCCTTCAGTTTAGGGTTCATGGGGTATGTATTTTTTTATGAATGCTTGTGTGTGTGCGTGTGCACACGTGTGTGTGCGTGTTAGTTGCTCTGTCATGTCTGACTCTTTGTGATCCCATGGACTGTAGCCCACCAGGCTCCTCTCTCTATGGAATTGCTCCTGGCAAGAATACTGGAGTGGGTTGCCATTTCCTTCTCTAGTAATGAGAAGGAAATGGGCTCCCCCCATATATATATATATATTTTTTTTTTTTTAATTAAAAAAATTTTATATTGGAGTATAGTTAACAATGTGTTAGTTTCAGGTGTAGAGCAAAACAATTTACATTCCCACTAAAGTGTAGAAGGGTCCTTTTTGTCCACACCTTCTCCATCATTTATGGTTTGTAGACTTGATGATGACCATTTTGACTGGTGTGAGGCAATAGCTCATTAAAGTTTTGATTTGCATTTCTAATAATTAGTGATCTTGAATTTCTTTTCATGCGCCTCTTGGCCATCTGTATGTCTTCTTTGGAGAAATATCTATTTAGGTCTTCTGCCCACTTTTTTGATTGGGAATTTGGGTTTTTGATACTGACTCGCATGAGCTGTTAATTTTGGAGATTAATCTGTTGTTGGTCACATCATTTGCAAATATTTTCTCCTGTAGTTTGTCTGTTTTGCTTATGGTTTGCTTTGCAAAAACTTTTGAGTTTAATTAAGTCCCACTTGTTTATTTTTGTTTTTATTTCTATTACTCTAGGAGATGGGTCAAAATACACGTTGCTCTGATTTATCTCAGAGTATTTGCGTATGTTTTCCTTTAAGAGTATTATATAGTAACCAGTCTTACTTTAAGATTTTTAATCCATTTAAAATTTATTTTAGCATATGATGTTAAAGAATGTTCTAACTTCATTTTTTTTTACATGTAGCTCTCTAGTTTTCCCAGGACTGTTTATTGAAGAGACTGTCTTTTTTCTCTGTTGTGTAGTCTTGCCTCTTTTGTCTCAGATTAATTGATCATAGGTACATGGGTTTATTTCTGGGCTTTCTCCCCTGTTCCATTGATTTATATTTTTATTTTTGTGCCAATACCATATTGTTTTGATGACTGTAGTTTTATAGTATAGTCTGAAGCAGCTCCATTTTTCTTTTTCAAGATTGCTTTGGCTATTTGAGATCTTTTGTGTCTCCATACAAATTTTAAGATTTTTTGGTGTGTGTTCTAGTTCTGTGAAAATGCCATTGGTAATTTGGTAGGGATTGCATTGATTCTCTAGATTACCTTGGGTAGGATAGTAATTTTTACAGGATTGATTCTTCCAATCCAGGAATATGGTATGTCTTTCTGTTTGTCATCTTTGATTTCTTTCATCAGTATCTTACAGTTTTTGGAGTACAGGTTTTTGCCTCCTTAGGTTTATTCCTAGGTTTTTATTTTTATTTTTTTTGGTGCGGTGGTAAATGGGATTGTTGCTTTAATTTCTCTTGCTGATTTTTTGTTAATGTGAAGAAGTGTAACAGATTTTTGGGTGTTTATTTTGTATTCTTCAACTTCACTGAATTCATTGATGAGCTCTAGTAGTTTTGTGGTAGCATCTTTAGGATTTTCTATGTATAGTATCATGTTACCTGTAAACAATGGCCGTTTTACTATTTCTTTTCCAAGTGGTAAGAGTAAACATCCTTGTCTTGTTCCTGACCTTAGAGGAAATGCTTTCAGTTTTTCACTGTTGAGAACATTGTTAGTAGTTTTGTCATATATGTCCTTTATTATGTTGAGGTATATTCCCTCTATGCCTACTTTCTGGAGAGTTTTTATTATAAATGGGTGTTGAATTTTGTCAGAACCATTTCTGCGTCTATTTAGATGTTTTTTAAAAAAATGATTTATTTTTGTCTGTAATGTGTCTTCGTTGCTGTGTGTGGGCTTTCTCTAGTTGCAGCAAGTTGCAGCTGCTCTTCATTGAGGTACATGGGCTTCTCATTGCAGTGGCTTCTCTTGTTGCAGAGCATGGGCTGTAGGCACACTGGCTTCAGTAGCTGCGGTTCATGGGCTCAGTCATTGCAGCTTTTGGGCTCTTGTGGCACGCAGGCTTAGTTGCTTCTGCATGTGGGATCTTCCTGGACAAGGGATTGAACCTGTGTACCCTGCATTGGCAGGTGGATTTTAAACCACTGAACCACTAGGGAAGTCCTGATTATATGATTTTTATTCTCCTATTTGTCGATGTGTATCACACTGATTTATTTGCAAATATTGAAAAATCCTTGCTTCCCTGGGGTAAATCCCACTTAATCATGGTGTATGGGTTTCCCTGGCAGCTCAAACAGTAGAGAATCTGCCTGCAATGGAGGAGACTGGGATTCGATCCCTGGGTCAAGAAGATCTCCGGGAAAAGGGAATGACTACCCACTAAGGTATTCTTGCCTAGAGAATTCAGTGGACAGAGAGGAGCCTGGTGGGCTCCAGTCCATGGGGTCATGAAGGATTGGACAGGACTGAGTGACGGGAGAGAGAGAGATGGTTCTTTTAATGTATTGTTGGATTCTGTTTGCTGCTGTTTTCTGGATGACTTCTGCATTTATGTTCACCGGTGATACTGGTCAGTACTTTTCTTTTTTTGTGGTATCTTTGTCTGGTTTTGGTATCATAATGATGGTGTTTGGGGGTGTTTCTTCCTCTGCAAATTTTTGGGGAGAGTTTCAGAAGGATAGGTGTTAACTCTTCTCCAAAAGTTTGATAGAATTTACCAGTGAAGAATTCACCATTCATGTGATCCTGGACATTTGTTGGGAGCTTTTTATTTTTTATTTATTTTTTAAATTTTTTATTTATTTTTTTATTAGTTGGAGGCTAATTACTTCACAACATTTCAGTGGGTTTTGTCATACATTGATATGAATCAGCCATAGATTTACACGTATTCCCCATCCCGATCCCCCCCTCCCACCTCCCTCTCCACCCGATTCCTCTGGGTCTTCCCAGTGCACCAGGCCGGAGCACTTGTCTCATGCATCCCACCTGGGCTGCTGATCTGTTTCACCATAGATAGTATACATGCTGTTCTTTTGAAATATCCCACCCTCACATTCTCCCACAGAGTTCAAAAGTCTGTTCTGTATTTCTGTGTCTCTTTTTCTGTTTTGCATATAGGGTTATCGTTACCATCTTTCTAAATTCCATATATATGTGTTAGTATGCTGTAATGTTCTTTATCTTTCTGGCTTACTTCACTCTGTATAAGGGGCTCCAGTTTCATCCATCTCATTAGGATTGGTTCAAATGAATTCTTTTTAACAGCTGAGTAATATTCCATGGTGTATATGTACCACAGCTTCCTTATCCATTCATCTGCTGATGGGCATGTTGGGAGCTTTTTAATCACAGTTTCAATTTCAGTACTTGTGATTGGTCTGTTCATATTTTCTGTTTCTTCTTGGTTCAGTCTTAGGAGATTGTACCTTTCTCAGAATTTGTCCATTTCTGCTAGGTTGTCCATTTTATTTGCATATAGTTGCTGCAAGTAGTCTGCCATGATCCTTTGTATTTCTGTGATGTCTGTAAGTTTTTGATTTTTTAGAGAATTATTTATTTATTTATTTTTCACGAGATGGGGTTTTCGTTGCTGCAGGCAGGCTTTCTCTGGTTGTGGTGGCTTCTCTCGTTGCAGAGCACAGGCTCTAGGCTTGCAGGCTTCAGTAGCTGCAGCACGCTGGCTCGGTAGGCGCCGCACACAGGTGCAGCAGTTGTGGTGCGCAGGCTTACTTGCCCCGAGGCTTGTGGGATCTTCCCAGACCTGATGTTGATCCCCTGTGCCCTGCATTGGTAGGTGGATTCCTAACCACTGGACCACCAGAGAAGTCCCTCCGTTGTATCTTTCCTTTTTTGTTTCTAATTTTATTGATTTAGACCCTCTCTCTTTTTCTGGATGAGTCTGGCTAAAGGTTTATCAGTTTTGTTAATTTTTTCAAAGAATCAGCTTTTAGCTTCATTGATCTTTTCCAGTTCTTCTCTATTTCATTTATTTCTGCTCTCATTTTTATGATTTCTTTCTTTCCACTAACTATGGATTTTGTTTGTTCTTTCTTTAGTTGCTTTAGGTTTAATGTTATGTTGTTTATTTGATATTTTTCTTCTTTCCTGAAGTAAGATTGTATTGCAATAACCTTCTGTCTTAGAACTGCTTTTGCTGTGTCCCATCAGTTTTGAATCACCATGTTTTCATTGTCATTTGTCTCTAGATATTTTTTGATTTCCTCTTTGATTTCTTCAGTGATCCATTGGTTGTTTAGTAGCATATTACTTAGCCTCCATGTATTTATGTTTTTTACAGGTTTTTTAAATCTTGTGATTGATTTCTAATCTAATAGCATTGTCAACTTAAAAAAAATGCACAACATGAGAGTTGCAAGTTAAGTTTTTTTGGGGCCAAATGAAGACTATAGCCTCGGAGACAGCATTTCAGGTAGTTATGAGAAACTGCTCCAAATAGGTAGGGGAGGAAGGTCAATATATATGTGACTTGGTGAATAGGGATTGCATGCAGTCAGTCACATATTTTTGCAGAAGGTCTTGTGAGGGTTACTGTTAGTCATGAGGAGCAGACATCACCATGAAGGAATTTAGTGCTTTTCTAGATAATGAGGAGATGCAAGAACTGGACTCATAAAATCAGCTCCTGAAAATACCTAATTATCTGAAGACCTGTTCTGCCTGTTTTTCTAGAGAACAGAGTGTCTCCTTCATGTTCCTCCATCCTGAACTCCCTTCCAGGGGTGTTGAAGGTCAGCAGCACGTGATTTAATCCTTGTAGAGGCAGATGGCAAGTGCCCATGGCAAGTGCTGTTTTGTAGTTGACAGAGCCTCTTCATGGTGATAAATTCGTTCCATGGTGCTAGGAAGGTGCATTCCTAGATGGTGAAGATTTTGGTGATAGACCATTCAGTGTGGTCTTATGAACAGTAACTAAAGATCTCTGGGCCACCCAACTTCTAGTCTTTTTTGGTCCAAGAAAAAAATTCCCTCTTGCTGCATCTTCCCATATCGAGAATTATACTATTACAGTCATTGATCGCATACAGAATTATATGTTTGATCAACTGCTTCAAGTTGCCTCAGTGTGTTAGTCATTAAGTCGTGTCTGACTTTTTGTGACCCCATGGACTGTAGCTGGCCAGCCTCTGTCCATGGGATTTCCCAGGCAAGAATACTGGAGTGGGTTGCCATTTCTTCTCCAGGGAGGTCTTCCCAACCCAGGGATCAAACTTGGGTCTCCTGCGTTAAAGGTGGATTCTTTATCATCTGAGCCACCAAGCCACCAGGAAAGCCATCATTATTTTTTTGGAGGCTCAGTCACACATTTGGTAATACAAAAAATGCTAATCTTGTATAACAGGCAAAATGCCAATAATATAGCTAATAACTTTAATAGAGTTGTAAGTAAATGTTTAAGCCAAGAGCTTCCCACACCAAACTGATTTTTGAAAAGCTTGTCAAGACTAGGGTGTGGGTCACTGAAAGCACAGTTCTGGTTTTTCATGTGGTTCATTAAACGTGTTGTATGAGAGGGTTCTTCAGGTACGAAACACAGCATTCAGTTTGAATTATGGCACAGGTGTGTCCCTGAGATTCTGTAAGGACGTTACAGGCTGTGTAAATTTCGTAGCACTGCTTTTCTCATCATACAGACCTCAGAGTTCAGCAGGCTCATACCCCAGTTACTGTCATTTAAAGCCTGTTGAGTAAATGTTGTTAAGGCTTTGATATGCCGATTACATTCTCCAGTCCTACTGAAGGCACAAAAATAGTTGTTAAATGGTCATACCAGTGGCATACAGATCTCTAGATTGGCTGGGGTCATCTCTGAATTGTTATGTATATGACCTATGTCCATGGGACTCGCAGGACATTTTCCTATCCATCCCAGTGGAAGCCAAGGCTGTAAGTTAGTACCACAAATCCACTGAGTTTCAGTACTTGCAACCCAGTGACTCTCTGACCGTCTGACTCAGTTCCATACCGATCATTGTCTCTAAGGGTAATCATATGTAGGCATTGTTCACAAGGCACCCAGCCAAATTTCCTACTGTTACTAGGCTTAGTTTGATTCACCCTTAGTGTGATTTAACTGTTCCCAACATAGAGGAGCTTTTGAACTTAAATGACAATATAAATCCATCCCATAATTGTGGAAGGTTTCCTCTTAATAGATGACAAGTTACAGTTTTTGATTGAGATTTAGCTTGTTCTGATTGAGTTTGAGTGACACTAAAGGAAAATTTGTATCTGTGACCAGGGTCAGAGTGGGTATTATTTATTTCATGAGTAGCCTGAACAGGACTGGTCTTGCCTCTAAAATAAATTTCCTCAGGGCTATCCAGTCAGAGCCTTGGAAGGGAGAAATCTTCCAGGGTAAGCCTGGTAGTAGACACAGATAATTGGCCACAAACCCAATAAGTGGATTGATTTTTTTTTTTAATTAGCATAGGATCGTGCCCATGATAGGAAAACATTTGATTCATATGCAGAGGTCCAGGAAGTCAGGAAAACTGTAAATGATCATATGTGTCAGTTCCGGTATCTTGGGTAAGCTGTCTACTTCTCATGTTGTCTTCTCATCCTGATGTGAGTGTAGTTTCTCCTTTATTTGAGCATCGTTTTAAGGTGAGTTTGAGGTCAGCAGTCCTCTCTACAGACCAGTCTGTCGCAGGGCCCCTTTTTAAGTGGAAAATGTGAATCCAACAGTCAGTTTCCTTTGGTTTTGTTGCACATGAGCTAGTTAAGAGTGCCTGGTGAGGGCCTTTCCATCTGGGTTGTAGTGAGTCTTTTATTTATTTATTTTTTTTTGTAGTGAGTCTTTTAAATGACGTCTTTTCCAATATACATAATCTGGTTGCACATCATGGGATATCTGATCTTCATCCAAAAATAGATTACTATGATAAACTTCAGAAACAAGCTTAAAATGCTCTTTTAGGAATTCAGTTAAGCATTTACAATAATATAACATGTTCCCTTTTAATAATATATGTTTATAAAATCCTTCATCCAGTCTCTTTGGTCTCCCAGTGATAATTTCAAAAGGATACAAAGGATGTTTCCCAAAGGGAATTAATCTTAGGTTGAGGAGGACCAGTGGAACGGCCTTTGGCCAAGGTAAGGAATAAGCATCTACGATTTTAGCCAATTAGTATTTACTTATTTATTTTTTCCAGTTGATTTTTAATTGTTTCATTTGTACTTTCTACTAGCCTAGAGGCCTGGGGGTGGAAAGTACAGTGGAAATGCTTCATAATTAGCCCAATTTTGCAAATTTTCTTGACAATTTGTCCAATAAAATGGGTTCCCCTATAATTCTGTATTTCTATAGGGACTCCCCAAATGGGAATCACCCTAGTATTCATTTGCTTACCAACTGTGCAGTGTGCCCTTCTGTATGGAAATGCCTCAGCCCAATGTGAAGGCATGCAAATCCTAACAGGTTACATGCTGGTAACCTTGAGAGGGGCCATTTGGATAAATTCAACCTGCCAAATTTCAGAAGAGCCAGCAGGTAATGGAAAACTTCCCTGAGAACTATGTAATGGCTTTCCTGAGTTGTATTTTGGACATTTGGTGCACCTAGAATAAGTTTTCCGAGTTAGAGTGAAGGAGTGCTTCCCCAAATACTGTTTTATCCCACAGTACTGTCTTACCTGAGTTCCGGTGAGTTAGCTTATGAATTTATTGTAAAATGGGGTATTGTATGCTGAACAGAAGAATATAGCTTTCCATTTGGGCCTATCCAGAGCCCTTTGTTGGAGTCAAACCTTGCTCCTTTTTGTTTCCATGTTTCCTTTTCTCCCTTTGGTGCTGTTCTTAAAAATTTAGCAGGGTGTCAGCAAGGTTCCTGGGAGGCTGGAAAGAGAAACCCGCTGTTGACTTATCATTTTGCAGAGCTGCCATCTTGGCAATGTGATCAGCTACGGAGTTCCCTCTTGCTTCGTGGTGTCAGTCTCTGAATGACCTGATACCTTAATGATAGCTAATGCACTTGGTAGAAGAATTGCATCCAGTAATTCTGCAACTTGTCCCCTGAGGCTGCCCTGAGGAAGTTAAAAATCCTCTGTTTCCAAAGCATGCCAAAATCGTGTGCTACCCCAGAAGCTTTGTGGCTGTTGGTGTAAATATTATGGGATTTCCCTTGCCAAGTGGCAGGCTCTTGTTAGTGCTATCAATTCAGCTTCTTGGGCAGAAGAGATGTCAGGTAAGGGACCATCCTCAAGGATTGGTACTGGAGAAGCAGCAGCGTAACTAGTACCAGCACATAACCGGTACTTTCCACGAGGTCCTCACGGATATGAACCATCAGTGAATAATGTAAAGTCAGGATTATCCATAGGGCTTCCTCGGAGATTGATCCTGAGAGATAAAAGGTTGTCAGGTAAAACAACACAATCATGTTTTTCATCATTAACATCTAATTCCTCTGGTAGCAAGGTGGCTGGATGAAGCTTGTTTCATCTGTGAAGAATTATATTCGGGTAGAGCAAGATAGTCTCATGGGAAGTTAATCGACTTGCTGAATAATGTTGTTTGTGATGAAAGTTTAGTTAAGACTTCCACAGGGCAAGGAACAAAGATGGCTGGAGAGTGTGACTCATGATTGTCTCTACTGTGGTCTGACACAGCCCAGCTGTCCCTCTGACAGCCTGGAGGCAAGGCGAGAGGTCCCTGGCTACTGAATCTAACTTGGCTGGTAGTAAGGGCTATGTTGCTGGGTTAGTACTCCTGGTGCAGTCTCCTTGTTTTCGTGAACGAAGAGGAGGAAGGGTAGATTATAATTTCAATGCCCCAGGGCTGGGGCTTTGGCCAGAAGTTTTTCTTTTTTTTTTTTTTAAGATCTTCATGGCTTGAAAATGTTCTTCTGCATTTCAGCAACGAGGTTCAGGTTGGTCTTGTTTGAGTAGAATATATACTGGTTAGGAGATGAAGGAAAAAATTGGAATTCAATTCCTACAGTAGCCTACAAGTCCTAAAAATCCCTTAATTGTCTTTTTGTCTTTGGGACAGTTAAGGTTAGGATGTCTTTTACTCTACCCAGATCAATTAAAAGTCCTTCTTTAGATATCCTGTGTCCTAGATATTTTATACTAGTCTTACAGTATTGCAGTTTTTCTTTGGACATTTTATGTCTCTTTAAGGCTAGCTTCTGAAGAAAATACAGGGTGTTTTGTTGGCTGTTTATCGAAGATTTGAACACAGCAGTAAATCATCTACATATTGTATCAAACCTGACTTCTGAGGACAATCTAGATCATCTAGATCAGCTTTTATTATCTGAGAGAAGTAAATGAGGCTTTCAGCATAGCCCTGTGGCATTGTAGTCCATGTGTATTGTCATTCATTTGAAGTGAAGGCAAAGAAAATACTGATCATCAGGATGTATAGGGATTCTAAAAAATGCACCACAGAGATCTGTCACAGAAAAGAAGTCACTGTTTACAGGAAGGTATAGGAATTTGGCACTACAGAATGTTGAGGGATAATATTAATAATAGCATTGATAGATCTCAAGTTCTGTACAAATCTCCAATCTTTGCCATTTGGTTTTCTTAACCGGCAAAATGGGATTTATTACAAGGGCTAGAAAAATTGATGCTTTTGAACTGTGGTGTTGGAGAAGACTCTTGAGAGTCCCTTGGACTGCAAGGAGATCCAGCCAGTCCATCCTGAAGGAGATCAGTCCTGGGTGTTCATTGGAAGGACTGATGCTGAAGCTGAAACTCCAATCCTTTGGCCACCTGATGCGAAGAGTTGACTCATTGGAAAAGACCCTGATGCTGGGAGGGATTGGGGGCAGGAGGAGAGGGGGACGACAGAGGATGAGATGGCTGGATGGCATCACTGACTCGATGGACATGAGTTTGAGTAAACTCTGGGAGTTGGTGATGGACAGGGAGGCTTGGCGTGCTGCAGTTCATGGGGTCGCAAAGAGTCGGACACGACTGAGCGACTGAACTGAACTGAACTGAACTGAGAAGGCAGGAGGAGAAGGGGATGACAGAGGATGAGATGGTTGGATGACATCACTGACTCAATGGACAGGAGTTTGAGAAAACTCTGGGAGATGGTGAAGGACAGGGAAGCCTGGCGTGCTGCAGCCTGTGGGGTCATAAAGAGTCGGACACGGCTGAGTGACGAACAGCAACAGCAAGGACTGGTGCAAGGCGCAGTAAGCCCTTTCTCAGTGTGATCTGATATTGAAGGCGTATTCCTTCTGTGGCCTCCTGCCTTAATGGATATTGGCAAATATTGGGCAGGGGCTTTTCCTTTTCTACAGCAATTTCGATGGCAGATGCAGAATGTATTCTTCCAATGTCAGTAGAATAAAGTGCCCATATTCTTTAGGTACTAAGCTGAGCAGTTTGTTTTGTTCAGTGTCATCCTCGTCAGGAGTCACAGACATCTGTGATTGGTCCTTTAGCTCTAGATACATTTCTCCCTTAGGAGTCAAGGAAGTAAGGGCTTCATAAGCTTCTGATAGATCTCTGCCTGTCAAATGAACAGAAGCACTTTCTACTAGAAAAAAGGAGTGTCTTCCTTTAAGTTCCCCTAAGTAGAATTCTAAAGGTAATGATTTAAGTCTTAATAGCACATTAGAAATGCCTACCATCTGTACTGAGGTATTACTCTGAGGGAGAGAGCCTTTAATTTTGGTGGGGTTCAAAAGTGAGAAGATGGCCCTGGTATCTCTTAAGTCTTTGTTTCTCTTTGTATGATCATTTCGACTTTTCCCAGGGTGTTAGGAGAAGGGGAGAGACTCACCACATTCCCTCTGAGCAGCCCTATTCTAGTTTAACTTGAAATTCTGGCCTAAAATCCAGTTTTCCTTCTAGGCGTCTTTTACTTAACTTACAGTTCCTTTTCTGATGTCTTGGTTTTCTGCAGTAACAGCAAACTTTTTGTTTCTCTCTCAGTTGAGAATTACATGGAGGTTGGTTAACCTTCAACTGCTGTTGGGAACTTAATAGTGCAGTTGAAGTTTCGTGATTTTTGTAGATATCCCCCTTTCTTTTATTTTTTTTAATTTTTTTTATTTTTTTTATTTTTTTTGTCATACATTGATATGAATCAGCCATAGATTTACACGTATTCCCCATCCCGATCCCCCCTCCCACCTCCCTCTCCACCCGATTCCTCTGGGTCTTCCCAGCCCCTTTCTTTTTAGTGGCTTTGAAAAGTTGATCAGCCAGTGTAACAAGGGCATTTGTATGTAATGTGGACCAACCTAGATTGTGTCTTTTGCTCAGAGTAGCCAAATCCTCATCTAGGCAAAGGATCATTTTAGTGGTTAGAGAATGATTCAGGTGTCAAGTCAGAATATTGCTTAAAAGTTTTTTAAATCTCTCATAATAATCTGGAATTGATTCATCTGGTCTTTGCTTGCACTGTTGAATCTTTATCCAGTCTACAGTTTTTGGGAAAAGCTCTGGGATAAGTTAAGAGTAGTTTCTGAGCTAAATCTTTCCATTCAGTGCGAGCTTGTGAACTATGTGGTTCAAAGTCCATTAAGGGGTGTTCCTCTATCCATTCCCTGCTTTGCTTTCAGAAACTAATAAACTATTAATTTAGATCTGAAAACCCAAGTTCGTAGGTCTGGATGGTTAACTCAGATTCGTTGTTGTTGTTGGAGTCACTAAATTGTGTCTGACTCTTTGAGCTCCCATGGACTGTAGCCCCCAGGCTTCTCTGTGCATGGAATTTCCCAGGCAAAAATACTGGAGTGAATTGCCATTTCCTTCTCCAGGGGATCCTCCTGCGCCAGTGATTGAACCTGCGTCGCGTGCATTGGCAGGTGGATTCTTTCCCACGGAGCCACCGGGGCAGCCCTTGGATTCCTCAGCAGATTCCAGTGGACCCTGACTTGGATCAGGAAACTCCTTAGCTAAGCCTCCCTCTAAGGCTCTGTTTGGGTCCAGGGGATGTGTGTGAGCAGCGAGGATGGTTCACCTCGCCTTCTAATTGGTTTCTCCTCAAAGGGAGCTGTAATCACTTCTGATTTTTTATCCTCCTAAGGGGAGCAGCAGGAGGCAGAAGAGTTGGAAGAGAAAAAGAGATAGTGTCTGGGCCAGGCTATTCAGATAGAAGAGGAACAGAGCGGGAGAGAGAGTCAGCACTAGCGGCTTTTTTAGGTTTTGATATAATTTCAGGCAATTTTCTGCTTGTTTCCTGCAAAGAAGTTACTGTATCATTTCTTCTTTTAGAAGCTTCTAAATAACCAATCAGAGTGAGCATTCCACTCAGTCTGTCTGATCTTAACAGCCGGCTTTTCTAACTGTGCATGCAAAAATACCAGTTTTGGACTATCAAAAGAACCCCAATTTGACCATTTTAGGTTGAGATCTCCTTTAGTTATAATTTCCCCATTTCACTAGTACTTTCAAATATGAGCTCCAGGTATGAGCTTTGTATGTGTTGTACATGAATCTGGCTTGGGTGTTCGTTGGAGGCTTGTTTTGTGATGCCCCTCGTTTCTGTGTTTGAGAGAGTCTATTTCTCATTATAAGTTGAAATTGTCAGGGGTAAAATTTACTAATGAAGTTGTGTGGTGGGCCAGTGTGCTGTCTGTGAGCTTAACTCCTCTAGGAGTCATCTTTGAGTCGTTTCAGCCCTCTTTGTCTTGGTTTTTCTCCCTTGGACAGTCTAAGACCACCATAGGTGCTTGGATGGCTGAGTGGCCAATTTTTATTCATGACTCCTGGTGAGCAAGTGTTTCAATTAATGAGTGGTTTTCCCTATGGGACCACTGCATGGTATGAGGACACTGTCTCCACCATTCCTGTAAACTTTTCAGTCTCCTGAGAAAGCCATAACTGGCTGAGAGGAGTCTTGTTCCTTTTCTTTGGAGGTCACTTTTATCCCAACAGTTTCTATTAAGGCAGCCAAATTGAGGAAAAGTGTCAGATCAGCTTCTTACCTACCCATTCAGTCAAGACCACTCAGTCTCCACAGCTGAGCAAAACCTGGTATCTTTCTACTGAGCCCCCCACCCCACCCTCCCAGTATCTTTCAGCTGAGAGGGCAGGTACTTGTTATACATTGTCACATAAAACTCAGAATCATCAGCTGGTGTGGGAGATCTGAGAACTGTAAGAGACTTACCTGAATTCACCTGGACTCCCCAAGGAGACAGAGGGTACCAGGGGCCACTGCTGGTGCCGAGGCTCTAGTTCCTCATAAAATTCAGGCAAAGGAGGGAAGTTCACTCTGGGTCACTTCGTTGGTCGCCACAAAATTGTCAAATGTACAACATGAGAGTTGTGAGTTAAGTTTTATTTAGGGCAAAATGAGGACTATAGCCTGGGAGATAGCATTTCAGGTAGTTTTGAGAAATTGCTCCAAAGAGGTAGTGGGAAAGGTCAAGATATACATGACTTTGGTGAAGGGGAGGTACATGAAATTCAGTTATTTTTGCCGAAGGTCTCCTGAGGGTTACTGCTAGTCATGAGCAGATGTTACCATGAAGGAATTTAGTGCTTTTCTAGATATGAGGAGAAGCAAGAATTGGGCTCATAAAATGAGTTCCTGAACATAATCTAACTATCTGCAACCTGCATGCCAGTTTTTCTCTGGCACAAAGTGCCTCATGCCTGATATCCACCCTGCTGCCTTCAGAGGGTGTTGAAGGTCAGCAACTGCAGCCACATGTGACTTAATCCTTTCAGAGGTAGACGGCAAGTGCCAGTTTGTAGTTGACAGCATTGTGGTCAGAAAAGACGCTTGATATGATTTCAGTTTTCTTAAATTTGCCAAGGCCTCCTTTGGCGGCCCAGCCTGCGATCATTCCTGGAGTGTTGCTTGTGCACCTGAGAAGAGTGTACATTCTGCTGCATTTGGGTGGGAAGCTCTGTGAATACCAGTTAACTAATGTGTCATTTAAGCTCTGTGTTACCTTGTTGATTTTCTGTCTGAATAATCTTTCCACTGATGAAAGTAGGGTGTTAAAGTCCCCCACTATTATTGTGTTATTGTCGATTTTTCCTTCTATGGCTGTTATTACTTGCCTTATGTATTGAGGTGCTTGTATGTTGGGTACATACATATTCGCAATTGATACAGCTTTTTCTTGGGTTGTTTTGGAGTGCTCTTCTTTCTTGGTCTCTTGTAAGTCTATTTTAAAGTCCCTTTTGTCTGATACCAATATAAAATATTGATATCCTGGCTGGCTTTTGATTTCCATGGAATACCTTTTTCTGTCCCCTCACTTTGTATGTGTCCCTTGATATGAAGTGGGTCTCCTGTAGACAGCATATATGTAGTCTTGTTCTGTATCAATTCAGACTGCTTGGTATATCAGTCTCTGTATAAACAAGATTGTTTTAAATTGCTGGTGTTTTAATTTCAAATGCATTTCCAGTATCCTGCATTTGTCCAATATCCTCTTCTCACAGTTGCTGATTTTGATATTATATCTGCAAGCATCTGATTTCGTACCTTTTATTTTATGTCTGCCTTTACTAGGGAGCTTTTCTGTTAACGACTTTCTTGTTTCTAGTTGTGGCCTTTTCTGTCTAGTGAAGCTCCTGAAGCGTTTGTTGCAAAGCTGGTCTGATGGTCCTGAACTCTCTTAGCTTTCGTGTGTCTGTAAAGTGTTTTATTTCTCTGTTGAATCTGAGTAAGAGCCTTGCTGAGTAGACTATCCTTCCTCATTGTAGGGTTTTCCCTTTCTTCACTTTAAATATATTGTGCCGCTCCCTTCTGGCCTGCAGAGTTTCTGCTGAGAAGTCAGCTGATAATCTTACAGGAGTTCCCTTGTATGTTTGTTGTTTTTCCCTTATTGCTTTTTAATATTTTTTTCTTTGTCTTTTGTTTTTGTCCATTTGGTTAGTTTGTCTTGGTATGTTTCTTCTTATGTTTCTCCTGCCTGGGACGGTCTGTGCTTCGTGGACAGGGGTGATTGTTTCCTTTCCCATGTTAGGGAAGTTTTCAGTTACTATCTCTTCAAATACTTTCTCAGGTCTTTTATATGTTTCTCTTTTCCTTCTAGGATCCCTATAATGTGAATGTTGGTGCATTTAATGTTGTCCCAGAGGTTTCTTAGACCTCATTTTTCATTCTTTTTTCTTTATTCTGTTCTTTGGCAGTAATTTCCACTATTCTGTCTTCTAACTCACTTACCTGTTTTCAGCTCACTGTTCTGCTTCAGTTATTCTGTTATTGATTCCTTCTAGTGTATTTTTCATTTCAGTTATTCTGTTGTTCGTCTCTGTTCTTTAGTTCTTCTAGGTCTTTGTTAAACATTTCTTGTGTCTTGATCTGTGCCTTCATTTTTTCCCAGATCATCTTTACTGTCATTACTGTTTTTCCTCCAGTAGATGGCCTGCTTCCACTTCACTTCACTTCTTCTTCTGGGTTTTTAATCTTGTTAATTCATCTGGGACACATTGGTCTACTCTAATTTTGTCTACCTTCCTGTGACTTTGGTTTCCATTTTGCAAGCTGCAGGGTTATAGTACTTTTTGCTTCTGTCCACCCCCTGGTGGATGAGGCTGTCTAAGAGACTTGTGCAGGCTTCCTGGTGGGAGGAGCTGCTGCTTGCCCACTGGTGAGTGGAGCTGGATGTTGTTCCTCTGGTAGGCAGGACCACATCAGGGGGTGCGTTTATTGAGGAGCTATGTGCGCAGGAAGATTTTAAGCAGTCTATCCCAGCCTGTTGGTTGCTTAGCCTGAGGCATCCCAGCACTGGAGCCTCCAGGCTGTTGGGTGGGACCAGGTCTTAGTGAGAAAACCCCTTCCAAGGGGGCTCACCCTGGTGCCTCCTCTGTCCTTGTCCCCACAGTGAACCACAACTGCCCCCTACCTTGCCGGAGACCCTCCAATACTGGCAGGTACGTTGGGCCCAGTCTCTTATGAGGTCATTGCTTTTTCCCGCTGGATCTTTGTATACTTGAGATCCTGTGTGCACCCTCCAAGAGTGGGATTTCTATTTCCCCTAGTCCTGTGGAATTCCTGTGATCAAACCCTGATGAACTTCAAAACCAGATTTTCTGGGGATTCCTACTCCCATTGCCAGACCCACAGGTTGGGAAGCCTGATGTGGGGTTTAGAACTTTCACTCCTCTGGGAGAACTTCAGTGGTATAATTATTTTCTCGTTTGTGGGTTGCCTGCCTGATGTGTGTGGGGTTTGATTTCATCACTATTGTGCCCCTCTTACTGTCTTGTTTTGGCTTTTTCTTTGGATTTAGGGTATCCTTTTTGATAGGTTACAGTGGTTTTTTGTCAGTAGTTGTTCAGTAGTTAGTTGTGGTTTGGATGTTTTTTTAAGGAGAGGTGAGCTCATGTTCTTCTCCTCTACCATCTCATCTCCTTGATTCCTTGTATTTCAAATACTCGTTGGTGTAAGGAATGGCTGAGTCTGCAATCACTCCACCTTCCTTTAGAGTCTCCTTCAGCTTCTCCATTTCCTGGGCAGGTGTGTGTGCTCAGTTCTCTGACAAAGAGCTCCAGGCTTTGTTGCCAACACCTCACCCTAACAAGATGCTCGTGGACCAGCTGTGCCGCTGCCTAGGCAGCGAGTGGGCACTCTAGATCATGAAGGCTTTTTCATGAACAGAAATTCTTAGATTTAACGTGCAGACTTTATGAGTTGTTTACTACATGTTGGCTTTTTTTTAAAAAAAATAAAGCATACTTGATTGACAGTGTCGTGCTGATTTCTGCTGTGCAGCAAAGTGATTCAGTCACATACACGTGTTCATTCTTTTTTAGTCTTCTTTTCCCTTGTGGTTTGTCATAAAGTACTGAATATAGTTCCCTGTTCTGTGCATAGGACTGTGGTGTTTATCCATTCTGTATATAAGAGTTTATGTTTACTCACCTCAACCTGTCACTCCGTCCCTCCCCTCACCCCCTCGTCTTGGTGATCACGAGTCTGTTCTTTGTATTCGTGACTGTTTCACAGGTGGGTTCATTTGTGTCACATTTCAGCTCCCGCGTGTAAGTAATACCGTGAGTCATTTGTCTTTCTCTTTCCAGCTTACTTCACTGAGTGTGATGATTTCTGGTTGCACCCATGCTGCTGCAAATGGCATTATGTCATTCTTTTGTATGGCTGAGTAGTAGTCCATTTTATGTGTCTTCTGTATCCATTCATTTGTGGATAGACATTTGCTTACATGTCTTGGCTATTGTAAATTGTGCTGCAGTGAACATAAGGGTGCTGTGTATCTTTCTGGATTAGAGTCTGCGTGGATTTAGCTGCCCTGGTGGCTCAGACGGTAAGAAATCTGCCTGCAATTCAGGAGACCTGGGTTCGATACCTGGGTGGGGAAGATCCCCTGGAGAAGGTAATGGCAACCCACTCCACTGTTCTTGCCTGGAGAATTCCACGGACAGGGGAGCCTGGCGGGCTGCAGTCCATGGGGTTGTAAAGAGTCGGACACGACTGAGCACGTGCGCATACACTGATGCATTAACTCTCCACTCTTGACCACTGGAAGCAGAGTTGCTGGGTTCAGGGTTTGGCACACCTTGAAGGTAATGTCCAGGATGTTTGTTAGAAGAGTCTGATACCTTGTTAACTTTCTTCCGGTCAGCCAATGATGTCCTTTGACTTCTAGCACAGATTGTACCTGATGAGGGGTTAATACACCTAAGTGTTGTTGCAGGGTGAGCTTGGATACCTCATTAACAAGCAGGGCTGCTACTGCCCACAGCCAGCTCGGCCATCCCAGGGCCGCCGAGTGCATTTGTTTTGAAAAGTAAGCCACTGGTCTCTGATCCAGTCCCCGCTTTTGGCTCAGGACTCCTTGTGGCTAGTCACGACCCCTTCATGCACGTACAGGGTAAAGGGCCTTTCCGCATGTGCGAGCCCCGCTGCTGGTGCTCTGCTCAGCTCGGTGCTCAGCGTCCCAGAGGCCCTTTAGTTCACTGATGGTCCTTATTCTGTTGGAGGGGTTCCTTTCTCCTCCCTTTAGAGCCTCATATCGGGGTTAGCTATATGGCTGTCATTTAGAACCCAGATATGACAGAACCCAGCTGTCCCGAGAAAGCCTTGGAGTTGTTTCTTGGTGGTTGGAGATGGTATGCACTAATTGCTGTTTGATCTATGGCCAGGGTTTGTTTGCCCCTCGGGTCAAAACAAATCCTAAATATTAAACTCGCTGCTGTGAAATCTGAGCCTTGGTTGGAGAGACTTTATATCCACTTTTTGCCAGAAAATTTAGGGCCCTATCGGTATTTTGATCTGAATCACTGCTTATCAGTGTAGTCAACAGACTGTAGCAGAGCTCTCTCCTCAAGGCTCAGTTCCCTTTTTTCCCTTGCTAATGCATTTCCAAAAAGATGGAGGCCGTCCTGAAGATCCTGGGGAAGCACTATCCAGGTATATTGGTTAGCCCCCAGGGTGTCAGGGTCCCTCCATTCAAAGGCAAAAAGGTATTGAGAATCTGGATGTTGGGGAATCCAGAAAAATGCATCTTTGAGGTCCCAAACAGAAACACTGGGTGTTCCCTTGCAGTTGGGTGAGGAGGTTGTGTGTGGGTTTGGCACCAGTCGGTAAATAGGGATGACCGCCTCATTCACTACTGCTGAGTCTTGCACCAACTGATACTGCCTGGTAGGCATCTGGACAGGAAGGATTGGGATGTTGCAGGGGGATTGGCAGGATCTGATGAGTCATGTTTTAGGAATTTGCTGAGCAGTAGTTGGATTCCCCTCAGGGCCTCAGGCTTCAGAGGATATTGTCTCTTCCAGGGGTGTTTTCCTCAGGCCTTAAATCTTATTTTTTATTGGGGGAGCACATTTTGTCCTTCCTGGCATTGAGGGTATCCCAGACTACAGGATCTACTTGTTCTCAAATTTCTTGAAGGATGTTATGGGGGATATTTTGATGCCCACCAGGTGGGTCATCTGGGGTTGCTCACATATGCATTCTCTATTTGGATTCTTTACCTCCTTGGACTTCATCCTGTTCTAAGATTATGTAGCAGATCTCAGCCGAGTAGGGGGACTGGGCATTCTGGCATGTACAGAAAGGAGTGAGTAGTAACAATAGACCCGACTCTGCAGGCAAGGGGGAGATGTAAATCACCTTACCTTTAGTTGGCCAAGTCAGAACAGAGCAGGTATCTCCACTGTCCACAGGAAGCTCTGTTTTCTTACCTGCCACATCGAAGATGACCCGAGGCTCTCTGGAGTAATGAGGATGGATCAAGTGGGACGTGGAACCGGCCAGGCACCTGAGCCTGTCACTTGGGGTGTGGAGATTGCTCACAGGGAACTGGGGCCAGTCAGGGTCACCCCTCTGGTGTCCCACAGGAGGGTGCTCAGGACATCCCCCCTCCCAGTGCCCCGCTTCCTGACAAAAGGCATTACTGGCTCAGGCCCAGGTGGTTTCTTGGTGGTGTGTCCAGCCTTCTCTGCCCTCCATGGTTCCCTGGAGGTGGTGGGTGAGTCAGAGCCGCCAAAAGCTGTGTTTTCTGTATTAGCCTCTTATCTTGGTTGGCCTCCTCTGTTAAGTCTCGGCTGTTATAGACCTTTACAGTGGGGTTTGGGCCCAGCCTCAAGTTTTTGTCATTTTCTCTGGATATCAGGAGTAGCCTGAGTGATAAAATGCATGGCCAGTAGTGTCTCCCTTAAGACTCAGGCTCTGTATTGGTGTCCTTCCTGAGTGTCTCCGTCACTGGTTCAGGAGGACTGCTGGATTTTCATCTTTGTCCCGTGTAACCTCTCAGACCTTATAATAATTTACAGGCTTTGGCACACCTTTTAGTTCCTTCTGATAGACAAGTAATGTAATGTCTCATCCTAGCGGCCTTACATGATTGTCATAGTTGGATTATGGGTCATGTTCTGGGGTTACATACCTGCGCCCACCTCTGCACCCCACTCCCCCACCTGATGAGTTTGGTGGTGTGGATTGGTGGCCAGTAGGCCATCTGCTATTTCCCTGGCCTTTGTCAGTATATCCTCCTTTTCATCCGGGGTGCAGCAGTGGGCCAGAATAACCCTGATGCCTGCTGTGTCAGAGAGAATGCCAACCCCAGCCTGACAAATTTACCGCTAAACTTGTCAGGGTTCTCTGAGAACCTAGCAAACTTCTCCTTGCAGATTAACCCAGTTACTTTAAGATCTCTCTTTGGGATGTCCTCCAGGGGCCCCTTAAAGCACCCCAAAGTTAACTGGAAGTCAGGAGAGTTTCCATTAGAATTTGATATTTGAAAATTCTGTCAAAAAGATTTAAAACACCCAGGCAGATAGGATCATAGGTTTCTGTGAAACAATCCTTACTCCTTGAACTAAGGTGGGAAAAAATAAAGGTCGATGTAGACCTTAAAGGCACTGACACGATCTGTTATCAAAAGAGCATCCAGGACAGCTTTTGTTCTCTTGTGAGAGAGGCCAATCCAGTCCTGCACCAGTCTGCTCTTAATAAAATCCATTTGCCTAGTTAAGTTTAATCCAACCTTAGAAAATCCTGACCACATACAAAATTCTTTTCTCACTGCTCCTCTTCTGCAAATCACCTGCCACTTTCTATAGCTGTACGTTGTCCCGTGTTCTCTTCCCATTCAGAGAGCCAACTCCAGGACAAAAGCATCTTGTTTCTCTTAAACAAAATACGTTTCCATGCCCCAGACTCCCTTTTCTGAATCCACACCTCCTGCTTTCCTTAAGCAACCGTGCACTGTCGCTTACATTGGCATTCCCTTGTTGCTGTCCGGTCACTGAGTAGTGTCGACTCTGTGACCCCATGGACTGCAGCACTCCGGCATCCCTGTCCTTCAGTGTCTCCCGGAGTTTGCTCAGACTCAAGTCCATCGAGTCAGGGATGGCATCCAACCATCCATCAGCCTCTATTGTCCACTTCTCCTCCTGCCCTCAACCTTTCCTAGCATCAAGTGGTGTTTTCCAGGGAGTCAGCTCTTTGCATCAGGTGGCCCAAGTATTGGAACTTCAGCCTCAGCATCAGTCCTTCCAATGAGTATTTGGGGTTGATTTCCTTTACGATTGACTGGTTTGGTCTCCTTGCTGTTCAAGGGACTTCAAAGAGTCTTTTCCAGCACCACAATTTGAAAGCGTCAGTTCTTTAGCACTCAGCTTTCTTTATGGTTCGACTCTCACATCCACACATGAATACATGACTATTGGAAAAACCATAGCTTTAACTATATGGACCTTTGTTGGCAAGGTGATGTCTCTGCTTTTTAATATACTGTCTAGGTTTGTCATAACTATTCTTCCAAGGAGCAAGTGTCTTTTAATTTCGTGGCTGCAGTCACTGTCTGCATTGATTTTGGAGCCCAAGAAAATGAAATATGACACTGTTTTCACATTGTCCCCGTCTATATGCCATGCAGTGATAGACTGGATGCCATGATCTTTGTTTTTTGAATGTTGAGTTTTAAGCCAGTTTTTTCACTCTCTTCTTTCACCCTCATCAAGAGACTTCTCTTCACTTTCTTCCATTAAAGTGGTATCATATGCATATCTGAGGTTGTTGATATTTCTCTCGGCAATCTTGATTCCACTTTATGATTCATCCAGCCTGGCGTTTCGCATGATGTACTTTGCATATAAGTTAAATAAGCAGAGTGACAGCATACAGCCTTGATGTGCTCCTTTCCCGATTGTGAACTACTCTGTTGTTCCATGTGCAGTTCTAACTGATGTTTCTTGACTTGCATACAGGTTTCTCAGGAGGCAGGCGATGTGGTCTGGTATTCCCATCTCTTGAAGAATATTCCACAGTTGATTGTGATCCACATAGTCAAAGGCTTTAGCATAGTCAATGAAGCAGATGTTTTTCTGGAATTCTCTTGCTTTTTCTGTGATCCAGTGGTTGTTGGTAATTTGATCTCTGGGTCTTCTGCCTTTTCTAAACCCAGCTTGTACATCTGGAAGTTTGCAGTTCACCTGCTGTTGAAGCCTAGCTTGAAGGATTTTGAGCATAATCTTGCTGGCATATGAAATAAGTGTAACTGTATGGTAATTTGAGCATTCTTTGGCATTGCCTTTCTTTGGGATTGGAATTAACACTGACCTTTTCCAGTCCTGTAGCTACTGCTGAGTTTCCCAAATTTGCTGGCATACTGAGTGCAACACTTTGGCAGCAGCATCTTTTAGGATATGAAATAGCTCAGTTGGAATTCCATCACCTCCACTAGCTTTGTTTGTGGTAATGTCTCCTAAGGCCCACTTGACTTCATACTCCAGGATGTCTGGCTCTAGGTGAGTGGTCACACCATCGTGGTTATCTGGGTCATGAAGATCTTTTTTGTACAGTTCTTTTGTGTATTCTTGCCACCGCTTCTTAATCTCTTCTGCTTCTGTTAGGTCCTTGCTTTTTTTATCCTTAATTGTGCCTATCTTTGTATGAAATATTCTCTTGATATCTCCAGTTTTCTTAAAGAGATCTCTAGTCTTTCCCATTCTGTTGTTTTCCTCTGTTTGTTTGCATTGTTTACTTAAGAAGGCTTTCTTATCTTTCCTTGCTGTTCTCTGCAACTCTGCATTCAGTTGGGTATTATCTTTCCCTTTCTCCTTTCCCTTTCATTTTTCTTCTTTTCTCAGCTTTCTGTAAGGCCTCCTCTGACAGCCACTTAGCCTTCTTCCATCTGTTTTTCTTTTGGATGGTTTTGGTCACCACCTCCTGTACAATGTTATGAACCTCTGTCCGTAGTTCTTCAGGCACTCTCTCTACCAGATCTAGTCCCTTGAATCTACTTGTCACCTTCACTGAATAATCATAAGGGATTTGATTTAGTCATACCTGAATAGCCTAGTGATTTTCCCTGCTTTATTCAGTTTTAGCTGGAATTTTGCAATAAGGAGCTCATGATCTGAGCTACAGTCTGCACCAGGTCTTGTTTTTGCTGACTGGATAGAGCTTCATCTTCAGCTGCAAAGAATATAATCAGTCTGACTTTGGTATTTGCCATCTGGTGATGTCCGTGTGTAGAGTCATCTCTTGTGTTGTTGGAACAGGGTGTTTGCTATGACCAGTGCGTTTTCTTGACAAAACTGTGTTAGCCTTTGCCCTGCTTCATTCTGTATCCAAGGCCAAACTTGACTGTTATTCCAGGTATCTTTTGATGTCCTACTTTTGCATTCCAGTCGCATATGACGAAAAGGATATCTTCTTTTGGTATTAGTTCTAGGATGTTTTGTAGGTCTTCATAGAATAATTCAGCTTTAACTTCTTCAGCATTAGTGGTTAGGGCATAGAGTTGGATTGTTGTGATGTTGAATGGTTTGCCTTAGAAGTGAACCAAGATCATTCTGTCATTTTTGAGATTGCAACCAAGTACTGCATTTCAGACTCTTGTGTTGACTATGAGGGCTACTCCATTCCTTCTAGGCTTAGCTCAGATGGTAAAGAATCTGCCTGCAATATGGGAGACCTGGGTTCAATCCCTAGGTTGGTAAGATCCCCTGAAGAAGAGAATGGCTACTCACTTCAGTATTCTGGCCTGGAGAATTCCCTGGACTGTATAGTCCATGGGGTCACAGAGAGTCCGACATGACTGAGCGACTTTCACTTTCACTTTCCATTCCTTCAAAGGGATTCTTGGCCATAGTAGTAGATATAATGGTCATCTGAATTACATTCGCCCTTTCCTGTCCATTTTAGTTCACTGATTCCTAACATGTCGATGTTCACTCCTGCCATCTCCTGTTGACCACTTCTAATTTATCTTGATTCATGGACCTAACATTACAGGTGTTGTATTGTTGTATTGTTCTTTGCAGCATCGGGATTTACTTTCACCACCAGACACGTCCACAGCTGGACATTGTTCCCCTCTGGCTCAGTCTCTTCGTTCTTTCTGTAGCTATTTCTCCGCTCTTCCCCAGTAGTGGACACCAGCAACCTCGGGAGTTCATCTTTCAGTGTCATCTTTTTGCCTTTTCATACTGTTCATGGGGTTCTCAAGACAAGAATACTGAAGTGGTTTGCCAGTCCATAAATTGGTAGAAAACATTTCAAGGTAGCACCGTACATCTTTAGTTTCTCTCTCAGAAGATGAACGACTGAAGTGACTTAGCAGCAGCAGCAGCACCAGATGAAAGTAGATAAACTTAGACCTTTTAGCAATTAGTGTTCCAGTATTTTATCTTATTTGAAATTGTCTGGATATTCAGTTAGTTCCTATCGTTTAACTTAATTTATTTTTAAACTTACCAAAACTTGGAGGGACTGCTTTAGATGAAAGTTTTCAAAACATGATTAGTCCTGTGGGATTTACCAAAAAGTTCTTATTCCAGTTACCTTTACTTCAAAATTTCATCATATCAGGTTGTTTTCCATGTTGACAGATTTTATAACAGAAACACTGTGCACTTACTGACTTCTGGTAACCCTCGGTACAGTGAAAGTGTTATACTTAACCTCGGTGTCTCTAAAGACAGGTTGGTATTGATTAAGCACACAGGTTTAAGCCAGACAAGCCAATTTCTATAGAACCAGAGATC
Organism: Cervus canadensis; assembly: GCF_019320065.1. Classification (NCBI taxonomy): domain Eukaryota; kingdom Metazoa; phylum Chordata; class Mammalia; order Artiodactyla; family Cervidae; genus Cervus; species Cervus canadensis. The sequence goes on from NC_057407.1 coordinate 48,746,360, forward strand.
TCATAGTTTCCCCGCTTGAATTTAAAACGCATGTCTCCTTTTTTCCCCTCAGTCTAGGGTCTACAGATCAATCAAGTACTTGCTGAGAGCACAGACAGAGCAGTTACATTGCAGAGGGCGAGGAGAGATGCAGGCCGCTCCAGCTCAGGCAGGAGGGGAAATGCAGGCTCCTGTCTTTTCTTCCTGTTCTTTAAAATCCCTCCAAGTACCCCAGGGCTGCCGTCTCAGGCCGTGTGGTCTATGTTTGTATTTCAAGGCTTAAGTGCTCCACCGTGCCCGCGGTGTCCCAGAGACTTGCAGGAACAGCTGGACAAAACTGCCACAAAGACAGCAGTCACAAAACCTAAAGACACCGAAAGCTTTCAGATAAAGGGGCCGTAGTGTAGGGGTGAGGACTGAGGAAGAGGTAAGGGGAGGGGGCACAGAAAAGACTGGAAAACAGAGAGAGTGCTGTTTGTACCCGCCCCCTGCCGGCGTCTGTTCAGGCACCAACCAGCACTTTTCTGGGAAGGGCCAGTGAAGGAGGGAGCCCCCTGTCCACTGCCCACCCGACGATCTGCCCAGAAACCAGCCAGTTGTTTGTCTGTGGGACTGCGACCCAAAGGTGGGACTCTGACCGCGCAGTATATAGTATATATAGTGTATAGTATATAGCAGTCTGCCACTTCATCCTGTCCCCAGCAGGGCGTCTCTTGGTGGCAGGAAATAAAGGTGAGAATATTGGGACAGTCAGACTTGCAGCCACTACACGACCTGAGGGTGGAACCTCTGTGACTCTCGTGAGTCTCCTGGGGGAGCCCTCTGGACCGGGGTCTGTGCGGTGTGAAGTGAGCTGCTCCACCTCTGCCCGTCACCCGCCAGAAGGAGCAGTCTCACAGGCTGAGAGGAGGGATGCTGTAGCTGCCCGATGTCCACTCTTGGGAGGGTAGGACAGAGAGAGAGAAATTTCAGGAGAGGGAAAGGACAAAGGGGAGGGGGAGGCGTTGCCTGAGTGAGGCATTGAGGCCCCGAGGGCCAGGAAAGCAGCCTTCAAACGCGGTGGTGCTGAAACGAAGGGTTCAGGTGGCCGCTTGTCACCCATGGGCAGCTGCGTTCCATGGTCCCAGAGGGGCCCAGGTCCTCTCCCCAGAAGGGGACAGGCCCCATGTTGGGCACTGCAAAATATGTTGCCAACCAGCTTCTTGGCCTCCTTGATCAGAGGCCAGATGAAACATTCAGGCAAGGCTTCTTGGGCCCCTGCTGCAGCGGGGGTCAGAGGGACACAAGACAGGTTCCCTTGGGCGCTCCCCACTCACTTTCAATCTCTGGGTGTCCTTTGCCCCAAAGTGGGTCTCTTGTAGGCAGCCTGTTGTAGGCTCTAGTTTTTTAATCAAATCTGCCACTCTGTCTCTTTTGATTAGAGCCTTTAGTCTATCAACCTTTAAGGGAATTATTGATAGATACGTATTTATTGCCATTTTAACCTTGTTTTCCCAGTTGGTTTTGTATTTCTTTGTCTTTCCCCCCTTTTTTTGTTTTTCCTGTTGTGGTTTGATGGTTTTCTTCTGTATTATGCTTGTGTTCCCTTCTTGGTTTGTGAGTCTGTTGTGTGTTTTTCATTTGTGGTTATCATGCTTTTCAAGTTTGTTAGCTGCATCCTATATCTGCTTGCCTTAGGCTGGGAGTCATACAGGCTCAAACATGTTCTAGGAAGTGAACAAATATATATACATTTTCTTTGCTCCCTCACATTGTATGATTTTGATGTCCTTTTTTTTGCATCCTTATGCTCATCCTTTTGGTGTTTTCACAGTGGTAATTATTGATACTGACCAGGGTTCTTGGCCTTCCTTAATTAGTGGAAACTGACTGAAGGCCATACAAGAAATTCAGGTATAAGGCTTTATTCAGGCTTTTGCGCTGGCTGCAGAAGTGAGTGAAAACAAATAACACGTTCCCTTGCGCACTTGCTCCCCAAGTGGGGGACGAGCTTGTTCCTTCTATGGGGTGAGGGTAGGGGTGTGTCAGGGGTCAGTGGCGGGGGTGGCTTAGGTGGTTTGCCCACCTCTCTGGTGGTGGTGAGTGCAGTGGGGGCCTGCACAGCGCCTGCTTTTGCTTGTGACACCCGGGTTTTGTTCTTGGCTCTTCAGAAATGGCATCTTTTTTTTTTTTTTTGCCTTTTTTGTATCTTTTGGTCCCAAATTTGCCTCAACTGTACATGCACAGGATTGTTTTTAGTCCCAGTATTTTGTAGCTTGAGGAGAGGTGTGTCCAGGGCCAGGCTTTGCAACACTGCAGCAAAGGGTCCCAGGTCCCAGGCCTATCTCATGACTTTCACAGATGGTGTTTTATTTTTTTGTTTTTAATCTATATACTGGCTTATTTAGGGATTTGCTTTTCAATTGTGAATTTCTATTTTCTGTATATTCTTACTTTTCTATTTAGAGAAGACCTTTCTATATTTTGGACTTCCCCAGTAGGGCTCAGATGGTAAAGAGTCTGCCTGCAGTACAGGAGACCTGGGCTCGATTCCTGGGTCAGGGAGATCCCTTGGAGAAGGGAATAGCAACTTTCTCCAGTATTCCTGCCTGGAGAATCCCACAGACAGAGGAGCTTGGCGGGCTACAGTCCATGGTGTTGCACAGAGTCAGACATGACTGAACGACTAACACTTTCAATATTTCTTTCAGGATATATGTAACATTGCTATATTCTTTTACTTTCTGGTTGTCTGAGAAATTGTCTTTCCTAGTCTAAATGATAATTCTGTTGGGTAGAGTGTCTTAGGTTGCAGATTTTTCCCTTTCAAGACTTTGAGTATATCTTGCCATTCCCTTCTGGCCTGCAACTTTTCTGGCTGCAGCTCTCAGAAATCAGCTGCTAGCCTTATCGGGGTCCTTGCTGCCTTTGGCTTTCTCTTTCTACCTTTGTAATCTTTGTTTTTAACCTTTGCCATTTTCCAAATAGTATGTCTTAAGTTTACCTTGTTTGAGAGCTTCTGTGCTTCCTTACCTGAATATGTTTCCTTCTTTAGCTTTGGGAAATTTTCAGCCATAATTTCTTCAAAAACATTTTCAATCTCCTTTTCTCTTTCTTCCCCTTCTGGAAAGGGGCTTCTTCCCCTATTATACATAGCTTGGCATGCCTTTTATTATCCCATTGGTTTCTTATGGGCTTCCTAGGTTGTGCCAGTGGTAAAGAATCCCCCTGCCAGTGCAGGAGATGCAAGAGTCACGGGTCTGATCCTTAGGTTGGAAAGATCTCCTGGAGTAGGAAATGGCAAGCTCCAGTATTCTTGCCAGGAAAATTGCGTGGACAGAGACGCCTGGTGGGCTGCAGCCCATGGGGTCACAGGAGAGTCAGACACGACTGAGCATGCATGCACTAGAACCTACTAGGTGTCTTACATTGCTTTCATTTTCTTTTAAAATTTGGCTTTCTGTCTGCTGTCCTGAGTGGGTAATTTCCATTATTCCAATCTTCCAGGTCACCTATTCATTCTTCTGCATTATTTATTGTGCTATTCATTGCCTTTAAATAGTTTAAATTTAATTAAACCATTTAAATTAAATTAAACCATTTAAATAAATGGTTCCTCTGCCTTTTCTAAAACAAGCTTGAACATCTGGAAGTTCCCAGTTCACATATTGCTGAAGCCTGGCTTGGAGAATTTTGAGCATTACTTTACTAGCACGTGAGATGAGTGCAATTGTGCGGTAGTTTGAGCATTCTTTGGGAAAAGGCAATGACTAGCACAACAACATGGCGGGAAATCAAATTGCCAATATCTGCTGGATCATCGAAAAAGCAAGAGAGTTCCAGAACAACATCTATTTCTGCTTTATTGACTATGCCAAAGCCTTCGACTGTGTGGATCACAATAAACTGTGGAAAATTCTGAAAGAGATGGGAATACCAGACCACCTGACCTGCCTCTTGAGAAACTTGTATGCAGGTCAGGAAGCAACAGTTAGAACTGGACATGGAGCAACAGACTGGTTCCAAATAGGAAAAGGAGTATGTCAAGCCTGTATATTGTCACCCTGCTTATTTAACTTATATGCAGAGTACATCATGAGAAACTCTGGGCTGGATGAAGCACAAGATGGAATCAAGATTGCTGGGAGAAATATCAGTAACCTCAGATATGCAGATGACACCACCCTTATGGCAGAAAGTGAAGAGGAACTAAAGAGCCTCTTGATGAAAGTGAAGGAGGAGAGTGAAAAAGCTGGCTTAAAGCTCAACATTCAGAAAACTAAGATCATGGCATCTGGTCCCATCACCTCATGGGAAATAGATGGGGAGACAGTGGAAACAGTGTCAGACTTCATTTTTTTGGGCTCCAAAATCACTGCAGATGGTGATTGCAGCCATGAAATTAAAAGACGCTTACTCCTTGGAAGGAAAGTTATGACCAACCTAAATAGCATATTTAAAAGCAGAGACATTACTTTGCCAACAAAGTCCGTCTGGTCAAAGCTATGGTTTTTCCAGTGGTCATGTATGGATGTGAGAGTTGGACTGTGAAGAAAGCTGAGTGCCGAAGAATTGATGCTTTTGAACTGTGGTGTTGGAGAAGACTCTTGAGAGTCCCTTGGACTGCAAGGAGATCCAACCAGTCCATCCTAGAGGAGATCAGTCCTGGGTGTTCATTGGAAGGACTGATGCTGAAGCTGAAACTCCAGTGCTTTGGCCACCTGATGCAAAGAGTTGACTCATTGGAAAAGACCCTGATGCTGGGAGGGATTGGGGGCAGGAGGAGAAGGGGACGACAGAGGATGGGATAGCTGGATGGCATCACTGACTCAATGGGCATGGGTTTGAGTAAACTCTGGGAGTTGGTGATGGACAGGGAGGCCTGGTGTGCTGCAATTCATGGGGTCGCAAAGAGTCGGACACGACTGAGCGACTGAACTGGACTGATTCATTGCCTTTAGTTCAGTTTTCATCTTAGCGAATGAGTTTTCTAACTTTTTCTTGGTTCCTCTTTCTAGTTTCTAGTTCCTTTTTATAATATTCTTCACTTCTATTGATTGACGTTGTTGTTCTGTCGCCAGGTTGTGTCCAACTCTTTGCAAATCCATGGACTGCAGCATGCCAGGCTTCCCTGTCCCTCACCATCTCCTGGAGTTTTCACATGCAAACTCATGTCCGTTGAATCAGTATTGCCATCCAACCATCTCATCCTCTGTTCCCTTTTCTTCTGCTTTCAATCTTTCCCAGCATCAGAGTCTTTTCCAGTGAGTCAGCTCTTTGCATCAGGTGGCCAAAGTATTAGAGCATCAGCATCAGCCCTTCCAGAAGAGTATTCAGGGTTGATTTCCTTTGGGATTAACTGGCTTGATGTCCTTGCAGTCCAAGGGACTCTAAAGAGTCTGTTCCAGCACTACAGTTTGAAAGCATCATTTTTTCATTGCTCTACCTTCTTCATTGTCCAGCTCTCACATGCGTACATGATAACTGGAGAGATCATAGCCTGGATTATATGGACCTTGTTGGCAAAGTGGTATCTTTGCTTTTTAACACACTGTCTAGGTTTGTCATAGCTTTCCTGCCAAGAAGCAGTTGTCTTCTAATTTCATGGCTGCAGTCACCATCCACAGTGATTTTAAAGCCCAGGAAGATGAAATCTGTCAGTGCTTCCACCTTTTCCCCTTCTATTTGCCATGAAGTGATGGGACTGGATGCCATAATCTTAGTTTTCTTTTAACATTGAGTTTTAAGATGGTTTTTTCACTCTTCTTCACCCTCATCAAGTGGTTCTTTAGTTCCTCTTCACTTTCTGCCATTAGAGTGGTATCATCTGCACATCTGAGGTGGTTAGCATTTCTCTGGGCAATCTTGATTCCAGATTGTAACTCATCCAGTCTGGCATCTTGTATAACATGCTCTGCGTATAAGTTAAACAAACAGCCTTGCCGTACTCCTTTCTCCATCCTGAACCAGTCAGTTGTTCCATACAGGGTTCTGACTGTTGCTTCTTGACCCACACACAGGTTTCTCAGGAGACAGGCAAGATGGTCTGGTATTACCATCTCTTTAAGAGTTTTCCACAGTTTGTTGTGATTTACACAGTCAAAGGCTCCAGTGTAGTCAATGAAGCAGAAGTAGATGTTTTTCTGGAATTCCCTTGCTTTCTCTATGATCCAGCGAATTTTGGCAATTTCATCTCTCGTTCCTCTGCCTTTTCTAAATTCAGCTTGTACATCTGGACGCTCTCGGTTCACATACTGCTGAAGGCTAACTTAGAGGATTTTGAGCATTACCTTACTAGCGTGGGAGATGAGTGCCATTGGTGGTGTGAACATTGTTTAGTTCTGCCCTTCTTGGGAATTGGGATGAGGATTAACCTTCTCCAGTCCTGTGGCTGCTGCTGAGTTTTCCAAATTTGCTGGCATGTTGAGCGCAGCACTTTCATAGCAGCATCTTTTAGGATTTGAAATAGCTCAGCTGGAATTGCATCACTTCTACTAGCTTTGTTCATAGTAATGTTTCCTAAGGCCCGCTTGACTTCACACTGCAGGATGTCTGGCTCTGAGTGAGACTACACCATCATGGTTATCAGGGTCATTAAGACCTTTTTTGTACAGTTCTTCTGTATGTTCTTTCCATCTCCTTGATCTCTTCTGCTTCTGTTAGATCTTTACCATTTCTCTCCTTTATTGTGCCCATCTTTGGATGAAATATTCCTTTGATATTTCCAGTTTTCTCAAAGAGCTCTCTAGTCTTAGCCTATCTGTTGTTTTCCTTTATTTCTTTGCATTGTTCATTGGAGAAGGCCTTCCTGTCTCCCCTTGCTATTCTCTGGAACTCTGCGTTTAGTTGGGTGTACTTTTCCCTTTCTCCCTTGCTTTTTGCTTCGTTTCTTTTCTCAGTCGTTTGTAAAGCCTCCTCAGATAACACTGTGCCTTCTTGCATTTCTTTGGGATGGTTTAGTTCACTGCTTCCTGTACGGTATTACAGACCCCTGTCCATAGTTCTTCAGGTGCTGTGTTTACGATGTCTAATCCCTTGAATCTATTCTCTATTCGTCACCTCCATGTATATTTGTAGGGGATTTGATTTAAGTCATACCTGACTGGCCTGGTGGTTTTCCCTGCTTTTTTAGTTTAAGCCTGAAGTTTGCTATGAGGAGCTGATGGAGAGGATTGCCATTCCCTCCTCCAGTGGACCGCGTTTCGTTAGAAGGCTGCACTGGGACCCAGCCGCCTCGGGGGGCCTTACACGGCATGGCTCACAGCTTCACTGACTTGCACAAGCCCTTTTGCCATGACAAGGCAGTGATCCTTGGAGATTTCTGTCAATAGCCTTTCTTAATTCCTTGAGTATTTTCATTATCTCCATTTTGAAATCAGTGTCTATTAGGTCTGTTTCATTGTTCTTTCTGGGGAATTCTCTTGATCGTTTAACTGGGAGCGCTTTCTCTGCCCCTTCATCCTCTTGCTATGTGGGGCAAGGAGAAACCGTTACCTACTGCTGGAGGAGTAGTCTTGGAGGGCTGTCTATATGTGGGCCTGTCCCTGTGTAGCTTGTGTGGGTTTAATATAATGTGAGGACTGGTTTTATTTTTTATGTATTTGGCTGCATGGGTCCTAGCTGTGGCGTGCAGGATGTAGCACGTGGGGTCTAGTTCGCTGACCAGGGACTGAAGCCGGGCCCCCTGCATTGGGAGTACTGAGCCTTCACTACTGGGCAACCAGGGAAGTCCCGGGAGGGCTGTTCTCAGTACGGGCGCCTGTTGGCTCTTTGCCCTGCAAGTGCTGGGCGCTCTCCCCGTGATACAGTGGGTGTGCAGATGCAGCGGCTGGTGCTGGGCGATGGACTTCTCAGTGGTAGTGGTAGCTCATGTGCAGCCCAGAAGCTTCGTGATGGGAGTGGAGGTAGCGGATGGCTGCTCCTGGAGGCTGGGAGGGGGTAGCCCGCAGCTTGAGACTGCTCCTGCAGCGACTAGTGCCCGCTCTTGGAGCTTGTCCTGCCACCCGCAGCCTCACGAGGAAGAACGGCTGTGATGGCGGGGCCTCTGCTCCCCTCGCGCGCCCCCCACACAGTGGTGCCTGGCCTCTGCGGCGGCTCGGGATTCCTCCTCAGAGACCATCGCGTGTGGTCACACCAGGCTGCAGCCCCTCACGGTGTGTGCACACAGCACCCCGTCCTCCCCCAGGCCCGCTCTCCGGGGGTGCAGAGCTCTCTGGTCAGGCCTGTCCGTGCTGACCGCTACAGACCAGGCCGTGTTCTGCTCTGAGGCTCTGACGCTCCGCCTCCGTCCTGGCCGATCTCCCTGCTGCTGAGGGGACTTCCCAGCACGCAGGACCTTTCCTCCTCCACAGCTCCCTCCCTGCGGCATGGTCCAGTCTCATTCCGCGCTTGTTTTCTTTTTGTCCTTCTTGGTTACATGCGATTTCCTTGCCCTTGCAGAGGTCTGAGGTCTTCTGCCAACATTTAGTAGATGCTCTGTGAGGGTCCCTCCACACCTAGATGTATCTTTGATGTACCTGCGGAAGGAGGTGAGCTTCACATCCTGGTGTTCCACCATCCTGAATGGCTCCTGTATCACACAGTCCTTTTTATCACACAGACCTTTTTATCTATTTAGGGAATTCTTGCTCACTCTGGGATAATTAAATATATGGTCTTTTGTTAGCTCCTAAAATGCTTATATGTAAATCTCTTGTCCACCTGAGATTTAGTTTTGGTATATGGCGTTATATTCACAATTTCTATGTATCTGATTCTTCCATATTACATTGTTAACTCTGTTTTTTGAATTTATCCAGTATTTTTTGCTCAGTATTCTTTTCCTCAGACCTTTCATGGCGTACGGACCTACTTCCTCTTTCAGTGGGGCCGTGGATGGAAAGCTTTTTGTTTTGTCTAATCCATCTTTATTTTGATAAGTTTCTTTGCTGGGTTTAAAATTCCAGAGTTGCAGTTACTTTCTCTAAGTGCATTGAAGGTCTACCAATCGTTGGCTCCTACTATTGTTGAAAATTTGTCGGTCTTTTTTTTTTTTTTTGCTTCGCTGTGCAGCTTGCGGAGATCTAGGGATTAAACTGGCATCCTTGGCCATGAAAGTGTGGAGTCCTAACCATTGGACTGCCAGGGAATTCCCTGTCAGCCCTGTAATTTGTTACTTTGTGGTGATCTCTCCTCTGTCTCTGAGTGCTTTTAAGGTCTCTTTTCTTTGGTATTCTGTTTATCTCAGGTGTAGATTTTGTCAGGCTTCCTGGAGCCGAGGCTTGGTATCATTCATCACTTTTGGGACGTTCTCTGATACTTTGTCTTGAGAGTCTTCAGATACTGTCTCTCCCTGTTTCCCAACGCTTCTGCAATTTTAATTACGTATTATTTTCCTCTGCTCTGCATAAGCTTCCTGTTTTCATGTCGTCAGGCTGTGCTCCCGATAGTTCTACCTTTTAACTGCCTTGCCAGCTTTGTCCGCTCTGTTCAGTTGATCTTGGTTTTTGTTTTAGGACTTGTTTTTGATTTTTTGGCTGTGGTGGATCTTTGTTGCTGCACGCGCGCCTTCTGTAGCTGTGGTGAGAGGGAGCGAGTGGCGCGGGCTTCTCGCGGTGGCTTCTCTTGCTGCACGGCCCGGGCTCAGAGCACGCCGGCGGCAGCTGCAGCTCGTGAGCTCAGCACTTGTGCACGGGCTGGGTTGCTCTGCGGCACGTGGGATCTTCCTGGACCACGTGGGATCTTCCTGGACCACGTGGGATCTTCCTGGACCAGGGATCAAACTGGCATATTGGGTTGCATTGCAAGGTGGATTCTCAACTACTGGATCACCAGGGAAACCTGGATCTTGATTTTTTTAATTTCAATTCTTGTATTTTTTATTTTTAGACATTTTATTTGGTTTTTTGGAAATCTCCTTGATCATTTAATATGAACTTTTTAAAAATTCTGATTTTAATTTTTAAGGTTGAGTCAGAATCATTTTCCCCATTGTTTACCATGAAATTTTTACCCTCATCCATTAGTATATTAAAATACAAAAGACCTTGTGTCACATGACCTTGCCAAGGGTCCAGATAAAGTTCTACTGTTTTTCCTTTCATATTTTTAGTTTGCTTTCCTTGCCTCACTACAATGTTTAGAACCCACAATACAATGTCAAATAGAATGAGTGAGCATGGGAGTTGTTATTTTTTTCTGTATTGTGGAAATTATGCATTTACTGTTTCACCATTAAACATGATGCTAGTTGGAGGTTTTTCATTGATAGGTTTTTCAGATTAAGGAAGTTATTTTCTATTCCTAGTTTGCCGACGGTATTTTTTGTTTTTTTTTGACTGTGCCACACAGCCTGTGGGATCTTAATTCCCCAACCAGGGATTAAACCTGCACCCCCTGCGTTGGAAGTGTGGAGTCTTAACCACTGGATTGCTAGTGTTACGACAGTCTCTGAGAGTTTTTATTTAAAAATTGTTGTTGTCAAATACTCTTTCTGTGTCTGTTAAAATGATTATTTTTTTCTCATTTATTCTGTCTATATGGTGAGATTTTCCAAATGCTAAATCACCTTATATTCCTGGCCTAATCTCTTCTTGATTATATTATTTTCATATTGCTTGATATGCTAATTTTTTGTTAAGAATTTTTGCATCTGTGACCCACAAGGATGTTGGCCTAAAATTTTCCTTTTTTAATGTTTTCTCATCTTAGGGTTAGGATAGGGTTATGCTAGTCTTGTAGGAATTACTCTGTCTTCCTTTATTTTTTGAAAGTTTATGTAGAGTGTTTGTTGTTTCTGTTTGTTGTTTCTTCCTGTTTTTTAAGTTGAACTGTAGTCGATTTACAATATTGTTAGTTTCAGGTGTATGGCAAAGTGATTGTTACACACACGTTCTTTTTCAGATTGTGTTTTGTTCTAGGTTGTCACAAGATATTGAATATAGCTCCTTGAGCTGTAGATTAGGTCCTTGTTTATATCTGTTAATCCCATACTCCTAATTAATCCCTTCCTATCTGCTTTCCCCTTTGGTTACCATAAATTTTTTTTCTGAGTCCTTCTGTTTTGTAGAAGTTCACTTGTATTATTTTCTAGATTCCACATGTAGGTGAAATGAATTTTGTCTTTCCATGATCATTGTGATAGTCTGTGACTTACTCTATGTTTTAATACCTTTTAAGTGCACTGTACATGCTTACTGTTTTATCATCTTTACTGGAATTTTCAGTCTTTAAAACTTGGTAGATACTGTGTGATTTCTTCTGGATTCTAATTCTTGGTGCCTAGTTTTGACCACAGAGGTCCTGGTTCTTTACCTGTGAGGAATTATTTGAAGTCTGAATTGAAGATGAATTTCTCCAGAGAGAATTTGCCTTTGATTCTAGGAGGGACCTGGAGGAACAGTTAGCCCTGGAATCAGTTTAAATTAAAACCTCCACAGACTTTTCAGGCAGCCTGCTTAGCGTGAATCCTGGCTGCAGAAGGGGCACGTGACCTCCTGTCACAGTCCCCATTTGACCCCATTCCTAGGCTTTTCATAGTCTGCACAAACTGAAGTCCATGAATCCTGCAGTTCCTCCGGTGTCTTAGTTCATAGAGGGTTTCAGAGCTCTTGTTACTTCTCTGGCTTCCTGCTTTGTATTGGATTGTGATCTTTGAGTACTCCGTAATCTTTTGGCAATTTCTCGTTCCATTGTGAAAGATTAATTCTGTCTTACTCCTTCCTCGTGTGTGTTTTCAGCAGGAGTTTCCCATGTGGGCGCCTTTGCTTATCTGTCGCCTAGTTCTGGTGCTTGGTGCTCGGGGGGCAGGGAGGTGTTGGGGGGGCCCGTCCTGACCCGTGTCTTGTTTTCCAGCTCTCCGGGAGATGCTGCATAACCACTCCTTTGTGGGCTGCGTGAATCCCCAGTGGGCCTTGGCACAGCATCAGACCAAGTTATACCTTCTCAACACCACCAGACTTAGGTAAATCGGTGCAAACACGAGAGGCGCAGAGCTGCTGGGAGGGTGGTCTGCAGGCAGAGCAGGAGAGGCAGGGGGGAGCAGGGAGACCGTCAGAAGGGCCCAGCCTGAGTCAGACACGCGCGGGTTCTCGCCCAGGCCCAACTGTTGACCGCTCATGTGACCACGGCCAAGTCACTCTGATAACTGAGTCTCGGATTTCTCTCCTGTAAAAGTGGGGTATCACTGTTAATTCACAGGGTTTTGTGAAGGTAAAATGACGTGAGACCCCTGGGTTTGGTTGGCTGCTGTGAGCCGGGTGTTGAGAGTGTGGAGCTGGCGGGGCTGTTCCAGCCTGTGTGGTGGACAGCAGGGGCCGCGGGCTGCTCTGCGACGCCGGCTCTCAGCTGCTCAAATCCAGCTGACTGGATTTAAAGCTGGGACCAGGTCCCGTGAGCAGGGGCGGATTGAATTCAAGTAGTGGGGAGGGGGGCAGAGGTGAGCACCTGGGAGATTCTGAGGGAGAACCCGCTCCCCCCCTTTCTAACAGGGCACCCCGCTGCACACAGTGAGAGGAGGGAGACCACGTGGGCCTTGGCCCGAGCCAGCGCGGCCTCCAGGGCGGGGAAAGTGAGAGGCCCTGACCCCTCTTTCCTTTCAGCTTTGGGGTGGAGCCAAGGCCTATTCTAGCCCCGAGGAGCCAGTGGGGTCCATGAGCATGGGATGGGCCAACTCAGCAGTCGCCCTTTGCCCAGCAAGTGTCCGATGACATTTATGGTGGTTTCCAGGAGTCTTGGCGGATGAGCTCCTGTTGAGTCTAGAACCTCTGTTAAATACGACCTCGAATCGGTAGTTCAGGTGGGCGGCGCTGCCACCCTCCACCCCTGGACACCGTCGCTTGGCCGTCGTGGGGCTCCGTCCTGCTGAGGCCTTGCAGTGCCGCTTGGCCCTGAGTGGGGTGGCCACACGAGACAGACCCACGTGACCTCCCTGAGCTAGAGCCGCCCCACTGGGGAGCTTGCTGCCGGCACACCCCGGCCTTGGATGCCGGTGACTCCTTCCTCCTAGGCTCGGAAACCCTTGGTGAGCTCAGCTCAGGGCCACTGTCTGTCTTCAGGAGCCATGGGCTCTCCCAGGGAGCTCTTACCGGTTATTGGGGATCCTGCTCCCTTTGTTTTTTCTTTGCCAGGAAATCTAACTGCGTGATTTCCAAGATCCCAAATCACAATTGTTTCGGTTCTTTCACTTTACGATTACAAACCTAGGGCAGTCCTGGAATCCTAGCTGCTAATAAATGTGAAGTTTCCCAGCGAGCATGTGACCGGGGTGAGAGCAGGGGTTTTAGACTTGGCTCCCTCCCTCCCCGCCAACTGACCCGGGACCAGCCAGCGGCTCTCCGGGTACCGCGGTGTCCCTGCTGCCGCGCTTTGTCTACGCTGATAGCCAAGTCTTTAAACAAGACCTGTGTGGTGCAGATCTCTTCCATGACTGTAGAGTACAGTTACTTCAGTTGTTTCTGCAGGTAGTTCAGTACATTGTACACAGCCGCCTACACCACCCCCCCGGCCCCCGGGTCTGTCCCCTGCCGACTACACGGGGAGTCCCCTGCCCCCGGTACAGCCCACACTTCTAGATGGTGGGTGGTAAAAGAAATGGCTTATATGATCCTTTGCCAGTGGGGAAAAGTGAGCAAAAACTCCGTGACTTTGTCACCAGTGGGTGTCAGAGCCTTTTACAGCCAGAAAGGTGGGGACAGCGCGCGGTGACGGCGGGGCAGACGGTCTCCATGCTCTGAGCGGGCGGACGCCGCCTCCCTGGTGGTGCAGAGCCCAGGGCTGCTGGCGAGGCCGCCGCGAGGCAGTGCGTCTTCATCCCCACCAGGTCTTGGGTTCTCTCTCCTGTTTTGTCCCTGCCCCCTGGCTCTCAGCATATTCTGCTTTTCCTTAAAGTCACTTCATTTTTATTTTCAGTGAAGAGCTGTTCTACCAGATTCTCATTTATGATTTTGCCAATTTTGGGGTTCTGAGGTTATCGGTAAGTCTACTTCCTGCTTCTCATTTCTGAGACCAACAGCTGGTCATTTCTGAAAACAGCCCTGCCCCTTTATCTTATTTGTTGTATAATAAGTGTTTCTAAATGTGATTAGAACAGTTTATGTATGAGTTTCATATGGAAGTATCCTTATAATAGTTTTATACAAAGCAGAACAGTCATTTGGTAGCCAACTTAAATGTTTATTATTATAGAAACTAATACATATCTACTTAAAACTTAAGAGATAGAAGCAGAAATAAACATTTTGTAAAGCCTGTGACCCAGACACAACCCCAGCTAACAATTTTAGTCCATTTCTTTCAAAACCTTCTCATTGATTGCCTAATTTTAATTTAAAATTAAAAATCATGCTATCCATGTAGTTTGTATCTTCTTTTTACATCTGACATACAGAAAAGCCCTCTGGAATTTTTATTGGGATTGTGTTGAGCCTATACTATAGATCAATTTGGGGAGAAAAATCTCTCAGTTTATTTCTTAACAGTCACAATTTTTGGATACTATTGTAAAAGGCATTTTAAAAAATTGTCAGTTTGTTGCTATTATATAGAAGTACAAGTGTTTTGGTAATTATGTCTTGCAACCTTGTTAAACTCACTCATTAGCTGTAGCTTTTTTATTGATTCCAGCAAATTTTCTAGGTGTATGATCATAGCATCTGTGAATAAAGACAGTCTTATTCCTTCCTCTCCAACCCAGATGCCTTTTCTTTCTCTTGCTTGGTTGCACCGGCAAGAACCTAAGTACAGGCTAAGCAGAAGTGGCGAGAATGGAAATACTCTTATTTTCAGTCTTGGGGGAAGCGTTCAGCCTTTGACCATGAGTATGCAGGTTTTTGTAGATGGCCCGCGGGGTGGCTGAGGAAGTTCCCTTCTGTTCCTCGTGTGCTTCAGGTTTTTATTTAGGCAGGGAGGCTGAAGTTTTTTCAGATGCTTCCTCTGTGTCTGTTCAGATAATTGTATGGTTTTCCTTTTTTTAGTTTGTTAATATAGTGAATTATATTGATTGGTTTTCATATTTTAAACCAGTCTTGCATTCCTGGGATAAGCCCTGCTTGTTCATGATATATTACCCTTTTTATATTTTACTGGGATTGACTTGTCATAATTTGTTTACAACTCTTAACATTTGTATTCATGCATAAGACTAGTTTTTGGTCTAGTGCTCAGTTGCGTCCGATTCTTTGTGACCCCACGGACTGTAGCCCACCAGGCTCCTCTGTCCATGGGCTTCTCCAGACAAGACTACTGGAGTGGGTTGCCATTTCCTTCTCTAGGGGATCTTCCCAGTCCAGGGATCAAACCCACATCTCTTGCGTCTCCTGCATTGGAAGGTGGATTCTTTACCACTAGTGGCACCTGGGAAGTCCTACTGGTTTGTAGTTTTCTGGTATTGTCTTTGTCTGGTTTTGGTATCAAATACTGGCTTCATGGAATGAGTTGAGAAAGTTATTCCATCTTCTGATGGAATTTATTTACAGTTTGTTTATGCTTTAGAGTTTGTTTACAGTTGTTTATGCTTTAGATGTTTGGTAGAATTCATCAGTTGAAGCTATCTGGGCCTGGAGATTTCCTTATAGGAAGATTTTTAAGTAAAATTTTTAGTGATATAGAGCTATTCATGTTAGCTTTGAGGGGCCTTTAAAAATACTTGCCCATTTAGGTTTTCAAATTTATTGGCATGAAGTTGTTCATAATCTTTTTTTATTCTTCTAATGTCTGTACATCTGTAATGATGTGACCTCTCTCATTCCTAATATTGGTAATTTATGTCTTCTTTTTAACTTGATCAGTCTGACTGAGGTTTGTCAACCTGGACCCAAAGAACTGACTTTGGTTTCATTGATTCTTCTGTTGTTTTTCTGATTTCAGCTTCACTGATACTTGCTCTCCTCTTTATTTCCTTTCTTCTACTTAAAGTGCTGTAAAATTTTCCCAAGTGCTGCTTTAGCAGCGTCCCACACATTTCGATAAGTTTTCATTTTCATCCAGTTCAGAATACTTCTAAATTTCCTTTTGATTTTTTTTGACCCTCACATTATTTAGAAGTATATTATTTAGTCTCTGGTTACTTGGAGTTTTCTCAGAGATCAGCTATTGATTTCTAATTTGATTCCATTTTTGCAGGGAACAAAGTTGAATCCTCTACACTTATTGAGACTTGTTTTATGGCCCAGAGTATAATCGGTATTGGTAATATTCCATGTGCATTTGAAAAGAATTTGTGTTCTGGTCTTGTTGAGTAGAATGTCCCACAAATGGCAGGTGTCTCAAATTGTTGGTGACACCGACATCTTGTATATACTGACTTTCTGTCAGTTATTGGGAAAAGGATATGGAAGCCTCCATGTAACTGTGTATGCTTCTCTTCACTGTTCTGTTTTACTCTTCAAGTATTGTAGAGCTCTGTTACCGAGTGCATAAACATCTAGGATGGTTAGGTCTTTCTGTTAATTGACTCTTCTGTTATTATGAAAAAGTAAGAACAATATACTGTGGGTTTATAACATGTAAAATGTATTAATATGACAACAGTAACAATATTCAAAGGGGAGAAATAAAACTTAGGGATCTTACCTTTCACAATAGATTTCAATCTCCTTCCTAATCAGATGATTTACCTGAACGTCCTTCGCTTTAACATACTTCCCCCCCCGCCCCCCCGCCCCCCCGCCCCCCTCGCTTTAGTAAGGCCGTAGGAAGAAATGAAGGCTCGGCCTCGTGAGTTTCTAGAAATACGAAAGCGAGGTCTTTAGAGCCGCACGGGAGGGACTGCCTTCCAATGGCTGTGCCTTTCCCGGCTCTTCAGCAGGTCTGTGCGCCGGTGACGCCGTCTCTGCTGAAATGGCCATTGGTGAGGAGGACAACCTTGTTTTGTAGATTTTCAAGTGTTTTCTTTGGGGGAATTGAGGAATGAGTGCTAGATTTGTGGCTTCTCACCTGCTGAGGTGACAGTGGTCTTGTGGGAATTCAGCCAGTGTTTGAAAGCCCTGTTAATGCTTGCTCCTAATGTTTTTGCCCCTTCCTAGGAGCCAGCACCGCTCTTTGACCTGGCCATGCTCGCCTTAGACAGTCCCGAGAGTGGCTGGACAGAGGAGGACGGTCCCAAGGAAGGACTTGCCGAGTACATTGTCGAGTTTCTGAAAAAGAAGGCTGAGATGCTTGCAGACTACTTCTCTCTGGAGATTGATGAGGTGGGTGACGGCCGTTTTTGTCCCCCTTGACCTCTGGGACTTGGTTTGCTGTGTTCAGTTTGTGAGCAGACCTAAAGAGAACCCCCAGAGAAGGCTCTCTAAGCATTTGGCTCTGCTGCCCCCAGGCCCCAGCCTGGTCGCCCAGAATGGCAAGTCTGAGGACAGGACCTGGAGCAAGCGCCAGGGAGATGGAATTGGTCTAACAGCATGGTTTCTTATCCCCCTTGTCTAGGAAGGGAACCTGGTTGGATTACCCCTTCTGATCGACAACTATGTGCCCCCGCTGGAGGGTCTGCCTGTCTTCATCCTCAGACTGGCCACTGAGGCAAGTGATGGAGCTCGTCCTGCTGACAGTCCTGTGGGGGGATGAGTGTTGGGGGTAGGGGGGTGCAGGCTTGCAGCTCCACCATCGTCTGTGATGAGGAGGAGGAAAAGCTAACGAGGCTAAGGCCCCTCTCGTCCCCACCCACCCTAGCAGTACTCAGCAATTCTAGTCTACAGCTTTCATGCCTAAAAATCACATGTCCTTTTTATTAAGTCGTCTGTTATCTCCATTTAGAAATGAAATGTGTTTAAAGCATGTACATATGTTGACTTATTGAATTCTCTCTTTGGACCAGGTGAACTGGGATGAAGAAAAGGAATGTTTTGAAAGCCTCAGTAAGGAATGTGCGATGTTTTACTCCATCCGGAAGCAGTACGTGTCTGCAGAGTCGACCCTTTCAGGCCAGCAGGTATGAGGGCAATACACACTGGCGCTCCAGAACTGGGATGGGCGCTCACACGAGCCCGCCCCTCTCTGAACTCCTACGATCCAAGGCACAGCAGCTTTAACACAGTGGTCAGCTCTTAAAAATTTTATCTCCTTCTGAAACGCTACTGGGAGGTACCCCTAGAGTGATCTCACTGTCAGATGTACAGACAAGCCACTGTAGTGAGAAGCAGGTGGATTCCAGGGCCCGGGCCAGTGTCTCCCACTGTGAGCCTGGAAGGGGGTGCGGCCGCAGCCGGCACGTCCTGGCCAGTCGCCCCGTCTCTTGCGGCCTGTGCCTCACTCTGCCTCTGACACGCCAGACGGACCTGGCTTAGTGGGTCAGGTTCCCAGCTCTTCTTAAGAGAGAGCCCTGGGTTCTTCATGTTTCCATGTCAGATGACAGCGCTTTTCAATCCACAGCTATTTTGGAGGTTTTGTTTGGGTGAGGAGAGGTGACTGAAACACAGGCAGTCCTTAGACATTTTGCAAGTTCTGTTTCAGACCACTGCAATAAAGCGAGTTCACAAATTTTGGGGTTTCCGAGTGCATATAAAATGTTACATTTACACTGTCCTGTCTGTCAAGTGCTTTATTAAAGCATTGTGTCTTAAAGCCAATACATGTCCCCACATTTAAAAATGCCGTCGCAAAGATGCCACCAGTAGATTTGGTGCAGGGTTCCAGAAACCTTCAGTTTGTGTTTAAAAACAAAACCACAACAGTCTGCAAAGTGCAATAAAACAAGGTCTGCCTGTGGTGTCAGATGGACATGGAGTCACTTTATACACAGAACCATCTGGGTGATCACACCCGTCCTGAGATGACGTGCGGTGCTCCAGTTTCAGGGTGTGTTCAAAGGCTCCCAGAGCCTGTGGTGATTTTGGAGTGTACTTCCTACCGCTGCCATTCAGGCAGCACGGTCAGGAGGAGACATTATTTTAGATGCTGCTACGGTGAGCACTGTCCCCGAATGGAAACAGCTTCCATGGGGGGAAGCATCACAGAGCCATGGCTGAGTCTCTTCACCCTCTCGTTGCTGTGCTCAGGCCGCAGGATCCCTGTGAGGCTGGCCTGGAAAAGAGACCTCTCAGGCATGAGGTCGCACAGCCCCACTGTAAGCCCCCACAACTCTCCAGGCCCGGCGTACCCTGGGACGTGGACTCAACCTTGTCTCTTCCAGAGTGAAGTGCCCGGCTCCTCTGCAAACCCCTGGAAGTGGACTGTGGAGCACGTCCTCTATAAAGCCTTCCGCTCCCACCTGCTGCCTCCGAAACACTTCACAGAAGATGGGAACATCCTGCAGCTCGCTAACCTGCCTGATCTGTACAAAGTCTTTGAGAGGTGCTGACTGGTCGCCTGGGGACTCTGGGGTGGTTTGTTCTTCCTTCTCTGTCCTGATGTCGGTAGGTGGAACTTTCACCTCACGTACGCCTTCTCACTAGGAGCATTGCTTCATGTGTGGCAGACTGACTATAAATAAATAGCCAAATTTGTCCTGAGCATGATTTATTTAATTTCATTACAAATGAAATTTACCTAGATCCATTTTCACCTAGTGTATACCTGATTGTGTTGAAGACTGCCAAAGGCAGTTTGAAAGCCTCTTGGACATCTGGTAAGTCTAAATGGCCTTGAAAATTTTATATAGATCATGCATTGATTTGATTCTTTATATTCTGATGCATTTCTAATATCAGGTGATAGACATTATGTTTTTTATGCTTTTAAAAGGCACCTGAACCTATAAGAGACTCTGATGGTGTTGTCAGTTCAGCTTTCTACATGGTCAATCTATTAGTACCTTTAATAACTAATTAATTTAGTCTTAGTAAAAAAAAAAAAAGTTGAACAGTCTTTATGCAATGCATAACAGGCATGAGTTTGTAAGTTAGCCTACTTTGTTAATGGCTATCAATTATACCAGCATATGATAAAGGCATTTCTAGGCATTCTTGTTTGAAGGGTGTTATAAAAATACAAACTTGAATTATCAGTGCCATTAAAAATAAGCTTAATATGAGCCTGCATTAAAGAAATGTGCAGTCAGCACCGGGAGGAAGAATGCCTGTAGTTTGGAAGTAAGTGCAGCTCACAAGGCTCAGTGAAGAAAGTTCTGCGGAAAAGAAGTGGAGCCATTCCATTTGGAAAAGACAGGGACAAGGACAGACAGCCCTGGGAGCAAGACAGGCTGAGTGACCACGGGCGGAGAGGAGGAGGGACTCCCGGGGCCTGCAGCTGGACCACACAGCATGCCGGCGCCAGGTGTGGGATTCTAGGACAGATCTGCATCCCAGAACATGCCTCCCCACCGCCCCTCCTACACACCACCTGAAAGAAAACTTACAGGAAATCACCTCAATTCAGGACATTGGTTTCCATATTTTTAAAACAGATAATTATTCTAAAGAAGAGAATAATTTTTAGAGATTTTATTCATATTTAAGTTAACTTTATTATCTAGTTTCATGTCTAATTTTATCTTATGTGGCCTTAATTCATTAGACTTCCCCCGTATTTTTTGTGTAAACACATTGAAGATATAATAATCACTTCCATGAAACCACCTCAATTCTGAGAACAACAGAGAATCACAAATACTGCAACATGGCTACACACTCCACGGCAAAACCCTCGGAACTGGGTACCTTTAAGGATGAAACCAAAGTTCTTAAATTCTGTGTTTCAGATTATTCTTCCTTAAGGAGAGAGGAGGGGCGTGAGCGCCATGATTTGTTTTAAAGGCTCCTCTTAACAGAACGAATGTGTCAGTAGCCAATTGTAGTCAGCAGAAGGGTGTGTTTAACAGACTCTTCAGGCTGACCTCCACCTGCCTGGCCTGCCCTTCCTTCTCCATTGGGCTGGTCTGAGGTTTCATTCCACAAATAAGCAGCAGATGAAAATACTTTACAAGATACAGCACAGCTGATGTGAAGACTAAGGACCCTACTCTTACTTTAAGAGCAATAGGCCCTGGGCGCCCCTGCCCCATGCAATAAAACAAGTTTTATATACACTCCCCATATCCTTTTCTAACATTTTCTTATATAAATTTAAATATCTTACAAAAAAGGCTTTTTCCTCCAAACATACAAATTTGAGTGAAACATATATTCCCCACCTGTGAACTTGTTTCTTCACTAAATATAAACGCTACCTGATATTAAGGGTAAGTGTCTCTTGGCCCCTGGAGATCACTGTAGTCTGAATTGCACCGTGGAGAAGGCACTTGTGTTTCTGAGGTCTCCAGGAAGTATCTCAGTGGGCGCTGAGCCGCTGTCCTCCAGAAACGGGCCCAGTCACTGAGGCGGCTGGGGAACAATGGTGAGTAAACTTGATTCTAAAATTACGGAAATAAAAAGTAACGGCATGGACTAGTTCTTAGTCTAGAATCAACTACACACAAAATGTTCATTCATGAAGATTCAAACCGGTTTCATTCTCTCATAAATTATAAAATACCAAGTGGCTATCTGAATGACAAAGCCCAAACAGCCCTGAGAGGGGCCTGCGCTGCTGGGCGGAGGTCGCCCCGGGGCGGGCGGGCCTACTGCTGGGCCAGCAGTGCGGTTCTGTTGGCCTTCATCTTCTCCAGCCGCTTGGCCAGGTGGCTGTTGGTCATCTCCATCTCCTCGATCTTGTCCAGTGCTGTTCGGAGCTGCAAACGGGAAAAGAGCAGTCACTTCTCATGGTCAGAGACAAAGCCCGGCATGGCTTTCCTCTGCACTCTCGGGGAAATGGAATTACTGCCGGGGGTGGGGTGGGGTGGAGGGGGTGGTCTTAAATGTCTTTTTTCAGCCAGCCAGAGGTGTGAACCAGTGGTGCTGAGAGAAAGGGCATACAGACATACAGAGACATAACCTCATTTAAAACAAAAACTTTTCTGAGCAAAACGTAAATGGCAGTCCCCGTGCAGGTCAGAAAACCAACACAGAGTAAATGATTCTACTGCTGTGTCATTAAAGATTGGAGCCAGGATGAAAATCCTTACACAGCAAAGAATGTATTTCCAAAGGAGTTTTTTTTTAGGAACGTATTTCGAGAAGCATAATACAGTAAGTACCTCTCTTTGTAGCTTCCTCTTTTCTGCTTTCAGTTCATCCTCGACTTTCTCCGCATTCTCAGCAGCGGTTTTGTATCTCAGCACCTGCCCCTCCAGGCGGTTGATCTGTAAATACGAGAACACAGTCCTCAGGGGCTGGCACTAGGAGCCACCAGTTTTTTTGCAGCCAAGATGCAAACACGACAGATTCCAAGTAACCTAATGCTAGCAAGCCCCTTCAGGGTGAGTCGGAGGTCCTCTCAGAACCCAACTGCTATTTATAAACCAGAGGATGAGCTGTGCAGTCATCACAGGGCCAGTTTCCCATGTTCAGTTTTATGATGACTATATTGTTCAAGAGCCACAGTAACATCCCGGGAGGAGACTCCCAGAATGGAGAAGTCGTTAGGCTTTCTGAAATGTACAGGAAGGGAATATATTATAAAGGGCCATTTTCTTGAATTGGCTCCAAGAAATGTAAGTATAGCTTCGGTCTTCCTTCATAGAGAAGACTGAAGTTCACTGCTGGCTTCTCCACTTTAATATGGAGCTGTTCTAGAGATCCAGCTGCAGACACAGCTCAGAGAAACCTAGGCACTCACGGGGTTAGCCACTGAGAGGCAGGAAGCAGATGTGTTGTCAGGGGGACTAAAATCACTTGGTACCTTTCACAGGAAGGACTTACGCTTTGCTCCAAGGTGGTTATATCCTGTTCCGCTTTAGAAAGCTTGAACTTGTATTCACTAATTTGTCTGTTGGCATCTCCTAGGAGAGAAGAGAATAAACCACCTCTTGCAGGGATGCAGGTGTGAGCAGAGGCAGGGGGACCCGCCTGCTGCCCAGTAGAGGGCTGTGTGGCGAAGAGCACGCAGGCCGCCGCTGCCGTCAGCCCGGTCCCGGCGCGGTGCTGCGGGCCGCTCCAGCGCGTGCTCCCACAGCACCCAGAAGAGATTCTGGTGTGTGTGGGTGGAGCTTGGAGCAGGGAGCCCGACTCTGAACGCAGCAGGGCCCCTGTCCTCGTTCCCCTTCTGCCCGCCTCTGATCTCTTAAGTCTAGCAGCCATTAAGGTCCTCAGTTTTCACCTTCTTCATGACCCTCTAAAGTTAACTGTAGCTTCTCCTTTGTTCCTTTTTGCGCTCTTAGGACATTTATCATGTTTTCCTCACGTTATATAGAACATAGGAAAACACAGGTCCCCTGGTGCCTCAGCTTTTTGCGTCTACCTGTTTCCAGCTAAGTGCTCTGCACATAATGTACGCTTAATATTTGCTGAAGTAAATGCTTTTCAGTAGTATGTTGTGATAATGCGTTAGGGATAGAGCTGGAAATCATCAGCTGTATATCTGACCTAGAAGCAAACTATTTAAAACAAGAAGTTTAGAAATGCTGGGGGAGAAAAATTCCTTCCAGCCATCCATATTTAACAGAAACGTTAATGGTAGTAAGTTAGTTTTAATGAAGCCTTTGTCCAAAAAGGCCTACGTGGCCTCACTCAGAATATGTAGATGAAAAGGTCATGGAGGAACCAGTTATTTTAAAATAAGTTATTAGAAATGCCTTATTCAAATTGGAAAAATAAAAGTCTCCCCTGTGTGGATTATACATTCTCCATATACAGATGTCTCCCTACTGTGGAATACTGTGAATACAGTAGGTGTTTCACAATATTCAGTAATATTGGGTCAAAAACAGGCAGGAAAACTGAATGGGCTTACTTTGTGGCCTGTTTTAAATTCCATCTAGTAAAGTCAAGACTATTTCTGGGAAAACTCTAAAACCACTCTGCATGGTGTGAGTGAGTTCCGAATACATCCCTCCAATCATCTAAGATAAACTCCCCAGAAAAACTTATCAGTAGGAAGGAGGCTTACAGATGACAAAGGAATGTGAAAAAGGACAGTGTCGTGATGTCACTAGCTGCAAGATGTTCTAGAAATCATGTCACCCAGGAGGGGAGAGCACTACCCAGGACAGCAGCTAGAAGTAGGCTCTTCAGTCCGTGACTGACTGGGACAGCTTTTCTGGTCCACCTCAGGGCTGATGTTTGGAACCACAGGCCCGAGCAGCCCGCTCGCACCCCACCCCGGGGAGTGCGCCGGCCCAGCCTCACTCTGCATCTCGATGAGCTGCAGGTCTGAGCCGTTCTGTAGCTCCGCCAGGTCGCCGGCTGTGCCTCCGTCGCTCCTGGAGCCCTTCTGCCGCTCCTCCTCCAACTGCAGCTTCAGTTTCCTAATCTGAAGAGGAAGTAAGGGCTCATCAGCGAGGTCCAGCCTCTCAAATGAAACAGATGCTTGGCCCCATGGCCGCATCTTAGAATAAGGCCACAGATAGTCACTCAGAGACCCTCTCACTGTCTCAGGTGCTGGAGGCCAGCTATGAACAAATGATCAAAAGGAGTGAGCTCCAGGACCGGGGGTCTTAATGAAAATAGCCAAAAAATAGCCATATTTCATTATTTGTGTTCATCTGTAGAAAAGCACATCTTTGGGTATTTTTAAATTTTTGTTTAAAATGGAAAATCCCACCATCAGTTGGATGTTTCTTGTTCTAATTTGAGAGTTAGGTTAAGTATTCTTATTTAGAAAGCTGTATACACAAATAATTGGAAATATATTTTTGAGTTTGGCTACAAAATTTACCTTATTTTACCCCAAAATAAAGGCCATTTAGCAGCTTACTCATTAATAGCCCCAAACAAGAAACTGTTGAAATGTCCATCAACGGAAGGATAAAGCAAACAGTAGTTCATGTATATACAGTGGATTACTGCTCAGCCAAAGAAGCGAACATGCTGCTAACACATGCAGCAAAATGGTGAGTTTCAAGCTAAGTATATGCAGTGCAAGAAACTCCAGAAAATACAAACCGAAGAGGCAAAAAGGTACATTGGTGGTTTCCGGAGAAGGAGAGAGGAGGTGGGAGAGGAAGGAGGGTTACAAAGGGACACAGGGACTTGGGTTATGCATGTTTTTACCCTGTGGTTTCATAGGTTGCTGTCCCCCCCAAAGTTCCTGTATTACAGTCCTAAGCTCACTGCCTCATAATGTGATCTTATTTTGGAAACAGTCACTGCAGAGGCTCTTAGTTGAGATGAAATGACACTGGAATAAGGTGTGCCCTGAGTCTAGTATGCCTGGGTCCTTAATCAGAAGAGCACCACATGGACAGGGAAGCCGTGTGATGGCAGAGAGAACACTGTCACCAAGCCAAGGGACCCAGCGGCCCGCCGTCTAGAAGAGAGGCCTCCCCCACAGGCCTCAGGAGGAAGCTGCGCTGCGGACACAGGACCCCGGGCTCCTCGCCTCCACAGTGGAGACTGCCTCTGTCCTGCGGTCTCTGTCGTGGCGCCCTTGGAGACTAATCTCTGCACACTGTAAGTGTGTGCCCAGCTGGCACTAGCGGTAAAGAACCTGCCTGCCAGTCCAGGTGACCTAAGAGATGCGGGTTCAGGCCTGGGGTCAGGACATCCCCTGGAGGAAGACACAGCAGCCCACTCCAGTGTTCCTGCCTGGAGCATCCCATGGACAGGGGAGCCCCGAGGGCCACAGTCCGTAGGGCCACACAGAGTCGGGCACGACTAAGCATACACAACAGCTGATTTTATGCCAATTATAAGCTATCTACATTAAAAAAAAAAATAGAAGATAAACTTGAGGGACTTTGGACTGGGAAAGAAGAAGGTCCAGTTGGAGACAGCAGTTGCATGAATGGAAAATGAGATGGACAGAAATGAGCTGCATGGGGAGGCCTCTAGCCCACCCTGTTTCCACACTGCACACAGCTGGGCTTGGAGCCTCAGGCAGAAGATTGGAGGCGCACTCTTTAGAATTCTGATGAGCCTAAAATACAAGTCCAGCACGCCCACATCGAAGGCTCCCAGCCACATCAAGCTTTACAGAAACTCGGATGGGCCCCACCAACAAGCTGCCCATCAGCTTTTTAGTATTCCACTTTTAAACTGAAAACTAAATAAATCTACATAAAAGAACATCTGGACAGAAAAAAATTAAAGGGGAGCAAATCAACTGGCATATCAATATCGTCCGAGATAATGACTTCAGAAATACAACTCAGTAAAAATAAGAAGGTACAGTTGAGAAGATCTTTTAGAAAGCAGAACAAATGAGATGAAAGGGATAGAAAACCAGGAGAGAGAATCTGAGTATCTGGCCTGAGGTCTATTCCCCTTCCCCCCAAGTCAGAAATCAAAGTCAAGTTCCCCAAATGCCCACAGCACTTCCCACCAGAGACGCAGGAGGCAGCACATGGGGCGAAGCCTAGGCCTCCCCACGCCTCCCGAGCGCTTCCTCCTCAGGGGTCAAAGGTGAGGCTGCATGCTAAGAGCACTGGCCGTCCTTAGCTCCATCCCCAGGGGGCAGAGGGACGGCTTGGCACTGGGCCAAGTCTGCCTGCCCCCCGCCATGGAGAAGGGTGAGCTGGGCACCAGGACTGAACCGGTCCTTCCTGTCAGCTCTGCCCTTTCAGCCACGACATCACTACCCACCTCGGGTCGCCTTCCCTGTCGTTCCTGCTCATGTCCATCTCAGAAAGGCTCACCTCTCTTGCCTGTGCTCTTCCCCAAAGGACCCTGGTAACCCTCTGGTTACCTTGTGTCATCAGCAGCCCCTCCGTCCCCACTGCACGGGCCCACTGCCCCAGCCTGCTCCCCCCTGAGGGGCTGCTTCCCCTGCAGGCAGGCAGCCCCTCGCCCCTGCTGAGCCTGAGGACGGGTCAGGGTCCCCTGCTCTCCTTGCGCACACGCCTCCCTCTGGCCCCCTGAACTCCTAATGCAGCTCCCAGTCACATCTCCTCTTTATAAATGCTCATCACTACCATCACCCCGCACTCTCATCACCATTATAGCTCCTAACTCGCATACCTGCAAGGTTATTCCTGCCTGAATTGTTGGCAAATTCAAATCCATCTGAGCAGAGCATCTCTCACAGTGAATCCCTCAGTGTCTGGAACAGGACCTCGCCATCTACTCCACCCCGCCCTCAGCCGCGCGCTCCCACTGTCATGCACCAGATCTCGTCACCAGACGCCAGCCAGCCCTGCCCAGGGCAGTCCCGTGCATCTTCCAACCACTCCTCTTGATCTTTCCAGCTTATTCTCTCTGCACCCAACTCCAAAAGTCCTTCCACCCCACTGGCCCTATGATCCACTGTCTGCATCTTCTCTCCAGTGTGCCTTGGTGTCTTCCTAGGTTCCCCATAAACCTCCTTGGCCAGCTTAATCTCAAGGTCCATCATCACTCTAGCATATGCCTGCACCCCATCTGCCTGAGTTTCCTCACCTGGTAAAATCTTAACACTGCTCACTCCATGCCTACACCTGTGCTGCTAAACGTGCCTGGAGAAACAATAAAGGCATTCACACAAAACGCCAAACCACATCACTGAACTTTCATAATACTAGGGAGAAAGGAGAGTATGGGCCAAGCTTCCAGAGGGGAAAAACAGGTCACAGATAAAAAATAAAAAATCAGAATGTCCTTGAAATTCTCAATAGCCAAAGGAGGCCAGAAGACAATGAAGCAATTTCTTTGAAAAAGAAGATGAATGCAAGTGATTACAACAAAGAAGTCCACAACCACATCAAACTGTTAATCAAATAAAGGGGTAAGATGACATTTTCACTCCTGTGAAGTTAAGAAAAACTTACTGCCCCCAAACTGTCCTCTGGAAGCTACTGGGGGATGTACCTGAGCAAGAGAACAGAGGTGGAGGGAGGGAGGCCTAAGACGCTGCAGAATGGGGTCCAGCCTGGCGCTTACAGGCAAAGGAAACCAGATGATGAGCAGGGTGGTAAGGTCTCTGCCCCAGGGAGCGAGCCAGCATGTTCAGAAGGGCTGAGCCAGACGCTCCAGGAACCAGAAAGTGGAACTGAGGGAACACGGAGTGTGGGCCGAAACTACTGCTGGAGAGCCTGCCCCTAGATGAGAAACCAGCACCTAGGAACCCAAGCGCGAGGCGAGGCAAACCCCGGTCCTGACTTGCAGGGAGCCGAGACGCCCGAGATGAAAGGGCCCCAGGGCACGCTCCGAGGCCCGCTGTGCGCGCTGCTTACAGACCTCCGATGACACAGCCCGACTGGAGTCCCGCTGTCCCTCTGCGGGGAGGGAGTGGGGACGGGAAGGACAGATGTTGGGCAGGGAGATGGGGTGAAGCAAGTGAAGTCCCCACGCTCCATAGAGGGGTGTCACCAGGACCGCCTTAAACAGAACGGCCAGGAAGCAGCCGAAGCACGTCACACAGAAGCGCAGCGGTCAGCGCGCACCGCAGGCAGCTACAGGGACCGAACACGAGAGCCAGGCGGGAACGCCCGTCCTAACAGGGCTTGCAGAGCAGGCTGCCTGACTGAACTGTGGCCTATACCTGTTTTTTAAAGACTAGGAGACAACAAAGAGGTAAATACGACTTTTTATCTTTCAACTCTTACTGGAGTAGTGATAGCTGAAATAAGCACATGTCTTTCTAGTGCACATTTTAATTTGCTCACATTTTACCACATGATTTAGTCAGTTACAATTATGATTACCCTCCCATGAGAAGAATGCGTTTACCTGTGATAGTAGCTCTTCCTTTTCCCCAGCGAGTTTTCGTAGCCTTATGTCTAAAACAAATGAAAAGTGTGTAATGATGTAGTATATAAACAATTTAAAATAATTCTTCAAATTCACAAATAGCAAACATCTGATAAACAATTTACCGCTTTGAGTATCAAAACACATGAAGGCTTTAATGATGAAAGGGAAAGTACTGGATGATTCAAGACATATTTCCACACAGTTGATGTTTATCAGGCACTGAATACAACATTTGCTCCCCAAAGCAGTGATTTTCCACGGGAAGACAAATGCAAGTACAAAGATCATTTCCTCGTTTCAAAAATTTGAAAGTTTTACCAGGAGACAATCCCCTGAAAGCCAAGGGTACCCCTACAGGCTTTTAAGTCCTTAGAATGAGAAAACAAACTCCGGGAGAGAGGACAGGGCTGAGAATGAGCCTGAGGGGATGCTGGAGCAAAGAACGCCCAGGAACACGATGCCAGGAGCAGGCAAGGCCCATAAGGCCTGTGTGTGTGGGGACAGGGGTGCGGGCTCTAAGACGTGGGCCGTCAGGGCTCGTCAGAGGCTCTGCAGCAGGACCATGCAGGCCACCCCTGGCCTGAGGGGATGGATGCTCCCTCCCAACATGCCGGAGAATAGGGCCCTGGACCGACGGGATGCCAACAGATGACGAGCTCCCCACGGCCAACCATGGTCACCGCCAAAGACTCCAGCCCCTCCCACGAGGCAGAGGAAACCCTGCAGCTGCCCGTGGCCGGACACGTCCGTGCTCTGCGGCATCCTCCGCTGCATCAGAGGGCCGACAGGCAGTTACACTTCCAGAGCCCCCTCATTGAGAGTGGGCCTGCCTCTATCATATACACATTCTTCTAGGAAACTGACACATACATGAAAATAAAAGAGGAAGAAAGATCACTTTTAATATAAAAGTGGCTGATGACAGAGCATCCGCCTGTGCGTCCCCGAGGGCTGGATTCTGAGCAGACGCAGCAGATGGGCGTCTTCCTGAGGGTAGTGTCGTCAGGCTCTCAAAGCGTCCAATTTAAGTGGCTTAGCCCTGAACACATAACTGACGGGGGGACTGTTGCAGAAACTAACACTGGTGGCTGGCAATTTGTTATGTAAGTGAATACTGAAATGCTAACTTTTGCTCATCTGTTGCCTTAAGAAGTGCGGTAGCAAAGAGCTACAGAATCCTGAGTCGCAAAACAGAAAACCAGATGCTCCTGTAGGAAAAAACTTAGAACATGCTCAGGAAGCCACCGACCAGCCCTCTGGCTCCCCAGGACACAATGTGCTGTATTCTCTCTTCGCAGAAAGTAGTGTTTAAATGACAAAGCCACACACACACACCCAACATGCTTCCGACCAGGGGCCTTACCCCCTGACCCTGCCTGGCAAGGGCCCAAGTGCTGCTTTCCCAAGGTCAAGGACGTCCGAGGACAGCATGCCCAGGTGTCTTCCTCTCAAGAATGTCGAGAAGGCTCAGAGCACCCTGGTTTTTGTTTTCCAAGAGAGGATGTGCCCAGGTTGGATGTCCAGGAGGACAACACCAACCCCAGTCAACGCAGCGGCAGCGTCTTACCGAGCGGCCCTTCCCCCGCCGACTCCAAGACCTGGGCGGCTTCCTGAGACACCACAGTGATGGCCCCGACTGCGGGCTCCTGGTGGACGTCGCCGTTGGGAGTGCCGTCGGGGATGATGACTAGGCCATGTTTCTGCGGGGAGGAGGAGACTCGGTGTCACAGAAGAGCCCCAGGGAAGCAGAAGGCGGCAGCACGGTGGCCCTGTGACAACACCCGCCTGCTGCGGGGACCCCTGGTCAGCACCAGCTCCGCAGACGGACTCACACCCCGGCTCTGGACGGGAGAGCTTCAGAGGCAGGAGGACAGGGCGGCAGGAGCAGCAAAGCGGCGAGGAGCTCACGTACCTCTCCCGCCTCCGCCGCTGCCTTCAGGGTGGCCAGCTCCTCCCGGAGCGCATCCCGCTCACTCCTGAGGCAGCCCGCGTGCTCTTTCAGTTTCTCAAAGGCCTGGTTTAGATGGGGCAGCGGGAGAAAGAAGGGCAGAGAGAGAGAGAGCAAATGAAAGGGAGCAGAGCAGGACCGGATTCAACTTCAAAAAAGATAAAGCGTCAGAGACAAGGAGGCGTTAAAAGCTTTGGACACAAACACTTAGATACGGAGGGAACACAGAGTCCTATGTATCTAGCTTCAGAAGAAAGTTTTGTAGAAAGTGGTTAATCGTGTGTAAATCTGGCAAAGCATGCTTAGTGCATCAGGCAAGAAAACAAACCCTTTTTAGTCAATGAAAATAAACAGAGAAGGAAGGTGAAGAATAAATAATACTAATATAAAGGTTTCCTGACAAACCTCCTAAGGATGCTTTTATCTGATAGTCCAAAAACCCACATTTCATGTTAAACTGAACTAGTATATTCAAGAATATACTTGATTTTTAAAAAAATAAAAAATGGGTTCTGGAATAACCAGTATATATACAATGTATTTTAATTAAATACTGGCTGCAGTAATTGTCCTCTACATCATATGGTAAAATATTCCTCATATACCACTCAATGAAAAATAGCTAACCCCCTACCCCAAATTCTCAAGGATCTGTTTTTGTTAATTAAATGCAACTAATGGTTATTTGCTTTTCTGATGTACATTCAAAATGTGAGAAACTGATGAAATAAACCCAGCCCACTTATGGCAGGTAGCAGAATATGGGTTTGCAAACAGGCCGATGAGTCCCGGCACCTCCTAACTGACCTGTGCCTCAGTTTCCTCACCAGAAGAAAGGATGATACCAGCACCACCCACTGGCCCAGGCTGAGAGGAGTACTCAGCGCCAGCACCCTGCAGTGCGGAAGACGCAGGAAGGTTCATGGAAAGCCGGCCTGGGTTCCATGTGTATTCTCCCTGTTGCTGCCTAAAGCTCACAGCTGTCAGAGCTGAGGACAGCGGACAGAAGCAGGAACACGTCTGGTCCATGCTGACATACTGCTACTTCATGTCATAAAATAGCCAGACTTCAAACCCACCCGGGTAAGCAGTGCATGCAACCTAGCAGCTGGGCTGTTTGAAAAAGCCTTTCTCTGCACATTTGTTCCTACGTTTAGTGTTTTCTACCAGCGTTCCCATTCATGCAAGACGTTGAACTACAACAGGAATTCTCTTCTTGGTTTACAGAGTCTAGAAGTGGGCCAACTGCTTAGTTACTCACTGCTGAAAAGCTGGAGAACTTTCTAAATCATTATAACCCTATTTCCCAGCCAGTAAGTAAATAAGGGATGGTGGCAACTGCCATTTGTGTAGCTCCAGGTCTTAAAATTGATGTCTCTCATGTATTTTTATATTTAATTTTTCCCTTACATACCCTGTACTTTTCTTATCCCCATTTCACAGATCAGAAAATTGAGGCTCTGACAGGCTATGTTTTCTACCTGAAGTCACAGTAAGTGGCAAAGCCAGAAAATGAGTCCAGGTTTTTGGTTCAAAGCCCTCGCATACTCTGCATGTATTGTCACCCCACGAAGGCCACATTATCTTCCCTTACTGTCACCCCAGATGCCACTGGAAAAGCAGTTCACAGGACAAGTCCTATTCCTTCTTTGCCCAAACTGCAATGTGAACATCCAGCTTCCTCTTTCAACAATCTACATTCATACTGTGTGTCGAGAGCCTGCCTGTAAGTTAGTAAGTGCATTCCCAACACCACGAGGCATTCAGTGGAACACTTCAAGCCAGTATTAACACTGTTACATTACTAGCAAGTGTAACATTAGGACAGCAAAGCCCAACAGCACTGTCCCATCCGTGGCAGCCTGTCCTCTCTGGGCTGGCTGTTTTGGGTTATAGGTGTCCACGTGCGTTGTCGTGCCGTGCATCGCCACACACGGCGGGGACGGCGGCCACTGTCACAACATGCTCGATTAATAACACTGGAGAAAACCCCTTAGGAACAGACCAATTTGAAACTCGAGTTCTAGCAAATGCTAGCTAGTACATGCCATTTGTTCCTCTTCCCAATCTTACAGCAGACTGTATCTTTACTTTTGGACTTTCAAATTTCACCTTCCCATAATTATGGGTGGGAAAATAAAATATATCCTGCAAATCTTCCCATCTTACCACAGAGTTTGAAGACTACTGAAATACCTTATAAGTAGACCAAATGTATTCAC
Organism: Cervus canadensis; assembly: GCF_019320065.1. Classification (NCBI taxonomy): domain Eukaryota; kingdom Metazoa; phylum Chordata; class Mammalia; order Artiodactyla; family Cervidae; genus Cervus; species Cervus canadensis. Next base: position 48,779,035 of record NC_057407.1, read on the forward strand.
ACTGGATCTGAAATCCTCTGTATTACCTGACCATATAATCACTACTCTTGGGCTTGTCTTCCGTAAGTGTTCCTACAGCAGATTTTTTTAGGGTAAAAAGTACATGCTTGTGGAGCTTTAAATAATTTTTTACCCCTGACCTAACCTCAAATTCTAGTGTCAAGAAGCCTGAAAGGCTGAACTTCTTGACAACAGGTTATAATTACATACAGGCACAAATATCTTTAGTGAGAATGGGAGTGAGCCTTGGTGCTAGGCTGTAGGGACATACAAGCCCTTCACACACACCCATTCTGCACATGACCCCTGGGTGCTCAGAGCTACGCTGGTGCCAGATGAACGAACACTGGGGTCAATGAAATAATTAAAACTGAACTTGAATATGAGAACAGGGGCATGCTCCTTCATGGAGCTACTAAATTTAAGTCTTGATAGTGAAGCTAGAGACATGATACATCAGGTAGTCACACATCATATTTAAAATGCATCTTTTAAAAGTCCAGGGAGGACCACCTCACACACATGATGATGGCTACTACAAAAAAATAAATGAGTGCTGGCAATGATGGAGAGAAACTGGAACCCTTGTACAGTGCTGGTGGAAAGGTAAAATGGTGCAGCTGCTATGGAACACAGTATGGTTGTTCCTCAAAAAGTAAACTACATATAACGTAGCAGTTCCCCTCCTGGGTATGTACCCAAAAGAAACCACCAGAAGAGACTGGCAAACTCATGATCACAGCAGCAAAAAGACGGGAGCAACCAAGTGTCCATCAATGAATGACTGAGTCCACGAAGTGTGGTACACACACACACTGGAGTATCATTCAGCCTTAAAAGGAAGGACTTCTGACATATGCTATGACATGTCTGAACCCCGAGGACATACGCTGAACTGAAATAAGCCAGTCGCAAAAAGACAAATACTGTATGACTCCACATATGAGGTACCCAGAGTAGTCAAATTCATAGAAACGGAAGTAGAATGGGGGCTCCCAGGGGACAGACGAGGGGACCTGGGGAGTAGTTGTTTAATAAAGTTCAGTTTCAGTTCTGCAAGATGCAAAGAGGTTCTGTGGAACCTCCAATGTGAATGGACTTAATACTACCGAACTCTTCCTTAGAAATGATTTAAATGGTCAATTTTATGTTATTTTTTGTATGTTGCCACAACAACAACAAAACAGCTTTTTAAAGCAAAAGAGGGACAAACTTTTGATGCATGAAGCACCTTGGATGAATCTTAAGGGGAATTATTCTCAGTGGAAAAAATGTAATTCCACAGGGCTATATACTGTACAATCCCACTTATAAAACATTCTTAAGATGACAAATTACAGAAATGGAGAGGCGCAGTTGCCAGCACCTGGGACAGCGGTGCTGAGGCAGCAGACGTGACTAGGAGAGCAGGAGGAGGGGCCCCTCGCAGTGAGGAGATGTGCTCCACCCAGAGTGGGTCAAGACCAACGCCCGACTGTGCTACCGTTTTACAAGATGTTACATTTTGGGAAAACTGGATAAAGGGCATGCAAGATCTCTGCATTAATTCTTACAACTGCATGAGAGTCTAGGATGATTTCAAAAAAAGTTTGGGCTTCCCAGGTGGTGCTCGTGGTAACAAACCCGCCTGCCCATGCAGGAGACGGAAGAGATACGGGTTCAGTCCCTGGGTTGGGAAGATCCCCTGGAGGAGGGCACGGCAACCCACTCCAGTATTCTTGCCTGGGGATCCCATGGCCAGCGGAGCCTGGCGGGCTCCAGTCCAGGGGGTCGCACAGAGTCGGACACGACTCAGGGACTGAGCGCCACCACCACCAGCTAATTTCAAGCAGAACAAGACTTCCTTAGTCCTCAGGCCAGAGGTCTCCTGTCTTTTCCTTCATCTCCCCTGACAAGGTGAGTCTCCGGAACAGAGGTCCTATGCCATGAGGCGGTTGCCAGTCAAAAGGCTACCTGGGATGAGCTGGCAGGAATGTTTTCAGTCTCTGGAGTTCTTGGGGTCTACCTGAAGGGCTTAGCAAAAAGGCAGAGAACTTCTTCCTTATCTGGGCCCCTGCTCTGGGGAGTTATGAGGATATAATTAGAGGAGACGTCACAGTTTGGCAGCACCAGCAAAATCTTACATTCCTATCCACTTCCGTAATTAAAATGATTCTGATCTCTTCCTATTTTATTCACCAAAGATTTATGGGATGTTAATAACTTCTCCCCCACCCCCTATCCTCTGCTGCTTCTCCAGATTCTTGCAATGTAAGAGTATCAAATTACCCACAGAGTTTGAATTAAATGCCTGTGGCTGTTTCTGCACAAAAATCCTGGGAAAATGAAGAACAACTTCCTTAGAAAGCTCTTGCTTGTACATTTTACAAGCCCAGAGTCAGCTGGAGAGAAGAGTTCTTTCCAGGCATAGGATCAGGTTTTCCCAGGGAACCTTCTGTCTTCTGCTAATTTATATTTCACTCTGTATAAATGCTCAAAGATAATCAAAGGACAGAACTTTAGGAATCTCTAAATTACATTTACATTGGTCTAGTCCTTGTCTGTGAGCTTCGGGCCAAAGCCCAGTTTCACTTCATACCCTAATGCTCTTATCTTTCCAAAGCAGCGTCTCCTGGAGTTCGAACACCTCTTTTGTCATGGTGTCTATTTTCTGCTGCATATGCTGCTTCTCCTGCAGAGGAAGAGGGGAAGAGGAAAAATGAAAGAGCAGGAAGAAAAAGAGGACGGGGTGAGGGGGAGGAAAGCAGAAGAGAAATAAAGCTGATAAAGAAACTTAACTAAAGGAGAAAGGCTGTGATGAACAGGAAAAGCAAGAGCTGCTTGTCGGAAGGAAGGATGACACGCAGTGTCTAGGCGCCGTGACTGCCACTGGCCTGGTGCGGGGCCAGCCAGCGAGGGGCCGGGGACGGCGGTCCCAGCCACAGCCAGCCAGCGGGCTCCTGCACACGCCCAGCTAGCTCCGCGCGTGTACTCTTCCACTCGTGACTGCCCTTCCTCCAACACGGGACACTTACACTTCTAGAGAGGGGAAGTCAGACCTGCTTATGAGCACGTGACCCTTGTCACTGACAACAAGCAGGAGTTTCTGAGCTCTTTTTTTAAAGCAGAACTGGAAAAAACAGGAGAGGGACACAGCTCAATCATGCTCACTTTCCTTTAGCAGCATCTATGATAGCAAGAACATCATAATTTACAAATGATCACAGCAGTTTTTAGAAATACTTGAATTTTAGCATTCAGCAATTCTTAACTCTTTTGAGGAGGCAGTGATGCACAATTTATACCCTCTTATATTTAGCAGGTTTCATTTCTGCATTACTGGTAAATTATCACCTCCTACTTTCCCTACTCACACCTCTCATGTATTTACCACGTGGTTCTCAATTCTAAAGACCAAAAAGCATTATTTTGGCATAGCCAAGACTCTTCAGTTATAAGTAAATGCGTATATTAACATCTGGTGGTGGTTTAGTCACTAAATCGTGTATGACTCTTGTGACTCTATGGACTGTAGCCCTCCAGGCTCCTCTGTCCATGAGATTTCTCAGGCAAGAATACTGGAGTAGGTTGCCATTTCCTTCTCCAGTACTAATATCTGAAGGATGTTAATTCTAAACATAAGAAAATACCTAAAACTAAAGTTTGTATACCCAGCGCCTTAGGCTTTAAATTAAGAGACCATGCTGACAAGTTGTAAAAGTCAAGCATTAAAATTCCTCTTAAATGCAATCATCACATTAAAAATCAGAACACTTAACCAGTTCTACCGTAAGTTACTGAATTTGAGAAGCAGCTCCCAAAGCAGTTTTATCATTCTTTTGAAATTGTAATGGGGAAAAATTATACATTTTAACTAGAAAAAGAAGGAAGTGGCTGGCATACTGACACATAAAAACAAGAAGACAGAGAGGGAGAAGAACTCACACATTATTTTTAGGTGCCAGCAAGAAACAGTGTGGACAATATACTTCTTGCCATATATGGTAAACCAAGGCAACTAACTCCATATGTAACCTGATAGTTTCAAAGGGTTATCTGTGTTTGCATTTAGAATTCACAAATTCTACCCGCTTTCAGCAAGCCAAGTTCAGTTATTCTCAAGAATGACAAAAAAGTAATATAAATCCGCAAATAGAATCACTTCTTTTCCTCGATTAAATCATTTTTAAAATCATTCACATGGGGGGAGGTAAAGTGAGTCAGATCCGCTGGGGGAAGAGAAAAAGGAGGGGGGAAGCAGCAGGGAGGGGAGCTCTGAACCACTAGGGACATGGATGAGCTGAGCGTGACATATGAGGCGGCATCTCAGGGTCGCTGGAGCGGGCCTCTCTGACATCACCACGGCACCGCTGCTCATCAACACGAGACGTGCCGGGAAACCACGCCGAGGAAGCAAGCAGGAGCCAGTCCCAACAAACCTAACCCCATATTTATTAAAAAATGGCAACCTCGAGAGGAAAACCACATTTAAAGAAAAACAGAGATGCATGCCAGGTAGCAGGTCCAAAAGGATGAGAACTGCCATCAAAGGTTTCCTGGAGGCCCACAGGGCTCCCCTCCTAGGACCCTGCCGTGATCCTAGAGCTCCTTGCCAGGGGAACCAGAGCCGCAGCCTCAGCCAAGTTTCGCCTTCTGTCTCCCACCAGGCATCCAGACAACTTCTTTCCATTTAGCCATTTCAGAAATGCACCTACCTGAGTGAAGATCAAACTTCTTCTTCCCCAAGAATCATGTCCCAAAATAGAGCATTCACTACATTCCCAAGAATCATGGTACTCTGAGGGGTTTCCTTTTGCCCACTTCCTAAGGTATCTTTAGGGAAGAGTGTGCTTAGGAATAAAAGACAGTAACCAAAGCTTCTGCTATTAAAAAGGAAATACTTACAGGGGTTACAGCATTAATTTTTTAAGCCTGCTCTCATGTTTCACACTTGTAAAATGTTTGGGTGCGGCCAAATGTGAAGAGACAGGTACAGGGTTTGTGGCATTTTAACTCCCTTCCCTCCCAACACACATGCCCTCATTCCATTTGGCGCATTTTCTCCTCAAAATAGGTATTTCCACAGTTCCCGGACGTACCTCAATTAGCTCATCTCTTTGTCGGAGGCCTTCTTTAAGCTCATCCATCTTGTGCTGTAGCACGCTACACATATGTTTCTGCCTTTCTAACTCCTGTTATTAAAGAAATGATACGGTTAACACAGATGGTGGCACAGGACAGATGGAACAGCTACAATATAGCGACAGAGAGGCTGTGTGTGACCCCCAGAACACACCTGCGCTGCCATGCACTGTAACTTAGAAAAATTCTGTGTTCTGCGGAAAGGCTCAGGAAATTCTCAATTTTCATCTCATATGATTACATATCTAGAAAATCCAAACTAATCAATGGCAAATTTACTTTGAATAATGAAATGACTTAGTAAAACCACAGCTTATAAAATTAACATGCAAAATTCAAGAAGTGCCACAGGTCAAAATGAGAGAAGATACAAGAAACACACTATCAAAAAATAAAATACATACACGTAAACTTGTAAGATATACTCAAAATATATACGAGGAAAATAATATAAAACATTCCTGGAAGACAGAGACGTAGGACTGAACCAATGGAAAGGCATGCCATATTCTTGAATAAAACGATGCATCATAAAAACATAGGTTCCCCCTAAAATAACCTATGCATTAAATGCAGTCCAAATAAAAATACCAACAGGTTTTTCTCCCCACAGAGCAACATAAGTTGATTATAAAGTTTATTTGGGAGAAAAACAAGAAAAAAACAGCTAGAAAAACACAAAAAAAGAAAGCTACCCTTACTAGATATTGAAACAGTACTATACGGCTTATATAATTAAAAATGTTGTAATGGCTCATGAATACAGACCAATGGAATAGAATAGAAAATCCAGAAACAGGCCCAATGACATATTAAACAACAACAAAACAAAAAGCGGTTCAAATCAATGAGAAAAGCTACGCTTTTAAATGAGCAGTGTTGGCATAACTGGATATAAACACAGAAGAAGAAAATTGGAACCGAACTTCACAGAACACACCAGAAGAGATGCACTGAAGGAAAAGGGAGAGGAAACCAGAGACAGAAGAACGGAAGTTAGACACACGGTCACTAGAGAAAAAGGTGAGTGTATCGCCATAACCAAGGAGTGGATAAAACATTACTAAAACATGACTCAAAAATCCACAAACAAGAAGGAGAATGGGGTAAAAAAATTGGACTACATAAAAATTTAAGACTTTTGGGAAACTCCCTGGAGATCCAATGGTTAGGGTTTCGTGCTTCCACTAAAGAGGGCGGTGGTTTGATCCCTGGTTGGGGAACTAAGATTCCACAAGCAGTTGCAGCGGCGCCAAAAAACAAAACAAAAACACAACTTTTGCATGGCAAAAACACTATAAACAAAGCAAAAAGACAAGTGACAAATGATTACAAAAAACTGTTTAACTAAGTTATAGCAGAGACAAAAGGATACCATCTTTCCATATAGAGAGCCTCAAAAATTAGAAATAGGAGGGGAAAAACCCTACTATTTATTAGAATAGGCTAAAAAAAAAAAAAAAAAGGGACAGTTCACAGAAAAAGAAGTACATTGCTCTGAAAATGAAAAGATGCCCATACTAAGAGAAATGCAAAATAAAACTGTGTTTCTCACCAAAACACCAGTAAAAGTCCCCAAACTTAACACCATACTCAGGGGGAAGTAGTACGGAGAAGGAAACTGACCCTCTCTTAAAATATGTGGGAATACAAAATCGTACATCCCGGACAAAGGAGAGTCCATCATATCCAGCAGGGCCACCAGGCCTTCTGACCCAGCAAACTCAACTTTTCTGGCTTGCACAGATACCGGCAAAAATATACAAAGACCTATGCAGTACATTGGTTTTGCAGGATTATTTTGAAGGGCAAAAAACTGCAAACAACTCAAATGTCCATTAATAGGAAACTGGTGGTACAAAGTGTAGTATAAGTGATTAAAAAAAAAGACAGAGGAAAAGCTCCCTATATTAGTCATCAGGTGATAAAGTCAAGATACAGAAAAATAGTACAGTATGCTACCATTTTCTAAGAAAGGAGAAACACAAATATATTTTATTTTTTGAATGGGGAAAAATGTCTTCTTAGGATTAAAAAAAAAAAAAGGAGGATAAACCATTTAATTAAAAAAATTCCCTTAAGGAAGGAGAAAATCGGGATGACGAGAATGAGACAAAAGACTGACTTCTTTGAATATATTTTTGTTACTGATTTGACTTCAGATCTGTGTACATAATTCACAAATTGTGTAAAAAATTTCACTGTGGAAGCAACCCAAATGTCCATTGACAGATGAAGGGCAGACAAAATGTGGTACATAAGTACAGTGGAGTAGTGTTCAGAAGAAAATCTCGTCACTTGCTACAAACGTGCGTGAGCCCTGAGGACAGTATGCTAAGTAAAATAAGCCAGAGATGACCCCACTTATATGGGGTACCTGGGGGAGTCACTCATAGGGGCAGGAAGCAGAACTGCCTCCAGGAGCAGGAGGAGGAACTGGGGGGTTGTTCAATGGATACAGAGTTTCAGTTTCATAAGATGAAAAGTTTTCAAGAGCTGTCACACAACAGTGTGAATAAACATTAATGAGATGCACACTCTAAATCAGTTAAGATGGTAAATTTTGTTATTTTTTTTACCACAATTAAAAGTAAAAATAATTTCATAATAAAAAATTTGAAAAAGCAATTCCTAAATAGTGAAAGGAAAATGTAGTGAACCTAGTTGTATGTATTCAGTTAGTGATACAAGCACAGAGAAACTATTTCAAGTAACTTTAAAAACAATGGTTGTACTATATATAGCCAAGCAGTAAAATAACAACCAAACAGAGAAAAACAAACATGCTTTTAACTATTTTCAGTAATTATACTGCTGGTGGTAATGCTGGTATTGCTATTCTAGGTACTGTGGGATAAAGTGATGAAAATAGAATATAACAAAATTACCCCCATCCCGAGTGACTCTGAGAACTGGGAAGGGCAGTTTCAGAAGAAGGAGATACACACATGTAAGACAGAGAGGTCAAGTAAAAATCCGAAGTCTGAATATAAATTAACACTATACATGTTTTGACTTTAAAAACAAAAAATACCCCGTGTACACATCGCCCTCACACAGCCACTGAAAAGGCCCAGAGAGTCACCAGCGCCGTGGTGCGTGCGCCCTGAGCACCCACACCACTCCAGCGAGAGAGCCAGGGCTCCCTGGGCTGACAGCTGATTCAGGTCTGGAGCAGAAAATGCACCAGACAAGCCCTGAAAACGTGCTTACACTACACAGCAAAGAGGCTATCACAACCAATCAGACTCAGGTCGAAATTTCTTGGGAATCAACCTGAAGATGTTCACTTTAGATAAACGTGGGACAACTTGAAAATCAGTAAGAATAAAGCTACAGTGAATGGAAATCATGAAATTCCTGCCTTCATAATGGTTTTTTAAAAATGATAATAATTGGTCACTGTGAGAGGATGCTAAACAATCAATTCCTTATTTTGAAAACTTGTAAACAAAGGAAGAGAGTCATGCTTTTATCTTGCCTTTCCTATGTAAACTGTTGCACTGAGTAATAAGGGACGAGGGGCAGCTTACACTAATAAATAAAGCAGAGTCAGGTGAAAAGACAAGTCATGGAATGGGAGAAAATATTTGCCAGCCACGTATTTGATAAGGAACTTGAATCTAGAATATACAAACCCTAACAATGCAATAACACAAAGATAATCCAATTTAAAAATGGGCAAAGGATCTGAACAGACGTTTCTCCATAGAAGATGTACAAACAGTACACATATCAAAATACACTCAAAATCATTAGTCATCAAGGAAATGCATTCCAAAGCCACATCTCCCAGGATGGCGAGGAAGAGACTCAGATAAGAACAAGTGTTGGTGAGGATGTGGAGAAATCAGAATCTGCATACACCACCGGAGGGAAGAGAAAACGGTGCAACCACTTTGGAAAAGGGTCTGGTTATTCCTTAAATGTTTAAACACAGACTTGCCGAATGACCCAGCAATTCCACTCCTAGGTATAATATTTAAAAGATGAATGTTCCCACAAAAAACTTGTACACAAATGTTTATAGCAGCATAATTCATCACAGATAAAAAGTGAAAAAAATGTCCATCAACACACGAATGGATAAACATGGTATATCTATACAATGGAATATTATTAGGCTATAAATAGGGATGAAGTACAGATGCATGTACCACACAGTTGAACTTGAAAATATTAACCAAAGTGAAAGAGGCCAATTATAAAAGATCACATAGTATACGACTCCACTGATATGAAAGGCAACTAACTCTACAGAGACAGAAAGTAGAACCAACACTTAGGGCTGAGAGGCTGAAGCGAGAAGACTGCTGAAGGGTACGGGGCTGCTTTCTCAAGTGATGAAACATTCCAAAATTGGTTGTGGTTGCACTTGTCTGTGAAGATGCAAAATAACCCACTGAACTGTACATTTAAGATGGATGAAATATACAGTATGTGAATTATATCTCAATAAAGCTGTTTTAAAACAATTATGGAAAAATAAAAGAAAGCAGTAAAGATAAAAATAGAATGCCATTTTGCCACCCCTAACCAACTAGTGGATATAAACACCCTGTTGCAGTATCAGAGAGATGCCCTATGCCTGGGCCTCCTGAAGGAAAAGAATCTATGAAGTAGACTGAACCCACTTCAGTAGACTGAAGTGATTAAACCTCTAAACCTAACTATTTATAGGAAACACAGAAGAAAAAGGAGCATGGTAAAGAACCAGTTAATGAAACAGCAAAATCCCCAAGACTGTCAGAAACTGTTAAGACCAGCAATCCAGTTTCTTCAACCCATAAACTGCAAGAGAGAAAAAGAGATGAAAGGAAACCTATAAATAGAGATTTGTAAGACATGACAACCAACGCCAATGTGTGGAACTCATCAAGACTCTGATTAAGTGTAAAAAAGAAAAATCATTTATGACCTTTGAAACTGAAATTTTAACAATGACAGGATATATAGTATGAAGGAATTATTCTTAACTTTTCAGATGTAAAATGGTATTGCCATTATATTTTTAAAAAGAGAGTACATGTTTAAATTCATATTAAATTCAGGAATATTCTGGCAGTCCAGTGGTTAGGACTTGGCACTTAATACTGTCCAAGATCTGGGTTCAATCCCTGGTCAGGGAACTAGGATCCCACCAGCCATACAGTGTGGCCAAAAATAAATAAATAAAATAATAAACTCATATTAAAATATGGGGTATTTAGGACTTGTTTCAAACAAACCGGTGGCGGAAGTGGACATGGTAAAACTGGCTATGCATCGATGTCCTATCTGTGATCAGTGACGGGTTCGGGAAAGTTCATTATACTCTTTTTTTTTTTGGTCTGTTTAAAATTTGCAATAAAAGATTTTGTTAAATCTCAGATAAACTAAAAAAAAGAAGAAAAGGAAAGAAAAAAGAAAAAGAAGTCCCTACGATAATGCAGACATTCCTAACCAGGCATTCCGTCCCTGTAGTATAGACCCAACATGTAAGACGCAGTTACCATAATCCCAGCAGAAGACACGAAAGACATTTTGAAAGGTGGCATGAATATTGTTGTGTAAAAGAACAGGAACATCTGTATGAGGCAGTATCTGTTCAGGAGGAGAGAGGCTGGGCTGAAGGTGCATCACAGACATGCCCACGAAGTCTTCTGCGTCACTGTATTTGAAGCAGATTCCCAGGGCATTAAAAAAACACACAGACTTTTCAAAGTCAAAAAGCACAAGATTTAGAAACAAAAACAAACTGAAAGAAAACCACAACTCTATGTATACTAAGACATCTCTATATCCTAGAAAATGATAGGAGGGAAAATGAAGTAGGTTAAAACAGCTTATCATAGGGATTTTTTTTTTTAATGCTCAAGGTCACTGGAGGAGATAGAAGGAGAAGAACTCCTTTTAGTACTGGCCATTCAACACATACCATGAGCTTTTCTTCTACTCTGTTAGAAGCAAGAGCCAGAAATAGACATGAGAAATGTGTGGTAAGGTAGAACAAGAGTCCAAGGACTAAGAAAAGTAAGATGGCTTGGACTCTCCAAAACTGGCTGATGAGATACAGGAAGAATCAAAGAGGAATCCATCTACCATCACCGCATTGTCAAGGAGCCACTGTCATCAATATGAAAACACCCAGAAGCCCCTGTCACCTGATCTAGATGCAGGTCTTCTTATCCTAATGTTTTTGTTTACAAACATTATTTTTTTCTGAGGAGTTTAAGGCAAAAATCTAGCAGAAACTACAGAGTTCCCAAATACCCCTGTCCCCTCTCCCGCTTTCCAGAACAGCCTTCCCCCACTATCAACATCCTACACCAGTGGGGTACATTTGTTGCCGGGCTTCCCTGGCGGCTCAGATGGTGAAGCGTCTGCCTGCAATGCGGGAGACCTAGGTTCAACCCCTGGGTCGGGAAGATCCCCTGGAGAAGGAAATGGCAACCCACTCCAGTACTCTTGCCTGGAAAATCCCATGGATGGAGGGGCCTGGTAGGCTACAGTCCATGGGGTCGCTAAGAGTCGGACACGACTGAGCGACTTCATATTTGCTGCAATCAATGAGCCTACACAGACATGTCACTGTCACTCAAAGCCCACAGCTGACATTGAGTTCACTCTCTGTTGTACATTCTGTGAGTTGTGATAAATGTACAATGTATGATATAAAATAGCACTGCTGCCCTAAAAATCTCCTGCACTCTGCCTCTTCAGCCTTCCTTCCCCTAACCCTGCTGCAAATACTTCGTAACACTTTGTAAAAGTGACGAAAACAGACTGGAATGAGCATTTTCAGTCCTCAAGAAATCCCTATATAGTCTACAGTAATACTGTGGGTCCCTTAGAGGTTATATTAACACCTTCTCTCCCTTTATTATGTACAAATACAGATTGTTATTGCTCCTAACAATTCACCAAAGCACATTTCCTAAATTCTTTTCTTTTTTTTTTTTAATACAATGTACCGGCAGCTCATTTCTTCATAGTAATATCCATCTGTCCTCTGCTTGGACTGATTTCAGCCCTTTTTAAAAAATCCAATAAGCTTTTTAAGGGAACTCAACTTGTTTCCTGCGGCTGTCAAAAGGCAAAACCAGGCCTTGGGCAGAGGCTTTTATTTTCCATCTGCACATTTTAACAATATAGCTTACAAATCGCTAAAGAAAACATCTGCTGATTTCTGATCCACACCTCCACACTGCTGTTTCCAAATAACTGGTTAAAGACTTCTCCCCAATCATTTACAAAACAGGTTCTCTTGAAAAATGAGAGAAGAAAAGAAGAGAGAAGAGAAGAAAAAAAGAAAAGAGAAAAAACAAGCCATCTCACTGAAAGTCTCTGGAGCTTTGTGAAGTTCTAGCATTTATAACAGGAAGAAGTAATTCACTCTAATTGTCGAATTAAGAGATAGAAAACAAAGATCAAATTTGAACTGCATTCTATTTTCAGAAACTAAAGGAGGTGATAAGTTTCCCCTGATGAAAATAAATTAAATCTTATAAAAATTTAAAAAGGAAAATATTCCAGGAATGGCAGTCTTATGTTCTGTTGATTTCCTTGCAGCAACCAGTTTTGAGGGAAATACCATTCCCCAGGACCCTGGCCTCTTCCATCAAAGCCAGTACTTTAAAAAAATTTTTAATTCTCCTTTATTCTTCATCGATAATACTAACAACCATTTACTGAAAAAATACTATGTGCTAAATAAACACTTTATAGTCAGTAATAATCATTAACCCCTCATCACAGAACTATGATGTAGGCATTACTGGCCCCATTTTACAGAAGAAAACAGTACTTTTTAAATAGCAGGTTTTAATTTTCTGACCCCAGAGAAAGGCATGATGTAAAATGAGCAAATTACCTTTGATTTTTCTTCATTTTCTCTATAAAATTCTGCCATCTGTTCCTCCTGTTCTTCAATAACATCCTTGAGGGTATCTACTTGGTATATCAAATTGTTCTTCTCATTGTCTAACTGTGCATTGGAAACCATGGCTTTCTTGTATTTTTCTTCCACTTCAGACAAAGACTCCTAAATGAAAGTCAGAGTCATCAGTCTGACATCATCGTTCATCACCTACAGCACTGGCACAAACATAGGAAGACATATTTTTGCAAAATACAAGCAGTTTTGGAAACTTTGTTTAGTGACATGCACATGAAACAGGAGGATGACAATAAGCCAAGAATGCCATTATAAGCACTTTATGGGCTCTCTGCTATCCAAGAAAACAACATCAAGCAGCAACGTAGCCTCCGAAAGACGAAAAGGCATGCAGACAACACGTAAGAGTCAGAGTGTAAAAGTCATAAAATGGAGACTCATGAATGTTTTCAGAAATGTTGCTCCTGTGGTTTTCAACAGCACGCTGTCCGGCACTCTGAGCGCAATGACAGGGATACAGCCTCTTTTCTACAAGCAGGCTTCACACCCCTTTGAGTCTCACCAATTCTTGGATCTCTGTTTTCAGTACTTTCCTGTTCTGCATATGTTAATAAATGTATACACATTTTCTCTGGACATTATTCAAATACCAGCCATTTAAAATAAGTTAAGTGACACAAAACAATTATTTTTTTAAAAAGAGCTACCAGGGGAATTCCCTGGCGGCCCAGTGGTTAGGACTCCGTGCTTTCACTGCAGGGCCTGGGTTCAGTCCCTGGCTGGGGAACTCAGATAACACAAGCCTGGCTGCAAGCTCCCCCCTCCCCACCCCCAAAAAAGTGCTACCACTGAATGCCTAAATTTTTATATACTTCAAAGTTTTCTGCCTAAAATAGCTTACAGTCTGTTTTTAAATAGCTCCTTCTATTTTGGTAGATTACTATTACCTATTTTTAAAGCTAAAAAGAAAAACATTTCACATAGAAAAAGCCATCACTTCTGTATTTTTAAAATACTGATGCAAATGGTTAACAAACAAAAGAGCAATGATATTTGAACTGAGGGTTCTGAGAGTCCAGAATCCTTTACACATTTATGATCAACTGATATTGGACAAGGGTGCCCAGACAACTCAGTGGGAAAGAATAGTGTTTTCATAAATGGTGTTGGGGCAACTAAGATCCACATGCAAGCAAATAAAGGTGAACTCCTACCTCACACCTACATACACAAAAATTAACTCAAAATGGATCACAGTCCTAAATTAAAAGCCAAAATTATAAAACTCTTCCCCCAAAACACAGAAGTAAATCTTTATGACTGGCGTAGGCAGTGGTTTCTCAGATATGAAACCAAACTATCAATGTAAGAAAAAAACACTTTATCAAAATTAAAAACTTTTATGCTACAAACTATGTATCATCAAGAAAATAAAAAGACCATGCAAAAAATGGGAGAAAACATTTGTAAATCTTATATCTGATAAGGTACCTGTATCTAGAATATATAAAGAACACTTATAAATCAACAATTAAAAGACACACAATTCAATTTTAAAATGGGAAAGGATTTGAACAGATATTCCTCCAAAGAGGGTATAAAATGGTAAGCATACAAAAATATTCTTAATATCATTAATGATTAAAGAAATAAGACCAAAACCACAATGAGATACTACTCCAGACTGAATAGGATGGCTATTGTACATAATCAAAAAAAGAGATAACAAGTGTTGGTGAGGAAATGGAAAAACCAGAATCCTCATACATTGCTAGTGAGAATGTAAAATAGTGCAGCTGCTTCAGGAAAAGAGTCTGGCAGCAAGTCAAAATGTTAAACATAGAGTTGCCATATGACCCAACACTTCTATTTCTAGGTAATCTGCCCAAGAGAAATGAAAAGATGTATCTATACAAAAAACTGGACACAAATGTTTATGGCAGCATTATTCATAACAGCTCCAAACTATAAATAATTCAAATGCCTATCAACTAATAAATGGATAAACAAAATATAGTAAATCTGTACCCTGTAATGTTACCAATTTTTACATATATACACACATACACACACACACAGATGCATGTTATGACATGGATGAATCTTGAAAACATTAAGTAAAAAGTCAATCACAAAAGACGACATTGACTAGTGGTCTGGGAGTGACGGAATGGAGAACTGCTGCTGATTAGTATGGGGTTTCTTTCTGGGGTAATGAAAATACTGTAAAACTGGTGATGTCTGTGCAACTCTGTGACTATGCAAAAAAAAAAAAAAAAACCAACCACTACACTTTTTCAATAGGTAAATTTTATGGCATGTGAGTTTTATCTTAATGAAGACACACACACACACACACACTTAATTGTTTGCAAATCAGGAGTGTATTAATGTTTTGGGGTTTTTTCCAGAAAAAATGAACAAACTTTTAGCCCAACCCCACACAATGCAGAATTTAGAGTGATTCTGATCCATCTTAGAGACAAATGGCAAAAAAGAAAAAAAGAAGAAAAGTCATCCTCACAACTCAGTCCCATACAAAATGGGACATGACTGCATGAACACCAGAATCTAACGTAGTTTAAGCAGCAGCGGCAAGGATACAACATATAAAATAATAAAATTGACATAAAATGTGTGGAATGTACTTTTCTTTAAACAACAGACCACAGAGGACTAGTTTAAGTGTCAAGGTACTTTTAATGATTTTAATCTAGTTCACACAGTGATACCCAAAAGGAATTAGTCTACTTAAATATATCCAAGGAATTGATTTTCAGTGTAGGTTCTGGACTAGAAGCAACAACATTATCTAGGACCTGGCTAAAAATAAAAACTTTCAATAACCCCATCCTAGACTTTTTGAATGAGAAAATCTGGGAGTAGAGTCCAGCAATCTGTGCTATTAATTAGACCCAGGTGACGATGGATGGAAGTTGGAGTGGGGAAAAAACCCCTCACAGGCAGACGTACTTGAGAATAATGTCATAAGCAATGACCTACCATTCTTTTTTAATAGGATATGGGTACATCACACCACTGTGCTTTGACCACCAACTGGATGATTTCGTAAATGACTTTTTTCTTCTGTTTAAAAGACTCATTTCAAGGATAAACACAATCTGAAGTCAAGTTCAGTTGTACACTAACTATGAATGAAAAAAAGGGGTCTTATCTGTTCAAAGTCTCAAATAAGGTGAATCTGTTTTCTGTATCCTTCAAAGAATGCAATAAATGGTAGGTCAAAAAGAGGAAAATGTTCAAAATAAAAGGACAAACAAGTAAGAATTCCTCTGAATCATTTGCTTTCCTGATACATTATGTTACACTCAATACTTTAAAATGAATGTATTGATTGAAAGTCCTGGATTTGTTCCTTTGATCTAAGATATTTCCAAGTCATAGCTCCAAAACTTGAAGATGAGAGCAATAAGGCTGAGTGAGCACATAGGCACACTAACTGGATTCTCCTGATGTTCACCAGTGCCCACACACGGTTGTCAGTGGTGTCCGGGCGTCCCAGGAACGCTCTCCACAGGCCTTTCCACCCTTTCTGGTCCTGAGTCTTAACCGTGTGCCTTTTGGGCCACAGTCACCTGCGTGAAGGCTTTGGCTGGTAGCTGGCCCAAGTCCAGTCATGCCAGGGCAGCTGAGCAAAGCCTTTGCTTGTTAGGTTCATACTGTGTTCTTGGGGCATCGCCCAAGTCACCTTTCTGAATGCCTTGTTTACATATTTTAAGAGGCCTATATTAAATAGGGAACTACCTGTGTTCAGAGAAACTTACGGTAATTCATATATTAGATCTGGACTTTGTAAGAAAACACAGGGAAGAGCATGATAATCAAATGCCATTTATAACTAAGATGTCTGCCACACACCTACACTTCTATTGAAAACTGGTATCCATTCTTGCTACCATTTAAAAAGGGAACGTGTTAGTCGCTCAATCATGTCTGACTCTTTGTGACCCCATGGACTATAGCCTCTGTCCACGGAATTCTCCAGGCAAGAAGACTGGAGTGGGTTGCCACTCCCTTCTCCAGGGGAACTTCCCAACCCAGGGATCGAACCTGGGTCTCCTGCATTGCAGGGAGACTCTTTACTGTCTGAGCCACCAGGGAAGATCCCTATTTAAATTTACCTTCAAATTCTTTAAGGCACTGAATCTGTGTAACCCTTTTTGACCTACATGTAAAAAAAACACCAAAACACAGTCCTCATGCTTCAGGGTCTTTCCACCACAGGGATTATTTATAGGAATGCTCTCTCTCAGATGCTTCTTCCTCCTGTTTCTAACACTGAATTTGGTGACAGAAATAGGCAATGCTCTTTTGTTTAGCTTGGAAGAATTTTAAGGTTTAATTCTCAAAAAAATATATATATATTCTTAGAACACTTCTTAGGTTTTTGCCTAACTCAATTTTGTAAGGCTAAGACACAAGGGATATGTAAGTATTTTACAAGGTTTAAAAACTGAGGCCAACTATCTTTTGCTGAATAGTCCCAAAACTACACCACACATGTACATATCAGCAGAGACTGGAAGTTCGCCTTTCACTGCAGGTTAAGCACACGCTTGAAAGACAAACAGGGTTAGTAAAGCCATGTGCAGTGGGGTTAAGAGAACTCGGGAAACCGCCGTTACTGACACTTCTGCGCACAGAGAGCATGCTTGGGCTGCAGAAAGGGCCCTGATACCTTCAGTTCTTTAAGCCCCTGCATGTATCTCCCTTCTACATCCTGAATCTGGTCCTTAAGGTCATAGATATCCTGCAGGACATAGGAATGAACCATTGCATAAAACCACATACGCCAAGTCTCAAAGGATTCATGAAAATGTGAATTACTTCTGTAGAGACCAGACCAAAAGAAGAGACGTTAAAGTACACAAACTTAACTGCCACTCCAGACAGACATGTGATGGTGGGGCTGGGGAAGGCCCTAGAGTAACCAATTCAACTTATTAAAAATTTTCTTGGCATTGATTCCTGTTGAAGCAATATTAGCAAACAGGGCATGGCTGTGTATGGACAAAAGCTATAGCTTATAACATTTTTTAAAACACAATTTTGAAAATTGCATAAATCATTTAATTTTGAGTATAACACTTCACCAAGAAGTAGTAAAATATGTAGCAAATTAATTACAAGTTGAAAATTTTACTGAGTTATGCAGAAGTTTTTAAAAAATGGAAAACTAGATATGAACAAAGTTGTGTTTCAATGACTTGGTTACTGACCACAATTCATTTGGGAGAAAGAGAAGGGAGGGAAATTAAACACAAACCTTTTTAAATACAATGTCAAATGAGACAGTCTATCCTGAGGACAGCATTTAAATGATGAGAAAAGTCTTTGCTCCAAATGTTACCATAATCCTTATAAAAAAAAGTAAAGCAGGTCAAATTTTAAATGGAAAATATTGTCTCTCTTGTACCCAACCTTGCTACATGAGATCTACTCTGGATGGTTGATTTAGGTTGGAAATAACACCTACAGACCCTTGAACATAACTTTACAATTACAGGCAGGAACAATGGCCCACTGCACAGTTTCTACATTACGTAACATTTCCCCTGCCTCTTCATTCCCTCCCGGGGGGCCTGTTACTCCTCGGTTCCCTCACTGACGTTTACCAAGCGCCGATGCTGTGCTGTGCTTAGTCACTCAGTCGTGTCTGGCTGCGACCCCAGGGACTGTAGCCCGCCTGGCTCCTCTGCCCATGGGCATTCCCCAGGCAAGAATGCTGGAGTGGGTTGCCTTCCCTTCTCCAGGGGATCCTCCCAACCCAGGGATCGCACCCAGGCCTCCTGCACTGCATGGGGATTCTTCACTGTCTGAGCCACCAGAGTGTCTACTGGGAGCCAGACACTAGCTCGTTATACAAGCTCATTTCCTTCCAAGAGGCTGTAAATAGCGAGCACAGGCTGAGTCTGAAGCTGGAAAGCCCCATCCTCCTGTCTTTTGCTGGACTAGAAAACAGCATTTAAAGGCAAGAGCTGAGCTTATTTACTTTGCACCCCCACGCTTCTGCCTGGTACTAAGAGCTCAACAACACTGGCCCCTTCAGTCAGAGCTCGGGTGACCTGGGCCGCCTCCTGCACGGCCACGGCCGCGATCCTCCCTAGCCTCTGCTAATCCTCAGCCCACTGTACAAGCTGCCCGCATCACACACCAGACTCCTGCTCCTGAGCCGCCTGCAGTCTGACTCGGTCACCCACGGTCCCTCCCTCCTCCTCTACTGTGTCCGGGAAAGGGGCGCCCACCTCCCCCAGCCTTATCTGGACATTCCTCTCACCCACTCAGGCACTTTCTGTTCAGTTATTCCTCTCCTTAACTTCATGGTCTCTCTCTAATGGCTCAATCCAACCAATGAAGATAATAACTAAGGCTGCCTTTAAAAGAAAGCAAAAACCCTCTCTTAACACTCTCTCTATTGACCAATCAACTTCCAGCCTCCAATACTCTCTTCAGAGGAAGCTGCCTGCATTTCCTCCCATTACTGTTTTGACTTGCTCATCTCCTCCCCACTGTTCAACCACAGGGTAACAGTTCTCCTTGCCTCCAAGGTTTCTTCCAGCCTGTGGTCAACCTTTAGGAATGCAAATCAGATAGCACCGCTTCCCTGCTTCATATCCCACCATTGTCAGGGTGAACCTGAATTCCTCTCAGGCGGCCACACGAAGTGTTTTGAGACATGGCCCATCATTACTCCTCCAGCCTTCTCTCTCATCCATTACAAATCCTCACTTTCCATCCTATCCTCTGGCAACTCTGCTACCCAGATAACCTTTTGGTTCTCTGAATTTATCAGAAAACACCTTCACGCTTCAGCTTCTTTGCCTGGTTTTTATTGTTCCTTCACTCCTTCTCTCCTCTGAAAAGCCTTTCATTATCTCTTCTAACTTAGATGATGCTTCTCTGAATTCCCTTAACAGCCTTACTCTTGCCACTATGATAGTACCACACCACCTGGCTTTACTGGTTTATATTCACTTGTCTCCCATGTGAAACAGTGAATTCCTCAGGTTTCCAAAGTATGTTTTACTGCCTGAACCTATGGGGCCAAGTGCTCGATAAACGTTGAATGAATGAATAAATGCAGTTTTTATTACTACCCTTGCCTCGTTCCTCACAAACAGGATGCTCAGCAAATAGACATTCATAGCCATTTTGAAAGGGTTATTAGTGAGACTGGAGGCTCAACTAACGGGTTAAATGAGCTTTCATTACTCAGGTATTTCTGTCATCCCAAATATTATTATACTTGTCTTATCATGAAACTCTGAGAGATAACTGTATTCAAGCAGCCAAATAATACTATAATGGCTCAAAAGACTAATAATCCCCAATGTCTGGTTCCCTGTACATCCACATATTTTCCATTTAAAATGTGGCCAATTATTTGAAAGGATGACTTTTATATACATTAGAAAGTTTTTTTGGCATTTGTAAACTAGCAGAACTCATTCCAAATACCATCAAATGCTCAGGAAAGAGAACAGAAAAGAATTAACTAATCTCCTTCCTTTCAGACCCTAGTCACATTCTTGAACTGTTATTAACATTTTTTTTTTTAAAGAACTCATACTTCTTTCCTTCCTACCAAGTCACATTAAATGTTAAATGGTTCCAGTATACTACAAAGAAGTAAAAAATAAAAAATGTTTATAAAAAGCAAACCAAAATGGCGGTTTACCCGCAATTCACTTAATGAGGTGTCTGGGTCTATTAAGCTGCTGGTATCCCCGCTTCCTCGCCTGGATGAGTTTCCACTTAGAGGGGTTGTTGCTGAGGCAGAATTTCGAGATGAAGGCTAGAGAAAAAGAGAGATGACACTTTTAAGTCTTAGTTCTTTAAAAATAAATTTGCTGTGGAAACTAAAAGTGGGGCAGGGTGACAGGAAGAGCTCTAACACAGCGTGGATGAGAAGTCACTGAACGCAGTCCACAAGCAATTTAGACTGGCCTTGGTGGGGAGCTGGGGAAGGGGGGTTACCCCGAGATGGGCCCAGGCATACTCAGCACAACTGCGTTTGCTCACTCTTTTGGAATCTAGGATTCATAATCACTAAGAAGGAAATAGTTCGTGTGAAGAGTTGTCTGTTTTCTAAGTTTATCTCTGCTGTACTGTAAACAGTGCTGGGGTGAGGACATCAGCTTGATTTTAAACAGTTTCAGAATGCTATGTTGGTATGCTACTCATTAGGTTCCTGAAGCTGCTTCTTTAGAACCTTTTCTTTTCCCAACACTTTGTTGATAAAAGCTGGAGACACTGTCTGCAGCTGAGAACAACAGCATTTTGCCCTCAGCTGCGGATGATGCTCCTGATTAATAAACGGCAGAGATATGGGATGTTCAATTAATTCAGCAGACAACCCGCCACATGTGGCGACTGAGCACTTGGAATGTGACTGGTCCAAATTGAGAATTCTTTCTCAGGTGTGAAATACACAACAGATTTCAAAGTCTTGATGTGGAAAAAAGAATGTAAAATATCTCACTGATAAGTTTTCATGTTGGTTATGCTTAAAATATTTTGGACATTTGGGTTAAATAAAATACATCATTTGAATTAATTTTATCTGCTTCCTTTTACTATTTTAGTGTGACTGCTAGAAAGTTCACATGTGGCTTACATTTGTGGCTTGCACTATATTTCTACTGGACAGAAGTGGCATATCATTGGGGACATAGCAAAAAATTAATCCAGATAATTTCCTAGGATGACTTTCTAAAAATGTTTCTAGAAGAAAGAGACTTTTTTTTTTTAAACACAAAGTAACTCCTAAAAAGGAATTATTTCACTTCAAAGAAATAATTTATCTATACAGGAAAAAGAAAGAAAACCTTCAGAGTTTGTCACCACCATTCCTAAAGACACTTCCCCACTTCCAGTATGTAATGGTTTCTTCTCAGGATGAAATTCTAGAGGAATGAAAATCAAAAGAGCAGCCACAAGTTTAAGAAGTGACATGCAAGGAAATAAAATGCAGTGTCTCTTCTCTTCCCAGGGCTTCACATGATTCAACTGCAGAGGAATTTGGGGGTCAAGGACAGGAAGTAGATGAAGAAAGGAAGAGTAACTCCATCAGTTAAACTGTTGTAAAATCAAGAATAAAACAGTAGTAGAAAGTAAGCTAGTGACCTTGAGAACTTAATTTCCTTAGGAATTTATATACTCACCCTTGTGTAATTTTCAGCATACTGTTTATCAGATTTTTCATCCAACTAGAAAAGAACAGAGATAAAAATCAGAAAAGATGTTGAGCATTTTGACTTTTTTAAGGGGGAAGAAAAAAAGAAGTGACACCATTTGAGTTCTCCAAGCTCAGCTGATATTTGGATCCTAAAAGTAAACATACTAAAAGTGAAATAAAAGTTGGGACACAGAAGACAAGATGTTAACTTCAATTCTTATTCAAGGAAGACAGAGTAAGCATGCTATCCTTATGAAAAAAGTTAGAACTTTTGCATAGATTTTTCTTTTCATGGTATTTGAAACAATTAAAGAAAACTACATATAAACGTAAACTCTAGCATTGCAAAAGTTACACACACACAAAAATACTCATACATGGAAGAAGAAAAAGTCTGATAAAACCAAAAGCCAACAAACTTTATTACATTATTAGTACACAGCACACATAGATAAGGCTAGCGCACTTAGCCAAAAAAGTTCAGACTGGACTACAGCATGTGAAATGCATCCTGAAAAAAATTCCTCCACAGCCCAAGGATTTGGTTGTATGGTTTCCGTTTTTGTTTTTTAACTAATACATGCACAAATCTAAAAAGAGAAAAAAATCCAACAGCACAAAGGGCATGTGCTTCCCTCAAGGGCAGTCTACTCCCAAGTCTTTACAAAATTCTAACAGTGGTGTCCCAAATACATCCCATATAGTCTCTTTTCCCCCACCATGTTTCAGAGATTAGAGAAAGTATTTTTCTTCATGGCATTTATCACTCCCTGACCCCATGATACTTATTAATCTATTTATTATCTGATCTCTCTCTTTAATGTAAACTTCGTGTCTGTATGTTCTTTTCTGTATTCCTAACACCAAGAATAGCACCTGGCATACAGAAGGACTAAAACCTTGTCAGATGAATGAATAAACGAACTGTCCTCCTCCTGCACCTACAGACTGACCTCCTTTAACAGCTGCATAGTACCCTACTGTCTGGACATACCATACCAGTTATCCCCTCTCTCACAGACAGGCCTTAACGGTTGTTTCAGTCCGTGTTTCAAGAAGAGAAGTACCTTAAAGGTCTCGCCTAAAACTCTAACTTTACAGCTCAGGAAAGAGAAATTTCAGATCTTGCTGAAGGATGAACAACAACTAAACAACAACTAAATGCCAGAGCAGGATCCAGATCTCAGCTTCGTCAATTGTTCATATTATTTACCTGTATATACTGTCCCAATTACCACTAGGGAGAAAAAAGTCACAGAGAATTTTAACTAAATGAAAATATACCTGGACCCTAACTTCTAGACCAATAACCCTTCCAGCCCAATCTAGAGAAGAGATTTGCAAACTGTCCTCAGTGAATTATTAAAACACAAAACATCACTATTTCTGGCCCAGTTCAGATCACTTCACTCTAACTTCCTCATATTTGAAAGTTTTCCTTTTTTTTTATTACTCACATTTATCATGTTCATTTTCTATCTCAGTAAACACCTTTTTCTATAAGTACTAAATCAGAACATAAATCCTGTCTTAGACTTTGAATTCTTTTTGCTGCTTCTTACTACAATACTCTTAAAAAAGAATGGACATTACTTCATTTTGACTTCTTAAACCACACATGAAATGTCTTAAAACAAACAAGCAATAACAGTAGTTTTTCATGTTGGCAAATACTGCCATAAGGAGGAATTACCTTCCTCATATCTATACTAGTAAAAATATATTGCTTAATACTTAACGTGTTATTCCTCAGAACAAAAGAAATACATCTAAATAGACTGCCTTATTCTCCTTAGAGTACCTTCCAACTCTCTTCTCCTAATGAGTTAAAGAGAAAAACAGGCAGCATTCAGAAACAACCTTCCAGGTTCATCTGAAATTCTGTCCCTTACCTTGCTCTCACACAAATGACCCCCAGCCCACCCACTTTTAACAGGCAGTCACCTGAGAGAAACCTCACAATCCAGAGGGTGCATCAGTGACCTAGCCGACCACAGGGCTGGTCCTCCTGCTGTCACTATCCTCTGACAGAACTGCCGCAACCCAGGCTGATCACGCGCCAGACTTCAGGACTGTGGAGGCAGCAAAAGCGCTGAGGCCAGCCCCACCGCAGCCCAGTTATTTTGGCTGCAGGGACTTGGCCAGAGACTCCCCAATTCGCCTCCTGTGCTACATTATGTGCAGCCTTCCATTTAGACAAAAAGCCAGCTGAAACCTGGTATTCTAAATGCCCCAGGAGGTCTACATAGCTGCACTGCAACAAGAAGCCAGTTTTCAAAATGATGACCCAAAGGCTCCACCAGATCCTGGAAAGGATCTTAAACGGAATAAAATGGAATCATATTTAATAAGCTAAGGTATAAAAGAAGGAAATGCTGCTGGTAAAAGGGTACAAACTTTCAGCTGTAAGATAAATAAAGTCGGAGGATCTAATGTAAAATATGGTGACTATAGGTGACTTTTCAAAAATTGTTGTTTATGAATAACACGCAAAAAATGAATATGTAGTAATATGAAAAATGAGAAAACAAAGGCTCTATGTATAATACTATATGGTCACAATTTTGTAAAACAAGCAAATTAAACTGAGATCGAAAAGAATACTGAAAATAAATCATTAGTAAAGACCTCAGAACTTGCTCATGAATACTGACGACAGCTTATTCAGCCTCAAAAATTTTCAAGTACATGTTATGTCATTACATTCCTAAATAATTAAATATGTGATTTTCTAATCAAGAAAAGGGTTTCCTTGATAGCTGGAAATGGAAAGTTGGCTAACAGGCTTGTAATATTTTACATTCATATTAATCTGCAAAGAGCATATGATGGCAAACTTCATTGCTTCTTTCAAGAATTTCAAATTATCAACCGGTAAACAAAGCGTCAACCATCATCTTTTCTTTGGTGATAAATGCCTTTACCTTATCTATGTCTGGGAAATCTGAAAATACTTTGCTCTTAACATCCTAGAACACAGACTGTTTCTCTTTAAGTCTAAACTCCATGATTATTTGTTGAAATTAGCACACGAAAAATATTTCTTAGAATATATATCTTGTCAAATCTTTGAAACTTTCTGTTTCAAAGAAAGGTATTTCTTATTCTCAGATGAAGAGGCCCATTGGCCTTGTTTCAGCATATGAGTACTGTAACCGATAATTCTGTCCTACTAAAATGGTAAAACATAACTGAATTTTTTTGAATGGAAACAGAATTTTAGTTATGAATACATTTTAATACCATCATTTGAAAGTAATGTTTAGAAATAGAAAGAGTTGTTTAGAAATAAAGATGCATTTTGTTCCAAATTATATTTCTTTTTTAAAAGGACACTGGAGATTTGATATAACTGAGCTACACGTATCTGATATGGAGAGCCACTTTCAGCAAGCAGCAACCATTCTGTCACCCATAACATAAATCTAATATAATGTGTGACCAAGAGATAAGAGTATTATATTAAGCCATTTGAACAAACTTTATTTTTTAAGGTATAAGGTATAAAATTATCATCTAGTGAAGAGTTTATAGTATAGCTTGCTGAGGCTTCCCTGGTGGCTCAGCTGGTGAAGAATCCGCCTGCAATGCGGGAGACCCGGGTTCTACCCCTGGGTTGGGAAGATCCCCTGGAGAAGGGAAAGGCAACCCACTCCAGTATTCTGGCCTGCAGAATTCCATGGACTGTATAGTCCATGAGGTAGCAAAGAGTCGGACACAACTGAGCAACTTTCACTTTTCTTGGCTTAAAGCAGTCACTGGAGTCTAATCCTTTGTTAACTTCTAATTTATATGTATATACTGATTTGATAATGTTATTTAAAAATTCTATTTGGAGAAAACCCTAAAAAACAGAAGCTCTGACTCCCCAACCATAGAAGAGTAAGTGTGAGTTGCTCAGTCATGTCCTGCTCTTTGCAACCCTATGGACTGTAGCCCGCCAGTCTCCTCTGTTCGTGGGGATTCTCCAGGCAAGAATACTGGAGTGGGTTGCCATTTCCTTCTCCAGGGATCTTCCCAACCCAGGGGTAGAACCCGGGTCTCCCACCTAGCAGACAGATTCCTTACTGTCTGAGCCACGAGGGAAGCAACCATAGAAGGGAAGGGAACAATTAGTAATCTCCTAAAGCAAAACTAGCTGAGGAGTCCATTCAGAAATAGTCTAATCATTAATAATCAGTAAAACTACAGTTAAGCACATTTACATTCTTCTCCTTTATTCTAGCCCAACCCAAGGGACAGAAAGGGAAACAGTGCAGAAGAAAAGACGAGAGACAAAAGCAACCACGCTGTGACCAGAGTCCTGCCAAAACAGGGCCTGGCACCTTCTCCAGCACCTTCGAGCTGGAGAAGATTTATAAACTAGCAGACTGTTACGCATATGTTGATCCACAGTGGGGAAGCCGGAAGCTATCCTTTGAAATTTTTAATTCACTGTTAGCATTTTAAAATTGAGATATTTCACAAGGATTCTTTTTTCAGAACAAGTGGTAAATATCGCTTTGTCCTTTGTTCCTCACATTTTCTGAGCAATGTTAAACTGGCTTAGGTCTTCCTGTCCCTCTCCCAGCACCTCAGTAAATCTTCTTTAAACTGCATTTAGTATAAAATGTAGTCCCTATAGGCATTAATGAGCAATTTGTTCCAAACGTCACAGGATCATAAGAAAATTCCTTTATAGATCATTGCTTCATGCCAAATTATGCTGTCCCGAAAATGCCCAGACTGAAAAAAATATTCATTTGCTTGCTGAATAAAAGTGAATACTTCACTACTTAAAAAAAAAAACCCGAGATATTTCACATAAAAATGCAGATTTCAGCTTATCCTTTTAAAAAGCATATGTGTGAGGGACTGGGGGGTGGAGATCTTACCAACATCAAGTCCACTTTTTGTTTATAATGAGCTGAATTACAGTATAACCTTTAGAGGAAATAATATTAGACAATTTTTTTTTTTTTTGCTCTAGAGAGGGGACCAACATATACATGTATTTTAGGCTGTGCCAGGAGGCAAAATTAAGGATATCACATAGGTACTTAGACAACCATTCAGGAAAAAAAAATCACCTCGGCTCATAGGCTATAACACAGGGTGCCGGCCAACGCCCTGGAGAACCTCGTGCTTGTGTTGTAAGGCGCACAGCATGGTTTGATACACATTTGCACAGCCTGCACGGGGCTTCCCTGGCAGCTCAGTGGTAAAGAACCCACCTGCCAATGCAGGAGGTGTGGGTTCTGTCCCTGGATAGGAAAGACCCCCTAGAGAAGGAAATGGCAACCCATTCCAGTATTCTTGCCTGGGAAATCCCATGGACAGAGGAGCCTGGTGGGCTACAGTCCATGGGGTTGCAAAACAGTTGGACATGACTTAGCGACTAAATTAACAATAAGAAGCCTATATACATGTGTATCAAATCCAAATCATTAGTTATATATTCTTAAATATGTATAATTTTTATTAAAATGTGTAGATAAATCAAAATAATTACTGGGAGAAGAGTTTCATTTAATTAGAAGCAGCAGTGGAAGACTTTAAAAATAAAGTCAATCTTTTCACTTCTGTATAGTTACTAAAATAAACTGCGAAGAAATAAACGTAAGGAGGATATAACCAGTAATTCAGACATCCTATTAGGTGCTAAACGGATTCAAAGTTTTTAAGAGAAAGGGTGTATATAATAAATTAAATTGAGTATATCTATGAAAAAACAGGTTAATAAGCAAATTAATAAAATAGGCAATATTTCAGGGGGAGGACCTGGGAGCCAGTCTTCTAACTTGGGTGCAGAGAGATTCCTTGATCTGATGAAAGCCAAGACAGGGGCTGTTGCTCAGCCAGCTTTGAGAGCCAACCATCTGGAATACTTGAGGACCACACTTAGAATTGTTTTCTAGGATTAGTCATTCACAAGTAGCTATTTAAATACAATCTGTGATGTGCTAAATATAAATAACTATCTCTTCATTTAAAAAAAGTGTCTATTTTTTTGTTAAGAAACTCTGCATCATCTGATTCAAAGAGTTGATAACTAGAGCAGTTGTTGGTTCAAGGTCAAAACAACACAAAAACAACACTAATGTCAGCAACAGAGAGGTGTTACAAACAGAAAATCAGGCTGTTAGATATACCAGGCAGGTAGACATGTGCTGCTGTGGGTTCCTTCATTAAGGTAAATGCCTCCAGGCATTTCTACTGGACACTCTTTCCTAAATGCAGTTCCCAATGAATGTGAGGGCTTCCCAGGTGGCCCAGTGGTAAAATAATCTGCCTGCCAATGCAGGGGATTCAGGAAACACGGTTCGATCCCTGATTGGGAAGATCCCCTGGAGGAGGAAATAGTAATCCAGTCTAGTATTCTTGCTGGAGAATTCCATGGACAGAGGAGCCTGACAGGCTACAGTCCATGGGGTCACTAAGAGTTGGACACGACTGAGCAGAGAGCACACATAATGAATGTGAAAGCAACGGACAGGCATTTCTTCAAAAACAATGCCATAACCCAAATGTTCAGATCTATTCGGATTCTTCCCAGTTATGATAAATTAGTGACATTTTACTAAGTAGTGTATTTTATTGTTCAACTGTCAAAGTCCACCTAAAAATTTAGATTCACCAAAATGAAAAGAGAAGAAAAATTTTAAGACTGATCAGGAATATCTAAATATGGGAAAGATATTAGATCGTTTTAAGGAGTTTTTTATCCTTTCATTAGGTCTGATACAATAAGAAAAAAGTTCTTAACTAGGGAGGCATACTGAACTATTTATTTGGAAATGGCGTGATGTATGGGATTTGCTTTAAAATAATTCAGGGAAAAAAAGAAGGGAAAGAGGAAGAAATAGATGAAACAAAATTGGCAAAATATCAGTAATTGTTCGGGCTGCTCCTAGAAAACTTCCATAGGAAAAACTGTTTTAAAAAATAAGAACAAAAAAAAAAAAAGAAAGAAAAAATAAAGAAAAAAAATAAGAACATATCAATGTATACATTTTGAAACAAAACAAAAAAGTATTTAATGCTGGTGTACTCAAATAAATTAAATTCTGATTTTAAAATAGCTGTTAGTCACAAGCCTGAGACAGTGGGTCCCCATGCGCTGCACTCACGCTGGTCAGATCTGGGATGCTCACGTCATCCACGTCGGAGACGACACTCCCCCTACGATTGGAGCGACTAAAATAATCAGCGGCAGAAACCTTTCAGTTAGAAAAAGATGAGATGCTTTAAAATTAAGGAGAGAGAGAAGAAAACAATAAGAACATTGTCATATGGGGGAAACCTTTTTTTTCTTTTTGTTGTGTGATAAAGTTTCATGAAATGAAATGAGGGAAGTGCTGTGATTACCTACTCTAGAAGGTAAGAAAGAAATGTACAGGGTTCCAAAATGACATCACAGCTCCCTAAAATAAACTCTTACTAATTTTAGCCAGAGTTCTGTGCTACAGAGATCATCATCTACTGCCTGAAGAGGAGCATCACCCTCACCACGAGGGATTCTAGGATAGCATTTACCTAAAGCCTCTACTATATGCCACAAATGTATAATGCATTATAGCTATCAAGTCGGTTAAGCACATATATGCTGAATGCAGATTACCTGCAGAGTATTTATTGTGCCTTTTACCAAGTTTCCAGTTTCCCCTTTTTCATATTTCTCAGGACAAGGAGCTGTAGAACAAACAATGAAGGAACTACACTGGCCTCTTTCTGGTTCCCTGAACACAACAGTCTCTTCTCACCTTAGCTGTTGGCACTGGCCTAAGAACTCTCAGCTCAAAGGTCACCTCCCTTGGAGACGCCTTCTCTGATCACCCCATCCCGAAGTGACACACATTCCACTCAATGTCCTCTATCACATCACCTGCTTTTTCTCTTCACAGTCCCTGGGCTTACTTTCTCTTTTTGTTTCTTCCTTTACCAGTCTTTTTCCTATTTCTTTCATTAGGATGTAAGCTCCATGAAGTCAGCGATCTGGCCCGTGTGGCATACCACATCATTCCCAGCACTGAACACAGTGCCTCACATATAACTGGTACTCACTCCATAAGCATTTGTTGAATTAAAAAACAATGAACATGTTACCTCACTCATCAGCTACTGCTTACCTCAGCTCTGTCTGATTACCTTGCTCAAAAACTCTTCTCTTCCAGAAAGGAATCTGGAAGCCCATCTACACAGATGCCTCCTTTAAGGCTTACATATATGAAGTTTTATGAAGAGCTGAGATGGTCAAGCAATAGTATTCTTGTTCACAGTAACGCAACTTAAATTTACATATAATAATATTATAAAGGTACCCACTATCTCAGAATTTCGATAGTTCATTTACTCCATATATTAGGCCTACCTACAAAGATAGTCATTACATGCTCATTAAAGAAATAAAGAAAGAAATAAAAACAATAAGTAAAGAAATCGCTGTTAATACAACTAATGGGCTGGAGCAACAGTACAAGCCCCTGCCCTTCCCACTCCATCACCTTCCAGGGTGTTTTCGGGCGTTGGGGACTGTTCTTTCTTCTTCAGCTGTGATTATGAGCATTACCTTGCTTGCCAGGGAACCAAAACTGGCTTAGTTCAATCACTGTATTTCTGGCAACAAAGCTCACAAACTCTCGCTGTTCCCCTTTTCTATGAAAAATTTGGGTTTGCAATCTTTCACAAAACATGACTCAAAGTAAACGGCCTTCTAATTTCTTAAAGGAATTATAGCCTCTATAGCCTCTCAGTTATTGGGCTCTCTTTTTTTCTTTTAGCTCTAAGCTGATACACCATTCTCCTCCATGTAATTTTCGAATCAGTTCTTAATATAGCAAAAATGTCATCAGCTCTCTGTAAAACTCCTTACTTCATAAAAAAAAAAAACAAACCTGAAATCATATAATTTATATTCTAACATAGCTGTTTCTTACCTTTACAATTGTAACTCTAGTTGAATTCTAAGACAATATTTTAAAATTTTGCCATCAGCAACTCAAAAAATTCACAGGTCTTAAAAGACATATAAACAATAGTTAAATACAGAGTGAAGAAAACTACTAATTAATGGCAGCATGATTTCTAACCCGTAGTAATGAGTTTTAAAGAATGTGGAAACATTAATCTTATTTGAGATTTTTTTTTGTTTTTGGTGAACTGTGCATATACATGCATGTGCATAAAACAGCAACAAGGAATAAAAAGTGAAAATCTGTCAAGTACATAATGACTAGCACATAAGAGGTGTCACTAGGAAAGCTTACACAGCCCACTGAGAAAATGTATTCTCAGGAATACATTTCTGAATGTAAATTATTCATATAAACTAAATTGGAAGAAAACGCTCATTTTGTCAAGTGAAAATTTCATTTTGCAATAGATTTCATATGATCACACAGTGTTGCAATTTTAAAACATTAGATGCGTTTGCATGCAAACACGCTCACCACGCTGTCCCTTCGCCCACGGCTGGCACAACCAGAAGACGCAACGCTTGCAGTGTCATCGTCGATAAACTATGGATATTAAAAGCAGATAATGACAAAGATGCAGTTTCAGTATAGTCTTCCCGTGACCATAAGCACAGGAAGGCAGGCTTTGGGAAGCATGCAAATGCTCTCTATGAGTATTGATTGTAATTAGCACCACTATTGTGCACCATTAAACCAAAAAACTGTTTTGAGACGTATTGAATAATCACCAAAAACCAAAAGATAGTTCCAAAAAGCACAAAGATTAAAATAGTATTTACTTTACCTTTTAAGTTAAATGAAAGAAAAACGGGGGTGAAGCATGACTACTAGCCAACACTTGCTAGGGACCTCATGCTTTTTAAACCTCTAGGCCCTCTGGGATCCCCTGATTACAATGAATTATACTCTTATAATTGATTAAGTCAATAAATAGCCTGTCTTTTAGTTGGGGAGAGAAAAATAATCTTCTCAAATGAAACAATATGTCAAACACAGAACTTCCTACCACCAAGGGCACTGAAATGATGGTTCCTGTTGTGCTTTATTCACTCCCGTGCAGCACATGCAGGTATTTCTAACATTACTGCACATCCCCGCCCTCCTTCATCAGCAGTGGAAGACGCACCTCCAGTATGTGGAGGCTGCCCCCATTCTGACGTCACTAAGGAGCCATTCTGGCATCACTGGGGTAATAACTCTGAGTCCCAACTTGCAAATGAAATAACATTTAGCCAGCACACAAGGACCAGATTCTACACTCGACTAAAAACATTACCATAAATTTTTTTGTTTTTTTGCAAGGGACCATCACAGCTGGGACACTAGAAACGACATCAGGCTCAAGAATTGCCAAATGGAATTTTATTACCAGGTGGGTTAAAAATAAACTTCCTCCTGTGAAAAAGCTTGTATATCCTTAAACATCCCTATAATAACTTTTTGTTAACTGTAACAGTGGAATCCTTGATAAATGTCACTTGGAAATGGCAGGAGAAATGAGTCAAACATCTACATAGAGGAAAGTCCATATAACTTGTCTATTCTACTCCACAAAGTAACCTATGCTGACCTTTAAGAAACTGCTTAATAATTTCTCCAATTTTAATATCATCAAGAATAACAAGGTAGTTCCTAAAAAAGTCATAATTTGCTTAATTAGTGCAGTCTTTTTGGTGGATAATATGGTAATATACATAACTTAAATGTACATACTCTTTGGTTCCCATCATTTCATTATTAGCAACTTACCATGCAGATTTACTCATAATATACTTGTATAAGCATGTTCACTGTACAAGTATCTGTTGTAGCAAAAATCTGACAACCTAAAAGCTCATCAAAACAGGAGCAACTTTTCAAATGTACAGCCCAGCACTAACAGGATGATGATACACTGCCATTAAAAAAAATGTGCTGACCTAAAACTAATCTCCAAGAGGCACTCAGGGGAAATAGAAAGGGACATGACACACTTTTTAAAATCTTTTAAATGCCAAAAAAAAAAAGAATAAAATAAATCTTTATATACTGATTTGAAAAGACACTGTGAGTAAAGAAAACAAGTTAAGCAGCATTAGGTACACGAATCACTTGCATAGTGTTCAAACAAAGGACACTAGTACAGACATAAAATATCTCTGAAAGGATATACACAAACCGAGGTTGCACCTGGGTGACAGAAACAGGAGAAAAGTCAGAGGACTTTTACTTTGTACTTTCCTTAAGCTAATATTACGTTTATAAATTTAAAGCAAGTTTTAATACTCTAGAAAGACTGGGTAATTAGAATTGTCCCAGTTTCGTGTTTTACGTAGCAATTCTTTAAAGTTGACATATTTCATTTCTTCTTTCACTCCACTGATTGAAGGGCTAGGAAGCAAGTGGAATGGTTCCATGTAGAAAGTAGAGATGAAAAGGAGAAAGAAAAAGGATAGGGCAGCCAATTCACACCCTGAATTACCCCCACTGGAAAAAAAACAACAAGAATTTCCAAATGAGAATTACATATAAATTAAAAAAGAATTCCAATGGCACTAGCTTCAGACTCATTTAAGAATTATGTGCTAAGTCACATTCATACAGAAACCACCAATTCAGACAAATTAGTTCTTGAGTTTGTGTGCTGAAGGAAAATGGCAATCCATGCACAACAGGGTGAGACACACCACACCCTCGATATTCTGAACGGTGAGTGCAGATTAATGAACCAATCAGAAGTGTCTACAGGACATGCAAGGAGACCAGGCAGCTCACCACAGGACTGCTTCGGGATGAACTCGTTCTTGATGAGTGGAAACTGTATTCAGATGGCTATAAAGTTTCCAAGAAGACAGGTTTTACAATAATGATCAGCTCCTTTTCCCGCTGGGAGGACATCAGTGCCCCTGGACCTGCCTCACCCTGGCTCCCAGGTGAAGGAAACTCTTACTCCCCCGGTGGAGCCCTACTGCACTCCTGCCCTCCGGACCCAGCCGCCGCCCACCGCCCACGGCAGTGCAAGCAGAGAACAAAGGGGTGCCCGAGAAGTGCTATTCTCGTTCTCTCCCCGAGGAACTAATGAGCCAGAAAAGCGGCTTCTCTGCTTGTACTGCCTTCACACTTGAAGCCTCGGTTTGCAGCAGGCGCTTTCTCACAGCTTGGGGGAGTCGCAGTTGACAAGCTGATGGGTCACAGCTTGGAGAGTTATTACAGGTCAGATTAAATGGCTTTTCTCTTTGTAAGGAAACTGTGCCCACCTACACATCGCCCTCCCCACCACCGCCCCCTGCTTGGACTTACAGTTCGAGAACCGTAAGGGTTATATAATCCACCATTATACAATGACACCTGAAGAACAAAGGAAATACCATTTAGCCATTCAGCGTCAAAGTTATTTTGAAAGTGATGTAACTTCTTCAAAGTACTCAGTTCCAAAAAAGCTGAAGAATAGTGTTTAAGTGTACAGCCTCCCGAGGTGATAACACTCATTTATGTCTGCATAAATTCCTGCGTCAGCCTCAGTAAAGCTTCAGGATCACACTTCATTTCAAAAAGCACCACTGGTTACAGCATTGCCTTTCATCATCATGTTATGAAATTAGGAGAACATTTACCAATTTATTCTTTCAAAAGAGGGAAGAAAACAGATAAGAAAGTGAGGTACAGAAAGCTTTGCCCACTGTCACGATAAAATCAAGCACAAAGCCTCAGGTTCCCGGTCACTAGAAGAGGCCACAACAAAACAAACAGCCTGAAAGCAACCAACTCACGATCGCACATTACACAGAGCGATTGTTTTGGCTTTCGAGTCAGCTGGCTTCATTAGAGCCAAGTATTAATGTGGTCAAGGCCACAGCTGTTCCCCTGCAAAATATGACATCCCATGCCTAGGCAGCCATCTCACACAAGTATGCGAGTGGAGTGGAACCCATGCAAATCCACCTCGTCTAGAGGAAGCCAATTCTAGGCAAGGGCCCACCAACAGCCAGCACTATCTACCACTGTGAGGAGGACACGCTCATTTTTACTCCCCGGAAGTTTTGTACTTTAAGCAGAGGCAGCACATTTTGTGGTACACACAGCACTAAAGCCACGTGCTTTAGTGACTATTTTGACTATTTTGGAGGAAAGATGTCAAGCTAGAGCCAGCACCATGACAATGGCTCCGCCAAGAGTACACACGTTGGAAGTGGAAAATACAAACCAGACTGGCACTTCTCAGCAGGCCAGAATTTACAGTGGAGGAGGCCTATGGAGAAAGAGCACGATTTAACCCAAAGGAACGTAACCGGCAGCTCTGAAGGCACCGCCCTCCTCAGGAAGTACTAACCCTGTAGCTCTTGGATGTCGCCAGAGGGTCGCTGTACAAGGAGGAGGACTGCTGAGAAACAAAAACAAAACACAAGCAAGAAAAGAAAGAACTGGTCTCACAATCGTGAAAGCAGAAAGCCTGTGTCTACTTTATATCCCGTAATTCATTAGTGATTCCTAAGCGTTTAAGGCAGTTAAGTGACACACAGTGAGAAAAACTTAACCATTAGACATCTCTTTGACTATCAATTCTAAGGGCTCAGAAAGAAAAACACTTGGAACAGTTTTCTACAAATGTGTCTTAAGTCCCACTGGTCTTTGAACATGAATGTCAGGAGACGAGAGGGCCACCTAAGAAAATGTCCTGGGAACAAGGGCCCGGCTCGGGGAGTGCCGCACGCTGTGGCCACGCCGCAGCAGTCACCAGACGCTCCTGTGACAGCGAACGGGCCTATCCTGACTACTGGGAGGCCAGGTGAGTGAGCTCTGAGTTATTGCTATAAACTCTCTTTTCCAAATGGATTAGGAAACCTATATTTCAGAACAAGCCATGGGCAAAGTGCCTTGGTTTAATTAGATAAATTATACTGGTCACAGTGAATCCATGCATTAAATAAGGCACAGCATTATTTAAAAAGGAATTAAATTTTTTCCTGATGTCATCTCAATACATTTTCAGTTCTTTTTCACTAAGCCCAATCAGACACGGAAAATAAGATTAAATCATGTACGCAGGTTTTGACAACTGAATTATTTTAAATGTACTGCGTGCCATATATTTAATATGTTCTAAATGTATGATGTGCCAAATGACTTGAAAGAACAAGAGATTCTCACATTACATAATTACATTCTTCTCATCACATATTTTTTTGGTTGTGCTGCTCAGCTTGTGGGATCTTAGTTCCCCAACCAGGGACTGAACTCAGGCCCTGGCAGTGGAAGCGCTGAGTCCTAACCACTGGACCACCAGGGAATTCCCTCTCATCACACTTATAGTTTATATTTCCACATGTACATTTTTATTTAGTAAAAGGACATACACTGTGATATGTACTGATGTGTACAACTTATTTTGAAATGTGTCCTTCCCAAAAAGACGGGCTGATGGAAACACGGTGGGACAGACAGATAATTACACGATAAAGGAAATACAGTAAAAATGTCAACTGTCGAATCTGAGTATAGGTGTGTGGGTGGTTACTATACAATTCTTTGAACTTTTTTGTAAATGTTAAATACTTTACACTTAAAAAACTGGAAAAAATGGTCCTCATTAATAAATGTGGTGATTCAACATTTACCATCATTCAAAGATACACTCACACAGACAATGTGAATTCAGTTATCACAAACCTGTACAAACACAGCCATTCACAGATTAGTCCTAACTACTCAAAATGCAAAACAGGGGATTAGAAATGTGTTAAAGTTGGATAAAACACATGAAGCCAAAAAAACCTTGTGACAAACCCGAGAACAGTAGGCAGAGGTGGGTTTGCTATGTCTAAGACTGCTATAGTTTCTTTGGTCAAAGTAGAGGCCACTCTGCAAAAAGCAAAATCAAACACATTTTTCTTAGGTTAAATGCTATTAACCTAACAACAATGACAAAATTGGATATTGCCAAACCCCTTCGAATTATATTAAGTCAAAGTTAAAATAAGAGCTATTTCAAGTCTCTCAAAAAAGACTAATATTAAAGGTTAACTTTTCAAACCAAATCATTACTAATTTTTTTTTACTTTAAAAAGAATATAAGTCCTCAGATAAAATAGAAAGGAAATGGTAAGTGAATTATTCTCATGTCACACTTAGGAATGTCCTTGAAAAACCCAGGACGAACGGATAATTACCGCTTTTATAATCTATTTAGAAACATCACAGAAATCATTAAAGCTATTTTTTTTCAAAATTCCTTCTAATTCCATTATTTGTCCAAATAAACTCATCAAATTAAATTACCAAAGAAAGAGTGTGAGCAGTAAATACGGTTTGGTCTAAAACATGTACGGCAGGTCCATCTTCAGTATGCTAAGCCAAGCAATTACATTATTGATTTGCTTGGGTGGGGGGTGGGGGGGGGCGGGGGGAAGAAATCATCTATAAAATTTCAGCCATCTCTTTTGCTCAAGGTTAAGGAAGCCCAGGCAATCCCTGACTGAAAGACGGCTCCTCCACTGTTGACAATGCAATAGGGGACACCCCCTCCTCCCATCGTAACCCTGCCCTGCCCGACCCGCCTGCACCACACCCTCTGAGAGGCACCATGACTCACTTCTCCCCAAAGCTCCCAATACTCCACCTGCCAGGGCCTCTCACTAATGTCCTCCCATTTCATCCTCGCCTCCTTCCGCATTTCCACCAGCCAAAGGTTCCCACCCCTCTCCCCACCTCACCAATGGTCAGAGCCCTACCCAAGGGAGCCCCGAGTTAGCAAAGAGCTTGGGCTGCACTTCCTCTGCCAGTGCTGTTGCAACTCGACAGGGAAGAGGTGTTCCCAGCACCCCAGATGGGCACTGTAGACATTTTTTTTTCTCCACACAGCAACACCATTTAGCAAGTTGGCTGGAATGGAGAACACTATCAGTCCTACAGTTTAATTACACTATAGGTTGAAGAATTTTCTGCAAGACAGCATGGGAATTCTGCCATCATAAACCTTGTTGTTTCTACCAGAAAATTAATTTCAAGTTCCCCAAATCTCAAACCTATAAAAACAATCATTCAGAATGACAGCTCCATGTGAGTTTGGTACTGCCTATAATACCACAACTGTTCTTAGTCGCTCAGTCGTGTCCAATTCTTTGTCACCCCATGGACTGTAGCACACCAGACTCTGTTCACAGGGATTCTCCAGGCAAGAATACTGGAGTGGGTTTCCATGCCCTCCTCTAGGCGATCTGCCCAACCCAGGGATCGAATCCAGGTCTCCCCACATTGCAGGCAGATTCCGTCTAAGCCACCAGGGAAGCCCAATACCACAACTAAATCAATTCAAATTTCCAAAATAAGTTATAAGAATCTCACTAAACCTATTCTTAAGGTACCATCCTCCAAAGCGCAATTCATAGATGAAAATACAATATTAATGAACTTAGTGTGACACTTTCCTAAGTCTAGCCACCAGGGTTAGCATACGCTGGTGAAGTGAAAGTCGCTCAGTCACTTCCGACTCTTTGCAACCCCAAGGACTTAGGCCTGCCAGGCTCCTCTGTCCATGGAATTCTCCAGGCAAGAATACTGGTGTGGGTATCCTATCAAGAATACTCCAGGCAAGAATACTGGATAGGGTAACCTATCCTTTCTCCTTTCCCAACCAAGGGATAGAACCAGGGTCTCCTGCATTGCAACTGGATTCTTTACCAGCTGAGCTACCAGGGAAGCCCATCATACGTTAACTTGACATTAAATCTTGTAAATGAAAACAAAATTATTTTAAAATAAGGTTCTGATAAGTCATGTTTCAGTATATTATCAGGTTTCAATAATGCCTGAAGAGCAGTCATAATTCTTAATTTCCCTGAAAGGATCAGTGAATTTTACAACCACACAAAATACTGTGATATGAGACACAACAGAACTAACCAGTGGGTCTTTATGAGAACCAGAAGATCTCTTCTTCATTCCGTAAGAGTGACTGTAAGAATGACTCTAGAAGTAAATATTGAAGTTAACTTTAAAGATTGGATAGTGAAGTTTTAAGATAATTTAATAAAACCATCTTAACATCATACACAGAAAAACGCCCACATGGGACACAGAGCACTCCACACGCATGCACTCTACTTCCCACCTGTGAGCGGGAAACTGGCTAAGACACACAGCCTGCCTGCCCACCAGCGCTCCCCTCATCTCCTCTGTGCCGTCCAGCACTGTGTTGAGTCACCTGAAAACTTAATTAGGCTTTAAGTGAGGACCTTCACTCCACACCTCATTTGAGTCTCTGCTTCCTTAAAAACGTATGAGTGACAAGAGAGGCCACTTCC
The DNA here is from genome assembly GCF_019320065.1 of Cervus canadensis. NCBI lineage: Eukaryota > Metazoa > Chordata > Mammalia > Artiodactyla > Cervidae > Cervus > Cervus canadensis. The sequence continues at coordinate 48,818,464 of NC_057407.1, forward strand.
TTTTGCAGTCCTCCTTACCTAAAGGCCAAAGAGCAATCCTGTGTACCCAGCAAAGCAAGAAGAGAACAGAAAACAACACTGCACTGCCCGAGACAGCCCTCTTAACCCGAGTTACTGGTCCACAGCACGTGCTGCTCAGCGGAGAGCAGCCGGCACAGCGTGGCCTGTCTCAAGGAGCAGCAGCGTCATTAGATAATAACCTGACCTCCGAGTCCTTTGAAGATAGCACTGTCTAATACATAATTTCTAGGAGTCAGAGCCAAGTGCATGTGAGGGGACAGAGGACAGCAATACTACTGAACAGGACAACCGGCAGATAAGAAGTCCAATGTGGATATGCACCTTTGGTCTGAAAGGAGGAGATGCAGCTAGAAGGGTCCTAGCCATCAACAGCCTGCTCTACACACATCACCTGAAACATGCACAGCTAGACCCTGAATCAGTGATTACAAACTCATTTTCTTTTTTTTTTAAAGTGCATATCTTTCTTTTAGACATTACTACTCTGAACATAAGAGCTGTGGCAACCTATGGACACATTAACCCAAGAAAAACACACTACAAGTCAACTTCCTTGGCCAAGATGACATGCCATCAAAAATAAACCAAATCAAGCAAAAAATGAGTGGATGGAACTGATGTTTCAGTTGTCACCTGAATCCTTTCACAGCTGCTGGCTTGTGAGACAAAACATACAACATAGCAGGTGCAGCTGTAGAACACGCCGCTGCAGTTCAGTACATCTCAAAACACCGCTGGAAGCATGTCTTCCAGGGCATGAGTATGTGTCAGCTGGGTGACTCACCATTTTAAGAAAAGACACTACTACCAATCTTAGTCCTGAATAGGAAAGCAAAAAATTTTATCTGATCCTGAGATCCTAAAAGGCAAAGCTATTCAAGTGCTAAATCATGTCACAATTGCACACTAGAATTTGCTGTTAGTCACATATTTCCCCCAAACATCACAACAGACCTGTGAAAAAGTTAGACATAATCTAGGATTAGTATCACCAATTGTTTATAAAGTGAAACTATATTTAACACAAAGTCATGCAATACGTACTAATGATGGAAGTCTTGATGATCTATCCTTAAGAGCACCATACTGGATTTCAGGAAAAGGTGAAAGTTGGTTTTATTTCCAAAATCAGAAATATAAAGGGGGGAGGGGAAGCAACATTTATAGTTATGAAAAATCCAGCACTACTTTAAACGTCCCAAATTATTAAACATAACAGTTGTGACATCTGAATTAAAGAATACTCTCCCCCTCACTCTTTCCTAGTATAGGTTATTGTTAAACTATATGTACAAGAAAAACTGCATGTTCTCATTCAAAACCAGAATGTATAATCAGTAATGTTCAGATGATTCACCCCAGTACACTACAGCACAAAACACCCAAGGAAGCCTTTAGACACAGGCATTAAGCATCCTAAAGGTCTGTGACCATCATTGTCCATCACGTGAAACGTGGCAAAAGCAAGTCATGGAGAAGCAATGAAGCAGGAACACACAGCTAGTATAATGAAACTTACCAAAAAAGCAACAAACAAAAAACCGAAAGACAAAAAACAACTGCAGCATTAAAATGGGGAGAGTTCCCTTGGATCTGCTTATGCACACACTTGGAAAACAACCCTTCTCAAGAACTTTCCCTATGAAACATAGTGAACAAAGCTAGAAACTTGGTGAGAGCAAAGTGTGGAATGGATAGTATACATATAAAAGTGGCATGAAATATAAATAAAAGAAAATAGATATAAAATTTATGACAAGACCAGAAAAACCATATTCCCTGTAGTGTCTTTAAGAAAGTAATACGTTTAGCACCACATGTCAACTTCAAGAAACCAAATTAAATAGTAACTAACTACTCAGATTTGTGCTTTCCTAATTTTTTAAGCATTCTAGTGAGATTTTTTAAGCAGTCTTGCCCAGAAGAGCAATGTATAAAGCAAAAGCAATGAATAAGCTCCTCAGGTAGTTTGGTAAAAATATTTTTCTTTTGCAACTCTTATACCCATTTAGGATTTTAGGGAACACTATTTAGAAACCTGATCTAAAGTAATGTTTTTCTAAATGTGGACTGCAACTCATTAGTAGTTCATAAAGTCAATTTATGGGTGCAACCAACATTAAGAAAATACAAAATACTAGAGTAGATCACGTACAGTACATATTATTTTTGTAAAATTTGTTTCTGTATTTTTTATATACTTCTATACATACAAAAACAGGCACATCTCTGGGTATGTATATTGGATTAGAGTGTAAAATGTATTCCTGTCATAGAGGCTGCAATTTTAAAAAGCCTAAAATACACTAGAAGATAAAATTTAAAAGTGTAGTTCTAATAAAGCATTAAAATAATATTTCAGACAGGACAAAGGTTTCAATTCATGCTTAATGAGATGATCATTCACAAAAAATATTGCAGAAATTCCCCAAAATGTATTTCATAAGTATAAGGCTAAGTGGTATAATTTTACCACTGGCAAAATTAAATTTGGTGAAAATGATATTGCAATAAATACTAACAGGTACTGAAGCAAAATATCTGCATTTGCATACTTTCCTTGTATTATCATGAAAACAGAATATAAAGTGTTACTACCATGTGTAAAAAAAATCTTTTTTATCCAAAATTTTCTAAAATGCCTAATGGTGTGCATTTGGTGGTAAATGATGTGTGTGGTCAAGTCACTGTGGTGAATGACACTTCACTGAAAATAAAGTTCCCTCTCTATGAAAGTTTCACCTGCGACTTCTCTAACAAAATATCTTTTTTGTTTAAAAAAAAAAAAAAAAAAACCATGACCAAAACATGTATTACTCAAATCACACATTCCTGCATATAAACTATTCCATCCTCCAAAAAGGTAAGTTCATTGAAGGAATCAGTCTTAGTTCTCATCCTCTCTGGAACATCTGATCTTCTGCAAAAGCATAAGATTTAACAAGTTGAACTGAAAATGATCTATTTTGATTTTCTTTTCCCAAAATATAATGCAGAGTGCAGATAGTTTTATTATATTTATCTACTCATTCAGCTGCGCTGTGAGGCTTGCAGGATCTTAGTTCCTCGACCAGGGATGGAATCAGGGCCCCAGCATTGGAAGAGTGGAGTTCTAACCACTGGACCGCCAGGGAATTCCCTCAGTTTTAAAAACTGCTGAATCTGATAGGAAAATCCACAACTTGGACATCCCAATCACTACTACTGGTTGTACACCCAGTGAACAAAAAGGATCCTCCAGTATGTGACAGTTGGTATTTAAGTTGTTTAAAAACAAATGATTCATCAAAGAAGGGAGAACTGAAAATATTAAAGGCTCTAGCTAAACAAAATATTTCCAGACTTGCTATTATAAAAAGTATTAAAAAGGAGGCTACAGAAACAAAAGTTCGGCAAGTGTCTGTTTCTGTGGGAATGGACCTATTGCTCAAGTCCCCGGGGCGCTGTGAGTCAACAGTGAATGCGCAGTACTAACGCTGCACATTTCCCTGGGCTACACGCCACGAGGTCTTCACTTCTGGTGTACGGGCTTGGCTCCAATGTGTCCCTGTAACATCCTTCGATGGGTTCTTCCACGGAATTAAACAGTGTAGGAGTAAATGACAGAATAAAAAATTCCAAGCATGTTAAAATTAAATTCATTAAAATTATACTAAAGCCATTGATACATAAATAGGAACTAATAAAAAACAACAGTAAAGCTCTCCACCAGTGAAAACTGTGATGTATCCCTACCACTCTGATTCAAGATCACCTCATTTTCTAATTTCGGATCTCTTCCTTATAGTCTTCTTGTATTTCAATATATAAAAGCATGACAAAGCAGTCAGTCAGATTTTTTTTTTTTTAAAGGTAGATTGCTTTTTAAAGAAGCACTGTTTCAATTCTAAACTCAGGGCTTTGATTTAATCTTCCTTCCCCAAACCTACCATCTTGAACCATCTTGAACTATCTCTGCTCTATTTTTATACAGAATGTCTATAGCATTGATACCATCTCTAGCCCCACATAGCTTCAGGCAGGACACTTTTCAAAGAAAGCAGTTAAGTGGACAAAAGGAGAGATCAAAGTCCGAAGAATGTGGCATAAAACCATAAACACATCTTCCTCATATCCAAGTACTGCTGATGTTCATGTACCCAATACAAGGTCCAAAAGTCTTAGACTTTTTAATATACAGCTCATAAGTTTAAAAAAATAACTAGAAAAGAAATACCAAACCCCCAAATAATATAGCAAACCCCAATAAAATTTAGGTCAGGGTTTTAAGCCATAACATATATTTTTACAGAGAACACAAGTTGTCTACATTTTTGGTATAATGTAGATGGTAAAGTTATTCTAAAAAGCAATAATCTGATGAAAATTTAAAACTCCCAAAATTATCAAGTTAGAAAAAAAGAAAAAAACTTAAACTATATTTCTTTTATACTGTGTTATTAGTAAGCTTTCATTTCAAATCAGACATTTCTAAGAAAGTCTAAAAACTTAAATATTCTAAATGTATACTCACAGTAGTACTGAAGTCTCTACAAGGTAAAAATTTTACTAATCTTGAAGTTCACAGACTGCTTTTTAAAAATATTAGGAGTTTTACTTTTTGCTACATAATAGCAAATTTTCATAACTACCATAATGAAATAAAATACTATTTGAGTTCCAGTTATATCTTAAATTTATTTAATGATGTAATTTCCATGAAATGAAAATCAATCTCATTTTGTAGACACTGAGTAAACAATTCCTTATTTAATTGCAGATTTATTTTTTGTTTACAGATTTGTTTTAAAAACAAATTAGGTCGAACTTGGATGGCTTTACCATTAGGTTAAACTAATATGTAAGTTTCCATGCAAATTTACAAATAACCAGCTTGAAGACTGTGAACTTCACACTATGAACATTATAATAAGTCATATATTTTTCAAGAAGAGGTGAGATGGGATTATTTTCAAAGCCCTCCAAGCTCAACTTTTAAGTTTTTGTTAACTCCCTGTGAGGAAAAAAAGCACCAAAATCTCTCCAGGGAGAAGCATGACAAATTTATTATCTTAAAGCTCTTTTCCTTTAAAATCATTCTTAAACCACTAATTTCTATAAAGGCTTTTTAATATTCTTATAAATCTAAACTTTTATAATCAACCAAAATGTTTATGATTCAAGTACTAGCTTACTAATTTACTTCAAAAAGACAGTAGATTACATTCACCAATAAGAAATATAACCACTCTTGGGACCAACTATACGTTCAGAAAACATCATCTTGCCTGTCATTCAATTTAGTGCATATGCATGTGCAAAATTTATGGGAAAAAGCTGCACTCAGCCAATATGCAACAGATTTTAGCAAAAGGAAAATTATCTAAAAAATAAAATATGGTCTTAAGAATGTAAGTGAATTAAAAAAAAAAAGAAATATAACCAGAGTAAAAGACTATTTAAGAATGCAAACATATCAATAACTAGTATACCAGAACACACTGTTTAATACAGCGTATTTTCAAGATAGGAAAAAAATACAAGATAGGAACATTATACAAGACAGGAAGAAAACGAGACCTGGAGATATTAACAAATACAGATCTTAACAAGAATAGAATTTTACTGATGAAAAAATCTAGATATGAGCACATATACTATATTAACAATGTACAAATTAAAAGCACTGCTCTAAGACTTAAAACACAATTCATTATGAATAGAGATCAGCTTTTTTGGCACAATATGCAAGCCTTTAATAAGCAATTTCTCATTTATTTTGATTTACAATGATGTACACTAAATACTTGAGACAAACTACAGAATATTAATCAAAATATTGAAGCATGATCATTTCTATAAATATGGTAAGACAGGCATTTTGAAAATCAGAAGTTCAATTTTTCCACTGAATAAAACTATAATTAGTCACCCATGCCCCCAAATAATAAATTTTATTAAAAAAATGATTATTTAAAAAAAATCTGAAAGTAGGAAAAATCTGAAAGTTAGAACCATGCAGGTGTTATTTTATAAAATCAATCTTATTTTGTGATGATTTTCCAAAATCAAAAGTCCTTTTATAGAAAAAAAAGTAGATATACATGTTAATAGACAAAAATATTTATTATTTTAGAATTGATTTACTTATAGCAATAATTTGAGAGAAAAATATCACTTTCCAATGAAAAGAACTTTGCCAATATTTTATTTTTTATTTTTTTAGAAAAGACAAAGGGATAGCTTTGCTATTAGGGTGTAAACAACTTAAAATACCAACCCTGTGACTGCCAAGACTTCGAATGGACAGTGCCTCCTCAACTCCCTGATAAGATAAAAACAAACAGTAAAGGCGTGTGAGGGACTGCAGCAGCTGGTGAGGAAAAGCATCAGAGGCAAGTCTGCAGGTCATTACAAACCAGAGAAGGACGATGATGACTGGGTCTGTGGGAGTGCCTGGCCCTTTCCGACTCTTCCTGGGGAAGGAGAAAGTACAGGGACAGTTAATCACTGAGCAGACGGCTGTCTATCAGAACTGAGCACAGAGGTGAGTTTCCTCAGAGCCGAGCTGGGGCAGTCACGTCCCTCAGTTGCAAGGGAAGTAGAAATCATCTTAGCAATGTTTTCATTTGAACAAGTGTATGTATGCTGGCCATTTGTAGAATGTACTCTATATATTGTACTCTATATTGACCAAGAGAGCTCAATATACCAACATAAAAATAAGTAAGTATACTTAACCAACAGAAATTGAGGTCAGCATTAAAAGCAGACTTTGATCTATTTATGATGTTAGTTTATGCAAGGCAGGAAGAAATGTTTATTATAGATGTAGTTTATGGTAAAAATGTATTCTTTTAAAGAGGTTTGGGTTATAATTTTGTGCTCATTGCAAAAATTTTTTTTCTTTTACCACTCTAACTGGAAAAGTAAAGAACAACTAAATGAAATAGCCCCTGACTGTGTACAGTTAATATGAAAAACTACTTATAATTAGGGGAAACTGAGTAAATACTTTAGAGGTGATAAAGTTGCTTCAGAAGTTATGCCTTATGAAGATTGTGAAAAAAAAACACACAAAAAAATCCAATTAACTAAAAGTAATACTAATTTTTTTCCATATTCAGCTATTAGTACTGTGGCATTAAGTACTAAGTCATGTGAAATTAAATGACTAGTCCCTAGAACCTTATCAACTGTAAGAAGCTTCTGATCTTTCAGAATTTCAAAGTTTGGAGTGTCAATTCGCATTGACTAAGAATCTACACACAACTGGCCAACTGGGTTCACAGCTAATCGACACCGCTTTCCCCAAAATGCACCAAAACTTCAACACCCCATGACAATGCAGCATGATCATCATGCAGATGGAATAATTAGATGTGGCTATGCCTGATCATTCATCGTGAATCCAGCAACAGTAATTCAACAGAAACACCACAATTTAATCCTTTGTTTTGGTCATGATCTTTGAATACAATTTCAAAAAACGCCTGGTTGTCATCTGTCGTGTACATTGATGCATTTGATCAAATCTGTTCAGAAGTCTGTTTATATGTACCAGGATGATTCAATAATTCAATATTCAACATGGTGTTCTGATCTTTAAGAATTCATCACTGATTCACAGTTTTGTTATGTAATAGATACATGTAATCTGTAAGAAGCCAAGCAAGTTTCTTTCCTCTCTTTGATTATCAGGTGATGTATCACAAAACTTTGGGGGGCATGAGTGTTAGCCCAGCAGGGTAGGTACAGCTTACTAAGTGGTAACAAGTTCTAGGCTAGTTAGCTTTGTTAGTTTAAGTTAATTCCATGTGCCCGCTCCTAGTGTTATTTGGGGTACCAGGGTGACATATCAATACAAGGTCTAATGTTCAGTCTTCTCTTTATTCTATCCTTTCTTTTCATTCCACCTACCACACAGGAGCACTTTTAAAAACCTGTCTCTAAAGAGCACATCCCATTAAACATGCAGCAAAGACAGATGAATTCATATTTATCCTTAATTATGCCTATTATAAAAATTACTCTAAATAACAACAGAGTAAGTATTGGAGTATCTCTAGATTTACACAGCTTTCTTTTTAGCACCATTTGGAAAAAATGACCTAATGAGTTCAGAAAACTACAGAATAAAATGTAAGCCCATATAGGCTGGGAGAAATTAGGAGAAATTTTTAATATAGGAAGACTCTTCCTTCTAGTAGTCGATAACCTGTTTGTCTATGCATTATTTATTATAAATTTATTAGTAATTCATATTTTACACTGTGACGATCACATGCCAACTTCTATAAGTTTATAGACAGAAAGCAGCCAGAAAGGCAAGGATAAGAAGAGGAAAAATCAGTTTGAAGGAAGTGCCAGAAGGGGTTGGAATGTTAATTATTCTATCTGAAACTAAACCCCACCTTCGCTGCCTGTCCAAATCCTACCTATTATTTAAGACTTGGACACCTGCATTTTAAACCCTAACCCAAACTGCTCCTTTTGATGTAAGAATTAAATATTAGACTTTTAACATAGGTTTTTCTTATTTAATGCTTTGATCTGCCCTAAGATATTAAAATCCTAGGCAATTTAATTTGAGAATTATAATACATAATTATAAGAAGAAATTAATATTTCCACTTTTGCAATTAAGAATTATTTCTCTTAACTCATGCAAAAATATTCTTAAGACATTATCAGTAATATTAAGCCAGTTACATGCAGAAGACACTTGAATAAAAAAATAAGCTAGCTTTAATAACAAGAAAGGACAGATTCCACTCCAAAATAACAAACACATACATGAGGACTTGCTTAATTTTAAGTAACCAAACATCTTTTTTCTCTCTTTTCTAAAATATCACAATGAGACGTATGATGAAGCTTTAAAATTTGTAGGTAAATACAATCATAAATATTTAAATTCTAGTTATACCTTAAAATGCTATTCTAGAAGGGATTTGCTTATGAAAGTTGCTTGTTAAGCAGCAATTAAACAGTGGTTCTTAACCTCTTAGGGATCACAGACTCCTTTTGAGAATCTGATGATAAAAATTCCTGTGACCATTTCATATGAAAACATACACACACTCAAAACCTGGCATGAGATGTTCTTACCCCATCCCTCAAGCCTATCCAGACACCAAGCTAAGAACCCCTGCAATCAGAGGCAGCTAGGGCACTTGTCAACACTGAAAAAAGCTCAAATTTAGGAATGACTCACAGTAACTCAAACATTACTGGGTGCAATTTGCTCTTGCAGCTAACAAATTTGGGAGTGACAGTGTAAGACTTGAAAGGAAACTGAGAGAACTAACAAAATAAAGGCAATTTTCAGAGGGGATGAAAGAATGATTTGGTTCATCTTTCTATGAAGAACCTGATGATATAGCTTTTTAAAAAAGAGAGAAATGAAGAAAGGGGCAGGGGAGAAGGTGGGATGGAGAGGGGTGGACAAATTTTAGGGACAGAAGAACAGATCCACAGAGCGAAAACACATTCATTTACTCAATCTTTCTTGGTCAGGAGCATTTATGAGATGAGCGTGAGGCTGTAACTACAACAAAAATGGCTGGACTCCAAGCACACATTTGGTCCACTACAGGCAGAAGAGACACTCGCTGACCTTTAGGTTCAAACATGACAAACACTCCTACTTGGCAAATGATTAGTCAATGTTTTACTTTGAGATTGCATATTTCAGCAACTGATCACAACATGCAGGGCAGGCAATTCTGGCCTACCAGCCACTTCTGAATCTGTCCCCATTTCCGATCAAAGGAATGATGAGAGTGCTACAAATGCAAAAGTTTCACAAACTCAAGTTTCCAACATACTGTCTGCTATGGAAAGTCTTAAATTAGTCACATACATTTGTCCTGCAAGGCAATGATTGTTAATTCAAAGTTACACATTCAAAATACACAACATACTAAGCTAAATATGTTCAGTCTGCAGCTAAGAGAACTACAAATAAAACAAACCTAATTAAAAAAAAAACAAAAAAACAACAAACCTAATAACTCTATTCTTACAGTTCACTACAATTTTAGGAGTATGAAAGACAACGCATTGTATTGTAACATTTCATCTCAAGCCAAGAACTGCATTCAATATTTGAAGCTACGAGGTAAAAAAAAAAAATTAGCAATACATTAACTGCTTTTGGCTTTGTTTTTGAGCTGTGACAATATGGACTCTATATACATCTCTTTAACTCATTAACAGAAAATTCACCACAAACCCCAAAATAAAGTGTTTAATATTGCCCTGCAGCTTTATCCCCCCTATGAACTAAAACATCAGAAATGTTTTTTATGGGAATTTTCAAAGTCAGGTCAATGTCAGAAGGAAAGAGTAAAAAAGAGTATTTGTTTTCTTTTTAAAGCAGCCCAATTTCTATATGTCTAGTTAGCAATTTTTCTTTTTTTTTTTTGCTTTTCTCACTGATAATTAGAACAGATGGAAATGTATTAGCGATACAAAAGTGTAACGTAAAACCAATCATAATCCCACCATAGATAAACCAAAGTACTGAGAGTAATTACTTCTTTCCAGTAGTTTTTGATCTATATATGGATACTAGTTTTTGTAACACAAGACTGGAGTCCTAAAAGTGCTACAATTGTGGGTTTTTTTCCATTTCTTTTATGAATATTTTCCTCCATTATTAAGTATGCTTACAAACTATAAGGTTGTTTCACAGAGTTTAACTATGTAGTTAAGCTACATAGCTTAACTATGTATTTATCATAACACAGTAAAACTTCTAGGACATTTAGGACTACAGTAAATAATCCTGTCATCTCTAAGCCTTTTTCGGCTATTACAAGGACTTATAACACAACAGTAACTTATGACAAGAGGTATATAGGTGTCTGCTGTTACGATTTCAAACAAATATTGCACTTAACTTGCTGACACAGAATGGCTCGTTAAAACACATACATCAGGTTACTCTATTCCCAGTATTTCAAAAGGAACCAGGTTTACTTCAGAAGGAAACTAGCCACGTACTGATCTGGGGGGGGAAATAACACAAAATCCGGGTTATTTTCCCCAATTACCTCTTTCTGCTGCCGCTCCAGTTCTCTCATGCGGATATCTCTTGCTTCAGCCCGGGCTGCCCGTTTTGCTGCCAGTCTTGCCTCTGCCTGCAAAGTAACAGAAAGACTGAGCTTTATTTAAAAACCAGTGGTTCCAGCACCACCCCTCGAGACCAGCTTGGAGGATAGAGAGTCAAAAAGAGTGGGGACACGGCGTTGTCCACCAGCAGCCTGACGACCTCTTCGGTTTACATCCCCTCACCCCCTCCATAACTCACTTCTTTTTCTAGTCCCAGAGTCTCCTGAAATCTGGGCCTTTATGCACAACTGTCTGACTTGATAACATACTCAAAACATTTCACACTGTCCATTGTAGGTTTCTCCAAACTTGCTTTTTCCAGAATTTCTTTCCCCATCAGTTTAATTATACAAATTAGAAATGGCAGGGCTGGCCCCTATTTCACTGTGAGCATCGCCAATATTCACTCTCCTGTCAATTCTTGACCAACTCTTGGGTTGACTTGACAACCCAAGCTGTCAACTCTTGGGTTGAGTTTCCCTCTAACCCATCTCGTTTTCTTTATGCTCACTATTCCTGTTTATTTCAGGAACTCTTCCTCTCTTTCTCTCTGCGATAATAATTGACAAGCCATCAGATTCACCACTTAAAAACATACAATTCAGTGGGTTTTTAAGTATATTCACAAAGTCGCACAATTATCATTACCATCTAATGATACTTTCATCACCCCAAAAGGAAAACCTGTACCCATTAGTCGTAATTTCCCATTACCCAACCCCAGCCCTTGGCAACCACTGGTCTACTTTCTGTCTCTATGAATCTGCCTCTTCTGGACACAGCATATAAATGAAATCATATAATAAGAACTCTATCTCTTAGACACTGCAACTGCCTCCAAATCCGTCTACCTGACTCCAGACTTGACTCTACAATTCATCATCTATGTGGTTACATGACTGCCAGTCTGCCTTACAAAACACATTTCTGATCAAATCAATCACTCTGCTCTGTAAAATACTCTAGGGGCTCCCCCTTACTCATCGTTAAAGCAAAAATTCCACAGACCAGCACAAAGAGGGAGAAAGGAATGGCAACCCACTCCAGTATTCTTGCCTGGAAAATCCCACGGACGGAGGAGCCTGGTAGGCTACAGTCCATGGGGTTGCTAAGAGTCGGACATGATTGAGCAACTTCACTTTCACTTTTCCTTTCATGCATTGGAGAAGGAAATGGCAGCCCACTCTAATGTTCTTGCCTGGAGAATCCCAGGGACGGGGAAGACTGGTGGGCTGCCGTCTATGGGGTCACACAGAGTCAGACACGACTGAAGCGACTTAGCAGCAGCAGCACAAAGAGAAGACAGGAGACGAAGAGCAAAAACAGAGAGAAGGTTTCTCCCAGTCAGTTCTCTGCCTTTTGTCCCCCAGTTGGCCCCAGCTTCACCAGCTGCATCCACCCACCTCCATTCCTGGACTCCATCTCCTGGGCTGGGAGGTTCAGCCTCTCTTCACAGAAGACTGTTTGCTGGCAGGAGGTAGTCTCCCTTCTCTCTCAATTCAGCGACCACACTACTTTCTATTAAGAGTTCCTCCAGGCCCTCTGTCACAGAGAATGCCCTATGCACATGTCCCTACTGTGACTTCTTACACAGTGTTAAATGTATTATATGGTATTAAAATTACATGCTTCTGTCACCCTGTAACTTTCATGCCTCGGTGTCTGCTAAACAAACAAGAGATTTCCAGGCCATGGGCCGGTGTATCAAGGAAATGAGACAACAAAACAGCTTGATGTACCATATGAAACTAAAAAAAATCTCTGTGGTTTCTCTGGGAGTGCTTTCCTGGCTTCTTGGCTGGATTGTAACTCTGATTCAGAGTCCTCCTCTGATAAGGACAGTAGCTGCCGCTTCTCCTGTTGTGATAATATTTGTGCCCTAGTCTCACAGTAGGAGGGCCTCCCAGCGGGCACAGCGGTAAAGAACCCACCTGCCAATGCAGGAGACAGAAGAGACGCGGGTTCCATCCTCGGGTCAGGAAGATCCCCTGGAGTAGGGGCAAGGATACTGGGGTACATGGGAAATCCCACGGACAGAGGGGCCCGGCGGGCTACGTACATGGGGTCACAAAGAGTTGGACACAACTGAGCAACTGAGCCTGCAGGCACTCTCAGACTAAGAAGAGATTCAGCCAAGGTTTAGAAGGATCTCCTGTGTGTAAGCACTATACTGAGTGCAAAAAATACAGAGTAGGACATGCCATTTCTGCCTAAAGACTTCACAGTCTAGCTGAGAGAGAGAAACACACTGCTTAAAGGAAGGACGCCTGCAGGAAGGGGCAGTGGGTTTTGCCAGGCAAGGTCACAGTAGGCCTCTAAGAAGCATAGACAGTGTAAGAATTACTAGTTATTCAACCATCTCAATTTTGGCATTTTCCTAGTCAGTTTTATATGTGTTTTAGTAGCAAAAACCCTGCAAAGTGAATTGCAATCTACCATCCTTAAGCTCTCACACCATCATCTCCAGAGCACTTAGTTTTCTCACATGAATTTTCCAATGGCCTCTATCTTTAAACACCTATACTCAGACTTCCCTGGTGGTCCAGTGGATAGGAACTCACGGGGCAATGCAGGGGACACGGGTTCAGGCCCTGGTCAGGGAAGATTCCACATGCTGCGGGGAAATTACACCCAGGCACCACAGGTACTGAAGGCTGCACGCCTAGAGCTGATGCTCCCCAAGAGAAGCCGCTGCAATGAGAAGCCCTCACACCGTAACGAGGAGCAGCACCAGCTCCCTGCAACTAGAGAAAGCCCACTCAGCAACGAAGTGACCCAGCGCGGCCAAATAATTAAGTAGTTACTTTCAAAATAAGCCTACACTCTCCACCTTCTTTTCCCCTCTATGAATGATCACCAAGTTCTTACCAGAATGTGTATTTTACAGAAAAAGACTTCAAGGCTAAGTTATGTTTCAGCACATAATAAATACATCTACACTTGCAGCCTCCCTTAGAAATATATCAAGAATGCTGATTTAATCCTTCTGATATCTGTGGCCAATTCTGCAGGCACATCTATTCTAAAATGGGAGTTCTCTAACCAAACAGAATTATAGGTAATCGAAATTTATTCTCTAATAGTACAACCTCTTGCACAACAAAAGGGAAGGGACCTAACTGCCGTACAACAGAAAGACCACGGGTGTCAGGGCCACAAACACACCCTCCTCTTTGCTGCTCAGCCAACTCTAAGCAAAACTCGGATGTTACCTCCCTTGGAGATGGTATTAAATAGAGCAAGCTTTAAGAAGATAAAGAGGTTTCAAAACTACTTTATCTGTTTCTTTTTTATACATTGCTTCCAGGTTCCTGATGGTAGGAATAGCAAGGGGCTAACAACCAATGGTCACTCCAATCTGGTAAGACAGGATGTGTACTCTATTCTTATACTGATACATTTTTACATTTTTTTTTTAAATTATGAAAGTATAACAACACATTTATAGGAGACTTGGAAAACATAGAACAAAATTACATATAGTTCCACTATATATTACAAGCATTTTAAGTAAATTAGGATTTTTAGTTGGACTTTCAAAATCAAATTCTCAAAAATTAATAAAATACATAGAAAAGTAGAAAGATATAATAGACCTGAAAAGCACCGTGAACCAATCCAACATAATTAGGATTTATACAATTTTCAGACAATAGCAGGATACAAATTCTATTCAAATTCCCATAGATTATAAACCAGGAGACACTGGAACATATCCAGGGACATAAAACAAGGTGCAAAAATTTCCTGGTCTAAAGGTATTTAAATCATATACCTTTATGATATCATATATATATCATATGATATATATGATATATTATATCATATATATGAAATCATATATACCTCTTAACACTGTGGAATTGTTAGAAATCAATATCAAAAACATTTGAAATTAACCCACATATTTCCAAGTGCAATGTGACATTTACCAAGACAGATCTTTGACTCAGCCACTGAAAGCCTCAGTAAAGTTACAAGACAAGAAAAACACAGAGCACGACTGCAAAGAAAGCCTTTAAATGAGAAATTAGTATCAAAACGAGAACTTAATGTCAAAGATGCTTAAAAAAACCCATGTATATGGAAATTAAATGTCCACTTAAATGAGTGTATACAAGAAGTCATAACAAATAAAGTTAGAAAATATGTGTAATAGAATAAAAATGAAAAGACATTTATCAGAATTTGCTGCATTCCGCTAATGCTGCTCAATGCAACTAAATATAATGTGAAATTTTAAATAAGGTATGAAAACAAATAATAGATCCTAGCATAAAATTTTGTAAGATTTGAATAAAACCTGTACTTTAGTTAATAATACTGTGAAGTGAAGTGAAAGTCACTCGGTCGTGTCCAACTCTTTGCGATCCCATGGACTATACAGGCCATGGAATTCTCCAGGCCAGAATAATGGAGTGGGTAGCCTTTCCCTTCTCCAGGGGATCTTCCCAGCCCAGGCAGGTCTCCAGGACTGCAGGTGGATTCTTTACCAGCTGAGCCATAAGGGAAGCCCAAATAATACTGTATCATATGTTAATTTCATGTTTGTTTGTTTACAACAGTATTTCTTTATATTTTCAGAACTGGATTAGAAATTTCAAGTCTCATTCAAAATTGTTTTAAAAATCACTAAGATAATACGCTTTCTAGACTTTTACCCATAATACTAGATATACTGATGTATGTTTAAACAGTCAAATTATAGGTTCACAAACCACACTTCAAAGTAGCAACACCAGCACCTTCCCCTCAGGATACAATTGTGTCAAAGAGCTACCACAGATGAGTTTTAATCCACTCTCACAGATACAAAATAAAAAAGATAAAACAATAAAGGGCCACAAGGATTGAACTAAGTTCAAAACAAAGGTTGGTTAATAAAAATTAAACACAGAATCACCACTTGACCCAATAATTTCACTTCTGGGTACACACACAAAAGAACTGAAAGTAAAGACTCAAACAGACATACACCAAATGTTCACAGCAATATTACTCATAAGAGTCAAAACGTGTAACAACCCAAATGTCTATCAGCAGATGAATGGATAAAGAAAATGTACCTACATTTTCCTTACAATGGAATATTATGTATCCTTTAAAAGCAGGAAGCTCTGACTATATGCAACAACTTTGATGAATTTTGAAGACACTGCTGAGTGAAATAAGCCAGACACAAAAGGACAAATATTAAATGCTTCTGCTTATCTCAAGTTTCTAAAATAGTCAAATACCACAGGGATAGAAAGTAGAACAGTGATGCCCAGTGTGGGAAGAAGGGGATGGGAGTTGTTATTTTAATGGGTACAGAATTTTACTAAGGATGCTGAAAAAATTCTGAGGATGGCCAGTGGTCATGACTGCACAGCAGTTTAAATGTACTTAACATCACTGAATTGTACACTTGAAGATGATCAAAATGATTTCATGTTATGTTTATTTGACCACAAAGAAAGGTTAGTTAATTTAAAAGTCAGCATAAGATGTGAATGAAATCAGAAATATTCAGGAGCCTAAATCATTGAAGTATCTGTATAGCCTTTCGGCTGATATGACCTAAACTTTTAAGTAAGGTTAATAGGAAAATTCAGGAACTGGAAATTCAGGTTCAGAAATTACCAGTAAATCTAGTAAGCACTGGACCAGGTTTCTAAACATTATTCTGATTATTATGCTTTGAAATTTTGGACATATAAAAGCTGGTTAAAGGAAATAATTTATAATTGAATAGGTATAGAAATTTATTCTCCATAGAGCAGTGAAAATGAAAACACAAAAAAGAAAGATATATTTGCATAGAATTAAATCTTATTTCTCACTAAATGCTTGGGGCAAGTGGAAGAAAACATGGGCTTTGAATATCCTTGGAACAAATGCTCTAGATTGTGCTAAATTATAAACCTTCTAAACTCATTGAATGTTCACTTTATCACTCAACTAATAACTAGGAACCATGCAAAGGGAAACATGAGACCTAAACATGTATTACAGTTTGAATGCTTCTACCTTAGGGACTTCTCAACCATCAGAATTTTGTATTGTGTTGTTTTGGAATTTAAGAAAAGAAACATACATGAGATGCAATAAAAAGACAAATACAGCTGACCCTAGAACAACATGGGTTTGAATTTTGTGGATCCACTTATACATTAGGGAAATGCAAATCAAAACCACACTGAGATACCATTTCATACCCATGAGGATGGCTATAACAAAAACATTTTTTAAGTGGAAAATAACTAGTGTTGGTAATGATGTGGAGAAGTCAGAACACACCACTGGTGGAGAAGCAAAATGATTGCAGCTGCTACTGAAGATGTCTTAGGAACTCCTGAAAACATTAAACATAGTCCATCAGACCTAGCATCCACCTCTAGATACATACCTAGGGAAATGGAAACATGTGTCCACACGAAAGCCTGTACATAAGTGTTCACAGTAGTATCATGCGTAACAGCCTCCAACATGGAAACAACTGAAATGTTCAACTGATGAGTGGATAAAAAAGGTGGTTATCATCCATAGAATGGAGTATTATTCAGCTATGAAAAAGGAATGGAGTGCTGATACAGGTTACAGCATGGATGAACCCTAAAAACATCACGCCAAGTGAAAGAAGCCAGGCACAAAAGGCCACATCCTCCATGACTCCACTTATATGAAATGCCCACAACAGTCAGATCCAAAGCCAGAATGCGGACGACTGACTGCTGGGGGCTGGAGCAAGGGGGAGATGGACAGTGACTGCTGACTGGTGTGGTGTTTCTTTATGTGCAGACGAGACTTTCTGTAATTAGAAAGGGGCAGCGGTTGCTCATCCTTCTGAATACACTAAACACCACTAAAAACTGTATACTTTATTTTTTTTTATTTTTTTTTTTAAAACTGTATTCTTTAAAATGGTGAGTTTTATTGTATGTGAAGTACATCTCAATTAAAAAAGTTCTAATTGGATTTCTTTGGTGGTTTAGTGGTTAAGACTCCAGGTTTCCAAAGCAGGGGGCATGAGTTTGATTCCTGGTCAAGAAAGTTCCACATGCCACGTGGTGTGGCCAAAAAAAAAAAAAAAATTTTTTTTTAATAAATGAGAAATGCATAAAAATATAATGCTATATTAAATAATAAAAGATATAAAATACCAACACATAAAATTCAATATATAAAATGGAAGAAAGGGAATCTTATGATTTCTTAAGTCTAGAAAATACCAGGCTAATTTTTTTTAAAATCAGATCTTTAGGAATATACATTATGAATTTCCAAGAAAAGGATAAAACAAACGCATTTCTCAGATTTACTTAACCACATTACTAAATAAACCGTAAGTAATTCTTCAAGGATCTTGCTCCAAGGAAGACAGTGGGGAAATAACGATCAAGCTCTGGCAACCCGATTCAAAATGTACTAATTTTGTAAAGGGGGGACCCTCACCTTTGCTCTTAATATTTATAAAACTGAACAGTGCTTTGAGAATGATCTTCATAGAATCAAAACTCAAACTTTCAAGATGACAGAAAAGATGAGACCTCACACTAATGTTACTACCATCATTTGAGCACTTAGCAAAGCTAGGTGGTTATTTTCCTTTAATTCACAAAGTAACCCCTTGAGGTACAGAAAGATGAAGTAATTTGCCTAATATCCCCTGGCCAGCAGGTACTGGAACTGAGATCCAGATCCTAAGAATCTGATTCCAGTTCACGCTCTTAACTATGTTGTCACAACTTATATCTTTATATGCCAAGTATAAGAACACACCCTTAGGCAAATAATAAAAGTTTACTTTGGATGAATTATCCTATGATTTTCAATTTAGCATAGACTCTTTTTTCTGTGAAAATGTACTATTCTGGTTCTCTTTTTTCTTTGACCAGGACTTTACACCAAATGTAGTCAATCTTCTTTTGTTACACACAGCCTTTCCTGTCGTTTTTTAACTCCCCATTTTCAACTATTGACCAATGAGAATGACTCAAATCTCACATCTTGGGCTCTGACCAAAATCAAGGCCTACATTTCTAACTGTTTGGTGGATCTCTTGTCATGCACTAAGAGTGAATAAAAGCAACCTCATCCCCATGAATACTCTCTGCTTCCCTATTTTTCAATCTCCAGAAGTGGAACCCTTGTTGAAAACTCAGCCTCAGGGATTCCTGCTTCTTAATCACACTTTCTTCACACTCGCCCTTGAGTCCAACCTTTGATTTTCCTTCCAAGCAGGCCCTTACCACTTTCACCTATGATACTGATTTTAACTTCACTTTCTCCGTTCCCACTCTCCTCCTATCCCTGTTATTCCATATTACACACTGTTAAATTCACCAAGAACTGACTCACTGGAAAAGACCCTGATGCTGGGAAAGATTGAAGGCAGGAGGAGAAGGGGATGACAGAGGATGAGATGGTTGGATGGCATCAATGACTCAATGGATATGAGTTTGAGCAAGCTTTGGGAGTTGGAGATGGACAGGGCAGCCTGGCGTGCTGCAGTCCATGGGGTCACAAAGAATCGGACACGACTGAGCGACTGAACTAACTAAATTCACCAATACCCAAAAGCACCCTTACACTGTTACAATTTTAAATTTGGATTCTGTCACTGCTTAGTCAAATAAACACAGGCAAATGGGCAAAAATGAACTCAGTGTGGCTCCCACTGGCATCCCAAATCAGAAACTCAACCAAGGCCAATCCTATTCTAAGTATCTGTCCTAAGGGTCTACAAGTAAAGCAGGATCTATCCCACCCAATGGACAGTGCCCTGTTTCCTTGGAATATAACCCCCATGTCAAATTTCACTATTCTAGGGGGAACAAAGTTATATTCATTAAAAAAAAAACAGTTTGAATTCATCATCCTAAGAGTCAAAGGCAGGAGTTTACTATACAGCTATATAACAAGGTAAATATATGTATAGACATGTAAAGTTATATAACAATGTACATATAAAACACAGACGGACGTGTCTATATATAGACACACACACCCTCCCTACTATGATGGGAACTCAACCCTCCCCAGGGACCTTGCCTCAACTATCTGATCGCTCTCCTGCCTGCACCCTCTCCCTCTATTGGTTTGTCCTTCTCATCCTAAGTAGGTTAAAAGCCTCTCCTATCTTTAATAAACAAACAAATGGGGAGTTCCCTGGCAGCCTAGTAGTGAGGATTCCGGGCTTTCACTGCCATGGCCCCGGTTCAGTCCCTGGCTGGGGAACTGAGATCCCATAAGCTGTGCAACCAACAGACAAACCGTCCCATCCCAGTTCGATTCTGTCTCATCTTCTCTTGGAGATGGACACAGGGCCAACTATTCTCTCACCTCCCTCCTGACTCTCTTCAAATGACTGCTTTCTGGCTTCTGCCCAAGTCATTTCAGAGAAACTGCTCACGCCAAAGTCACTCATGACCTCTGACTACCAAACCCAGTAGAATTTTTCTCTTCTTATCTTGCTTGTCCTTTCTGGATTTCCCATATCACTGCCACTCAGTTCCTTCTGAAACACTCCTCTCTGGGCTTTCTGCAATGCTTCTCTCTCCTGGTTTTCCTCTTGACTCCGTGATCTGTCTTCTTCAGAGTCCGACATGAGCTACCTCCTCAAACTTTAATGTAACCAAAGCTTCCAGACTTCATCTCACTCTCTTTACCCTATGTCCACCCTAAGTTCTCTCCCTGGGTGATAGTGAGAGTCTGCAAATCTCTGCGTCCAACAGAGACTTTTCTCTCTCCTGACCCAACTGGCTGTTAAACACTGGGCTGTCCCACTGGAACCTCAGATTCAAAGCATCACAAATGGAATTTACCATAGTGGTACTGAATGGAGCCAAATGCGGAATTGCCAGCCTGCGTGTACATCCGTAATGCGAAATCCACGCAACTGGCATGAGAAAGAAAAGGTGTGTGTGTGTGCGTGTCCCTCAGCTATGTCCAACTCTCTGCAACCCCAGGAAACCAGCCAAGCTTCTCTGTCCATGGGATTTCCCAGGCAAGAATACTGGAGTGGGTTACCATTTCCTTCTCCAGGGTATCTTCCTGACCCAGGGATCAAACCTCGGTCTCCTGCATTGCAGGTAGATTCTTTACCGTCTGAGTTATTTAGGGCTTTACAGACTATGCTTTAATTTCAAGAAATCTGAAATACAAAATTATACCAAGTGAAACTGTCAAAGAAAATGACTAATTCAGGTAGCTAGGTCTCAAGAGTTTACTGTGTTTAATTTTGTTTATTCTTCCATGACGCTCATGCCAAAAGAACACTGAAAGACAAGCTGAGACATAATATTTATTGTGTTGCTACGGTTTCCAAATTAACAAATAAAAGTCATTACTCAACTTCCTAGTAACTTCCCTTTAGTAGAAAATCTTGGGTACCATTTTTCTTAATTTGATCTTACAATATCAACTTTTTTTTTTTTTTTTAAGCTTTTGGTAGTTGAAAACCAAGTATATAAACTTTCCTGAGCATAAACAACAATATTAGATAAAATCTATGGAATTTTAACCCATTTTCTTCTGATGTCTAACAACTGTATCTTCCTTTTATTCAGAAATCTTCTGTCAGCAAAATATTCTTTTGGAATGAGAAGAAATTTAAGATTGCAGACTTTATTACTGAGGTTTGAATACAATCTAATAAATAAGATAGCACAGGAAAGCTGAAACTTTGGCTCAGCAATGACATGTCTTGCCAAAGGAAAATGTGATTCACAGTCCCAGCAGAAATACTTTGTGTGTGTCTTGGAGGCTGGGAGTAGGGGTTGCTAGTAATGGCTTTATATTTAGGATAATGATACTGTGCTATCTGAATTTTTTCTCCAAATGCCTGTAAGTCACAGAAATGGAGAAGATAATGACAATGAATTTTATACCAAACATATTTTAGTCACACTGACACAAAACTTCAGGCTCAGTAATCCTCCCTTAATTCTGGTTAGAGGGATAACTCCAGGAACAGTGAGACACCAAGAGTAACGCTGGCCATCACAGAGCCAGGGCTTTGGATTGCATGGGGAGGGGTGCCCCAATCACATCGGCCTCCTTCCTTTGCCTTAATTTCAGTGGGTAAATGGGAAAAAAAATGAAGACAGGTGCATTCATGCACTAATGCCACTGGAAAGATTCCTAATTGACTAAAAGTGACAACTCTTTCAAAGCATTTGTCTAATAAAAACATTAAGTACAGGACTTCCCTGGTGGTCCAGCGGTTAAAGAATCCGCCTGCCAATGTAGAGGAAATGAGTTCCATGCCTGGTCTGGGAAGATCCCACAAGCCGCGGAGCAACTGACCCTGTGTGTGCCACCGCTGGGGCAGCCCATGCACCCACAGCCCGTGCTCTGCACCAAGAGAAGCCCCCGCAGGGGGAAGCCCGCGCCCCACCGAGAGCGGCTCCTGCTTGCCACCATCAGAGAACGCCCGAGCAGCAACAAAGACCCAGCACAGCAAAGACTAAAACAAAAAACCAGTGAGTACAAAGCGGCAGAATTTTTTAAGAAAACCCTTAACTGGGTAGAAATGGAAAGAAAAGCATTCATTTTTCATAACTCTGAAAAGTTGACTCATATTTTATAATCTTTTATAAATTTTGTGTACCACCACTGAGCATATTAAAGGTAATTTAAAGAAGAGTAATTCTGCCTTCTGTGGAAATACTTTTCAGACAAATCCAATTTGCACAGAACAATCTGAACCAAACACAAAAGGATGATGAAAGAAAGTGTCAACATTCGGAAGACTCGAGATCTGACCTGGAGTGCTTCAGGGCTCAGCCCAAGGAGTGACTACCCTCAACTCTACACTTTCTCTCTACACAATCTCATCCACAACTCATGATTTCAATCCCTTTCTACAGGTGCACAAGTCTCAGATGTGTATGTAGAGCCCAGACCTCTCCTTTGAGCTCCTGACCCAAACCCCCAAGCTGCTTATTCAAAATCTCCAGACACATTAAATACCACACAGCCTAACATAAATTTACAGTCTTCCCTCTGCAAACGTCCTCCCCACACTAACGCTGCCTACCATGCGACCGGATGCACAACCCCAAGCCTCCACCCCCGCTACCCAACCACTGCCGCTCACTGAGCACCTTCTCTGCCTCCATGCCAACCATCTCCCCTCATCGCCACAGTCGTCACTTTAGGCCAGGCCACCACGGGCTCCCATGACTCATCTCCCTGCAACCACTAAGGTCTCTTTCTGGTATTATTAATAACAGCATCTCCAACCCACAGGAAAGTCATCTTTTGAAGGCAGAAATCTGATCACGTCACATCCCTACACAAAATCCTTCATTGTCCCCCTTTCCTCTTTAGAACGCAGACCAAAATCATATCAGGGTTCTCAACCTAAGTCTTACTGACCTTTGAACCAGAGAGTTCTTTCTTGTGGGGGAGCTGTCCTGGGCACTGTAGCATTTTTAGCAATATCCCTGACCTCTCCCCACAAATGCCAGTAGTGACAGGCAGAAATATCCTCACACGTTGCCCACCGTCTCCTGTGGGACAAAGCCACTCGCTGTTGAGAGCCGCCAGCCTACGTGATCTGGGTCCTGCCTCCCTCTCCAGCTACTCTCCTCCTCGCTGTCCACGTCACAGTCACAGTGATATCCTAGAGGCACAACAGTTAGGAGTGGAGGAGCCCAAGCGCACTTGTAAACCCGACCCCTTTCCCGCTATGTGACCTTGAGCAAGTTACCTCACTTCTCCATGCCTTGGATTCATCATGGATACAATGAGAACAGCAGACCACCCCACAGAGTTATCAAGAGGATTAAGTCTGTTTAAAGGATTCAGAACAGTGCCTGGTACATAATCAGAGCTCAGCAAAAGTTAGCTGGTGCTATTCCTTGAATTCTCCATATCTTTCAGCCTCAGAAGCTTGTCCCATGTTCTTCCCTCTGACTGTAAAGCTCTTCCTGGAATCTGACAGCTCCTCCTAAATCATTCCACTCCTTCTTCAAAACTCAACTGAAAGGGCGCTTCCTCAGGGAAGCCTTCCCAAAGCCGTCAAACATGTTAAGTCCCCCATCACACACTCATCAATAAAATCATTTACTGTTCACTCAAAGTACTTAGCACGGCTGTACATAAATATATTATTACATTTGCTCAATTTTAAGAATGCTACTGGTTGTGACATATACTGACAACCACAGCTTTCAAGACAGAAATTACAATATTAAATGCAGACATTAATTTTAGGGTCAATTTTTTCCTCTAGCATCTAAGCTCTATGAGGGAAGTGGTCACATTAGACCTTGTCCTGACCTAACACAGCACCTGTGAGAGTAGATGCTCAATAAACATTTACTAAATAAATGACATTCAAAATTCATGTTTCTTAAAAGCCCCACTTTATTCTTAAATGAAAAATGGTATTAATACCCATAATCATTATTGATTATGGAAATTCTTTGCATTTTAAAAAACTGCTATCCTTCACACAAGTTTTTTATCCTTAATTCAACACTGCCTAAAAATGAACAGATTATTAGAACAAAACAGCAAAACAACTATGAGAAAATCATTAACTCTATCAAGCTATCATGGCTGTTATTCCATAAAACAGTAACACTGGACAGTATTTTTTAAACTAAGCACAGTTCTTCCCTTTGTATCCTTCTTCTCAGGCTGCTAATTCATAATCAAATTTCTGGTTCTCATTACTAGGTGGCTGGAATCTACCATTTTAGGCAGCAAAATAATAAAATCCAAGCAACTATTCATCATCAGATAAATGGATAAAGAAAATGCAATATATACATACAATGGACTATCATTTATCCATAAAAGGAGGAATTAAGTTCTTTAAAATGGAAGAAAAAGAGGAATGAAGTTCTGACACTTGCTACAACATGGATGAATCTTGAAGACATTATGCTAAGGCATTAAGCCAGACACAAGAGGACAAATATTGTATAATTCCAATTACATGAAATATCTAGAATTAGAAAAATTCATAGGGACATAAAGTAAATCAGAGGTTACCAGGAGCTGAAAGAGGGGGCAAAGGTGTTATTGCTTAATGGTTACAGAACTTCTGTCTGGAGTGATGAAAAGATTTTTGAAATAGACAGTGGTGATGGTTACATATATTTTGACCACAGCTTAAAAATTAGTCATGTAAAAACCATTGAATGGTGTGCTTCAGAGGAGTGAATTACATGTTATGTGAATTATATCTCAATAAAGCTAGTGTTAAAAAAAAATGAAATCTGAAAGTTCCAGCAGCGACAAATGCTAAATAGTCATAGAGTTTCCTTTTGTCCTTACTATTACAAACAGGTGTGCACACAGAATATGTTTACATGCAAACTCTGCTCAACATGACAGTTTTCACACATTTCATTTGCTAGACTCTAACCCTTATGGCAGCAAGTGAAGAGGAACTAAAAAGCCTCTTGATGAAAGTGAAAGAGGAGAGTGAAAAAGTTGGCTTAAAGCGCAACATTCAGAAAACTAAGATCATGGCATCTGGTCCCATCACTTCATGGGAAATAGATGGGGAAACAGTGGAAACAGTGTCAGACTTTATTTTGGGGGGCTCCAAAATCACTGCAGATGGTGACTGCAGCCAGGAAATTAAAAGATGCTTACTCCTTGGAAGGAAAGTTATGACCAACCTAGACAGCCTATTAAAAAACAGAGACATTACTTTGCCAACAAAGGTCCATCTAGTCAAGGCTATGATTTTTCCAGTGGTCATGTATGGATGTAAGAGTTGGACTATAATGAAAGCTGAGCACTGAAGAATTGATGCTTTTGAACTGTGGTGTTGGAGAAGACTCTTGAGAGTCCCTTGGACTGCAAGGAGATCCAACCAGTCCATCCTAAAGGAAATCAGTCCTGGGTGTTCATTGGAAGGACTGATGTTGAAGCTGAAGTTCCAATACTTTGGCCACCTGATGCGAAGAGCTGACTCACTGGATAAGACCCTGATGCTGGGAGGGATTGGGGGCAGGAGGAGAAGGGGACGACAGAGGATGGGATGGCTGGATGGCATCACTGACTCGATGGACATGGGTTTGAGTAAACTCTGGGAGCTGGTGATGGACCGGGAGGCCTGGCGTGCTGTGATTCATGGGGTTGCAAAGAGTCGGACACGACTGAGCAACTGAACTGAACTCCTATAAAAGATCAGTTTCTATGCTTGTCATTGATTCTGTTTTTTAATTTTTTTCTTTTTTTTTGGCTGTGTCGGGTTTCAGTTGTGGCATGAGGGATCTTTGATCTTTGTTGTGCTTGTAGGATCTTTTAAGTTGCAGCACATGTGAACACTTAGTTGCGGCATATGGGATCTAGTCCCCTGACCAGGGATGGAACCAGGCCCCTCATTGGGAGTGCAGAGTCTTAGCCACTGGACTGCCAGGGAAGTCACTGTCAATGACTCCTTAGATTTGAGAGAACTGTGCAAGATGAGTATGAATTTTGAGGGGGGTCCTGAATCTCAAAAGAAATCACAGAATTTTGGAACTGGAAAGACATTCCGACCATCAGGTTCAAAAGTAAGCAACATTCTGATGAGTTTCATTTGAAGGGAAGTGCAGAAAACATGTTTTCTTCATCATTTCGGCTCTACAACAAGGAAAGGAGTAATATTCCAGGCTTCAGTGATGCCGTAATCAGACTGCCTGCAAACCCTTCAAGACCCTTCTACTTTTCACAGAAACACTCACCGTAACACTCACAAACCTGACTGTGGTGAGGCGGCATAACTGGCTTTCATCCTTCCCCGTCCTCCCTTTCAGATGCTAGCTGCCTAAGGGTCCCCAAGTTGATACACTCTGTGCTTTTAGGTAATTTTCACTGACAGTCAATTCTCCAACAGCATTTTTCCCAAACCTGGGGGACAATCAAAGCCACAGGAGCAAACAAGGTAATAAGCATCCAGATGGGCCTTCTGATAGCCCGGAGAACCTGCGGGGACCTCCCCCAACACCTGTTCTCACGAGCGAGCGCCGTGACAGATATGCCCTCCTGAGAGAGCAGCAGCTCACCTACCACAGCATGGAAGGACTCCTCATTCACAGAGCAGTCTCCAAACATTGCAACATTTCCAAAGATCCATACAGGTTTTACAAGATAAGAAGAATCCTAGAGATAGATGGTGATGACGGTTGCACACGTGACCGTACTTAAACCCACAGAACTGCACACTTAAAAATGGTTACAGTGGTCAATGTTATGAGTACTTTATAACAATTTTCAAATGCACTCAGTTCCACATGTTAGCACACAAATTATTCAGTGTGCAGAACACCATCATGCCTCTTTTTCCTTTTCTCCTCCTTCCCTCTAGTTGTCTGATTTGGTGCCAACTGAGAAGCATGGAAACTTGAAAGAAAGTAAGCAGGAGGAAAATGAAGCTATTTTTATTTATGGCATGCCCTATCTACTTCAAAAAGCAATCTGAAATGAGGAAAGACAAATTAAACTCGTAAGATTAAACTTTAAAAAAAAAGATTAAGCTATTTGTCATTTTTAGTTGTTACGAGGGTTCTGTTAGTTTTAATTCCTAACCCAAGGCATTTCTGTGTGTGTGAAAGGATGATCCTATCAGAGAAAATAAAGATTGGGGACTCTCTATGAATGCCCACTGTCCAACATATGAGTGGACAATAGAGAACTGGCTATGAAAACCTGAAAGAGAAAAAAAGAATCACAAAGGATATATGAAAGAATTATTAAGACTGCTAAACCTATTTCCTCTAAAGTTTCACAACAACTGCATCATACATTAGGCACTCATTCTTGCAAATAAAATCTTCAATCTTAAAAGAAAAAACTAGTCTTTTAAGTTTCAGGTTTAAGCTGACCAGATCATTAGAGTTGGAATATTCACGTTCAGAGTTCGGAAGACAGACATGAAAACTAGCAATCAGTTCAGTTCAGTCGCTCAGTCCTGTCCAACTCTTTGTGACCCCATGAATTGCAGCACACCAGGCCTCCCTGTCCATCACCAACTGCTGGGGTCACCAAACCCATGTCCATTGAGTCGGTGATGCCATCCAACCATCCCATCCTCTGTCGTCCCCTTCTCCTCCTGCCCCCAATCCCTCCCAGCATCAGGGTCTTTTCAAATGAGTCAGTTCTTTGCATCAGGTGGCCAAAGTATTAGAGTTTCAGCTTCAGCATCAGTCCTTCCTATGAACACCCAGGACTGATCTCCTTTAGGATAGACTGGTCGGTTCTCCTTGCAGTCCAAGGAACTCTCAAGAGTCTTCTCCAACACCACAGTTCAGAAGCATCAATTCTTCAGCACTCAGCTTTCTTTATAGTCCAACTCTCACATCCATACATGACCACTGCAAACACCATAGCCTTGACTAGATGGACCTTTGTTGGCAAAGTAATGTCTCTGCTTTTGAATATGCTGTCTAGGTTGTTCATAACTTTCCTTACAAGCAGTAAGCGTCTTCTAATTTCACGGCTGCAGTCACCATTTGCAGTGATTTTAGAGCCCCCCAAAATAGAGTTCATTTTAAATGCTTAGAAAAGTATTTGTCACATAGTAAGCACTCAAGGGTTAGATGCTTGAATGATACCCCATTTTGAAAATGAAGCATCATATCCAAAAAAAGTTAAAATACCTAGGGACAGCACAAAAAGAGCCTAAAACAGACTGGGATTTCCTCCCCTTATAGAAACCTGGGTATGTAAATCTCTCCAAGTTTGGGATCAAACATTCTGAGAAGTTTCAATTTTCAACTAAATATGTGGCTTCCAAAATATTTCATTCAGGTAAATTCTTAAGATCACTGTAAAGTGTTAGCCAATGCTTCATTTTTAAATATCTTTCTCCTTTTCATCTAAAACTATCTCACCAATTTTTAAAAACAACTTTGTTAAGGTATTATCACAGTTTTGTCATCAGATTTTAGACAACTTCCCTCTGCCTCAAATATCCTCCTACAAAATTTGACTTTCAATTCAAAAGCTGAGTAGCTTACAAAAAGAAAAATCTAACAATGAGCTAAATCCAAAAAAACACTGTGTGATATGTCAAAAGGAAACAGCACTAGTTTTACATGAGTTATTTACTAAGAATAACAAAGAGGAAGTGATGCGGGAACAATTCGCACCCAAAGAATACAATCTGAAAATGCTCTAAGTGCTTCTTCTGCCAGGTTAGTATACGGTCAGGTCTGCAACTGCAGACAGAGTTTGAAACAAAGTTGGCTCCTCACTAAGAAATCACAGCTGGGAGCTATCTGAAATGTCCAATATGCAACAGGAAATGCTGCCAGAGATCTAATAGGTGACACTCCTTTCCTTTTTGTCCTTTTTTCTGAGTTGTCAACAAATCAAAACAAAAATGCTCCAGAAGCTCTATTACTAGCTAAAAGTTAAACACAAAAATTCCACTGCAGTTACTTCAAAAACTGCTAAGATGCTGAATCTGAGCAGACACCAAATAAGGACTGTTTCTGTCAACAATTATACAGTGCTTCCTGGAAGATATTAACTGTGGAGCCCAAATGAGCATTTCTATAATAGAGCTATCATATCTTCAACATTCTAACTACCTTAAGCTTCAATAATGAGTATTAATTATAAATTTCAAAACATTAGGACAAGTCCCTGGAGGTCAACTAAACCACAAAAATAAAATGAAAAATTAATTTTAGATAACTTGAATAAATACCCAAGTAAAGAGACAGTAACTGCATTTTATTCTAATACAATATTTTGGAGGCTGTATTTAACATCTAATTTACAGTAAACATTCTGAAACTAGCTCAATGAATGAATCTCTGTATTTCTCCCCCCAGCATCTTTACAACATTCTCTTTTATACAACTCAGTGGTGAGAGAGGTTTTCTAGACATACCTCTCTGGCAATGCTACTCAAAGCTTCATCTTCTGCAGAAAATCGGTCTTTCACAGGTGTCCTTTTCCTTCCAGAACCAGGAGTCCCCATCTTGTCTTCTAAATAGTCTTTAAACAATGAAATGCGACTTCACTGTTTTCAGCCCTGAAATAAAAAAGAAACAGAATAATTTAGGATGTTTCTCTTTATATAGTTTTAATACTCACACTTTTAACAATGAGAAATTATATTTAAGTATCAATTACTGAAATTAGTCACCACTTTGTCTTCCACTATCAGTTTTTTCACAATAAATTTTAGAATATTTAAATTTATACTAATTACTAAATCTCCTAAGCTTTTCACCATATTATCCACAGCACTCTGTGAGAACGTATTATATTAGCTTCAGAAAACTGCAAACAGCAGTAATTTTACATTACAATTTAAAATTACTAGAGCTATTTCTAAAATCTATTTCCATTCTAGAGAGAAAAAAACATTTCACAGGTCATTCAGCCTAAAACTTTGAGAGTGCATATTCAAGAAAATTTAATACAGAACCTTAAAGCTACAAAGGCAAGTTGGCTTTTAGTGTAAATCAAGAAACAATTCCACTTAAACCACTGTTGTTGTGTAGTTGCTAAGTTGTGACCAACTCTGCAACCCCATGGACTATAGCCCAACAGGTTCCTCTGTCGATGGGATTTTACAGGCAGAAATACTGGAATGGGTTGCCATTTCCTTCTCCAGGAGATACTCTCAACCCAGGGATCGAATCTGCTCCTTCTGCATTGGCAGGTGGATTCTTTACCACTGAGCCACCAGAGAAGTTACCACGTTAAAAAAAAAAAAAAGAATAAAGTTTATTATTCTGCAATTAGCAATAAACAACAATGTCTGTTGTTCAGTCTTTAAGTTGGGTCCAACTCTTTGCGATCCCGTGGACTGCAGCATGCCAGGCTTCCCTGTCCTTCACTTTCTCCTGGAGTTTGCTCAAACTCATGTTCATTGAATCGGTGATAACTATCTAACCATCTCATCCTCTGCCGCCTCCTTCTCCTTTTGCCTTCAATCTTTCCCAGCATCAGGGTCTTTTCCAATGAGTTGGCTCCCCGCATCAGGTGGCCAAAGTATTAGAGCTTCAGCATCAGTCCTTCCAATGAATATTTAAGGTTAATTTCCTTTAGGATTGACTGGCTTGATCTCCCTGCTGTCCAAGGGACTCTCAAGAGTCTTCCCTACACCATAATTCAAAAGCATCAATTCTTCAGCGCTCAGCCTTCTTTATGGTCCAAGTCTCACATCTGTACATGACTACTGGAAAAACCATAGTTTTGGCTACATGGACCTTTGTCAGCAAGATGATGTCTCTGCTTTTCAATACAGTGTCTATGTTTGTCATAGGTTTCCTTCCAAGGAGCAAGCATCTTTTAATTCTTTGGCTGCAGGCACTGTTGGCAGTGATTCTGAAGCCCAAGAAAATAAAGTCTGTCACTGTTTCCCATTTTTCCCCTTCTATTTGCCATGAAGTGATGGGACCAGACGCCATGATCTTAGTTTTCTGAATGTTGAGTTTTAAGCCAGCTTTTTCACTTTTGCCCTTCATGGATCACAGTCTTGTTGCAGCAAAGGGGCTTGTGTAACTCAATGAAACTATGAGCCACGCTGTGCAGGGCCACCCAAGACGGATGGATCATAGTCGAGAGTTCTGACAAAACATGGTCAACTGGAGGAGAGAATGGCAAACCACTCCAGTGTTCTGGGCCTGAGAACCCCATGAACAGTACGACAACCAACATCAAGGGCAACAAATCCTGAACAGCTGCTATTGCCAGGTAGGTACTATGGGAGGTGTTAAAAATACAGTGATGAACAAAACAGCAATGAGATAGGCCAATGACTAAGAATATATCTATTGGTATATTATTATTGTTATTATAAAATAGATGTATTTTTACAAAGGAGAGAAGGAAAAAGTCATCTGCTAGGATTAAGTAACAAGGATGATAAAGACCATCTAACCTTTCTAGCACATGGTATTTGAAATAAAAGACACCAGTGAGAGAATGCATCCCAAATTACATGACTCCTTCTCTCCTATACACATTCCTGGGCATGTATTTTTTTTTAATGAAATATTCATCAGTTTTTCCCTAGTTTTAACAAAATAAACTGGCGAGGGACTTCCCTGGTGGTTCAGTGGTCAAGAATCAGCCTTCTAATGCAGACGACGCAAGTTTGAGCCCTGATTGGAGAACCGGGATCCCACATGCCATGGAGCAACTAAGCTCATGAGCCACAACTACTGAAGCCCACAGGGCATAACTAGAGAGCCCGTGCGCAGCAGCAAAAGATCCTGCATGCTACAACTAAGACCCGACACAAGTAAACAAAATAAATAATAAATACATCAACCAGCAAAATTTCATTCGACAAGAAGCCACAAAGAAAATCTCAAGTGAGTTTGTCCTAATAGAATACACTATTGAATATATTAAACGTATAAGTGACTTTAATGTATTGGAATGAATTTACTTGATCCAAGCAAAATAAAACAGAACTCATCAATTCATTCTGCCCAAAAAAGTTCTCTCTGATAAAAATTCAGGCCATTCCTATCTTAGCTGACTCCATTTTTTATTCCTACACAGCTGGCCTGTTATGTTTGTCAATCAGATGATAGTCTCATTATTCTGCCATAGAAAATATATCTCTATACAAGAAAGTCCATGCAGTCCATGGAGTAGCAAAGAGTTTGACATGACGAGCGATTGAACTGATACAAGAAAAGGATTCATTTAAATGGAAACAGAAGAAAAAAAAATAAGAATGTATATCTGAAGGCAGCACCTGATTAAATCCTAGCCATGAATCAAGGCAATTTCTGGAAAGCACAGATGATTTTTTTCCCCCCAGAAAATGGTGCCATCATTCTTAGCCTCAGCACCATTTTAAAGATCATTCACTTATTTAATAGTAATGCTGTGCAAACACTAGTTACCCACTGAGAGAAAAGCAGCATGCAACAGAAGGTCCCTTTTCAGACCCGAGTGACAATTTAACTGCTGCTCTGTGGTATGTATCATCCAATATTTGCTCTTCAGCCAACTTTCCAAGGACTCACTGAAAGACATTTCACAGAAGTGGGGTACAAAACATAGGCATTTTCTAATTCCAGACACACAAAAATAATTAGAGAAGAAAAAAAGATTTGTCTGGAACTATAGCAAAGTTTAACAGTAGTTTTGCTAGAAGGATGAGTTTTTTTCTTCTTGACTCTCTAAAACTTCAATAGCATCGGGGGAAAAGAGATGCATTTAAAAATAAAAGCTTTCATATCAGAGAATAAACTGGCCCCAAAGTGGATTGCACCCAAATTAGGCCCAATATGCTACCCAGCTGAGACACGTTATTTGACACCACCACCAGTGGCATGCTTTTGAATAGAGGATTTCTTTCTCCTCTTTTCCCATAATCCATTTTCCTTGTTTCTCAATTAATACACTGCCTTAGACATTAGAGCTGCCAGGATATTCCTTAGCACACAGATTTACCTAAATAATTCTTTTCTAGGGGGCTTCCCAGTGGCTCAGTGGTAAAGAATCTGCCTGCCAATGCAGGGGACATGGGTTTGAGCCCTGATCCAGGAAGATCCCCACATTCTATGGAGTAACTAAGGCCGTGCGTCATAACTACTGAAGCCCGAGCGCCCTAGAGCCTGTGCTCTGCAAGAAAAGCCACTGCAACGAGAAGCCAGCGCACTGCAACAAAGACCCAGCACCGCCAAAAATAAATAACAAATAAAATTTTTTTAAAGAATTATCTTTTCTTAACAATGCCTAAACACCAAAACTGTTTCAACAAGCTCCAGGCTAAGCCACCCCGAGAGAAAGATGACAGCGAAAAGGACGGAGGCACAGGACAACAGAGAGGAAGCGGAGACAACTTCCTGTCTCCCTTGTCCTCTGAGACTCATCCACAAGGGCTCCCAGGTGTTCTCATGCACAACTGGCCAGATCCCGGCACGTGAGGCAGATCAGTCATTACCTATCTTAAAAAACAATTGAGGGCTTTTGCAAAAATTACGTTGTTTGTATCCTATAAGGAGACATCCTTCCTGACATTAGAAAAATGTAAGGTTTTCAGTCCCTATGCAACCATCTTCTAATAACTCTAGAAGAGTCTACATCACCGACAGGGGGAAACCTTAAAAGAAATAAGATTTCTGGCACAGGCAATAGAAAACTACTTTTCAATGAAACGACAAAATTAAAGATAGTCTTGAAGGTGACCTCAAATAAATTATTTCCAGTTTCTGATTCTAAAGGATTCTAAAGTAAATTTCTATTCCAAGGAGGTTTTTTTCAAGAACAGTTTTCTTTGGGAGCCATGCTAATTTCTTCCAGCTTTTCCTCAGTGCTATCAACCAAACCCGGAGCTAACCCTTTACACCCCTTGACAAGAGCAAAACTGCCTGCATTTTTGTGAACTCCTTTACCCAATGTCAAGTTGATTTTCTCCAGATGGTTTTGTCATTAAGTATTTGTCTACCTAGAGGAAAGAAAGGGTGCTGTGAAAGATAAACCTTCCAAAACAGACATATCAATAAGGCTTTCTCTTCTCCAACAAGCTTCTCATACAATACATTTCTGAAAAACAGGCATTTTGCCGCATTAAGTGGCGTTTCACTCATGACACGGTTCACTTTTATGAGGACAGAGTATCAGCGTGTCGTATGCTAAATATAGCACACTCAGATAGTTCTGTCTGGGTCCTGATGGTGGCGGTTCCCTACATCGTAAGTATTATATTTCATCATAGAGAATTCAACATACTGGCGTTAAGTCTTCTGTGTCAGCATTGTCATTACAGGTAACCCAAGTCCATACAATAAAACAGTTGGTAGTTACTTATAAGCAAATCCCAAGATCCAGAATGGCACCTGAACTGAAGTTAGAGCGACCGGAGCTGCTGCCCCTGGACAAGATTTAAAGCGAGAGGCTCTGAGCTGGTTGCACGACCAGTTGCTGCTCTGCTCGTCCCACTGCCTACGCCTTCCTTTCCTCACCCGAAGAGCAGAAATAACAACCGTCCCCACTGTCTGACATGGCTAATGTGAGGCTCAGGTGAGTTAAGATAAATGCAAGCACTTAGCAGACAAAATGTTTCACGTGTCTTGAACTAACTAGCTCTTTTACACATTTAGCTTATGAAGCTGACAAAAGGGCATTCCTAGCCTTTCTTTAAAATTCTTTATTTTTAACTAAACAAAAGTATCCTCAAAATTGCTTCTACCAGTATGCTTCTTGAGGTATCACTGGCCATGCTAAAAAACATTTTAAGGTACTCTGTTATTCAAAGTCTTTTTTGGAAAATCTGAATAAATACACAAGTTCAGAGGTATAACTGTATAATGTGTGTTAGTCACCTTATTAGAACACAAATTGACTTAGAAAGACAAAGGTCATTAAATGGTACACTTATGATCTGCGCATATATCTCTATGTAAATTCCACCTCAAAAGGAAAGGACCTTCAAACAAATACTGAACTCTAGTCAATGATGCACATACTGAAACATTCAGGGTTGAAGTGTACTGATACCTTCTACTTATTTTGAAATGCATCCAAAAATAAAAAGGAATAATTGACAGAGAGGAGAATGGATAAAGGACTATACGGGTGACAACATATAATAAAATATTAATAGCAGAATCCAGGTGGTAGGTACAAGAGTGTTCACAGACCTCTGTCAACTGTTTTTTTTTAGCTGTGCCACGCAGCTTGCAAGATCTTAGTTCCCTGACCAGAAATCAAACCTGGGCCTGCAGTGAAAGTGTGGAGTCCTAACTACTAGACCACCAGCGAGTTCCCTCAACTTTTTTGTATGTTTGAGATTTTTTATAATAAAGTGCTGGGAAAAAAGTAACTGGTTGACAAAGGTAGATGACTAAATGAACAAAAGGCATGGCAACTGGGAATTGCAATTAAAAAATCTTGATTTGAAATAAAAAGGAAGGCAGAGGTACTCACAGTATAGAAGAATACCAATAGTTATGTATACATTAGAAAGATTATGGGAAAAGGAGAGAACATGAATTCCTGGACTAAAAGGAAAAAAAAAAATGGAGGCGGCGGAAGGGCACAGAAAGCATGGGGAGGAGAGGGGGAGAGAAAAAGAGAAAAAAGCAAGGAAGGGAGGGAGGGATTGCAAAGACGTCAATTCTGAAATATCTAGATGAGACCATTACACAGAACCCACAAAAGCAACAAAAGGAACACCCAGAACTTGAGGCAAAGTAAAAAATGAAAAATACATACATGAGGCAAAACTGGAGGGCCTGGCAGAACAAAGAAACATAGGTACTAAACACAAACTAAATCTCAGGAAAAGTATCAGAACCTATAAGGGTTAATTTAAACTCATCTTTTATAAAATACAATGACTATAAAAGGTCAAAGACTTGTATAGTCACATCTCCTACTTCCACACCCAGTAGTCCTAAGAATTACCAACAATGTTTTTTAAAGTCTAGTATTTTGAATACTTAGTATTCTTATATACCCAACACAACCAATAATCTTTCCGTTTCCTCTTTTCATAAGAGTACATGCCAGGCGCGAACTTCCTTCCTTGCTAACAATGTTATTCAATAAATGAACTCTAACGGGCTGTATGTTCAACATGATTTATAATACTACATTATCAACTGTGCAGAACCTAAATCAGGAAGATGTACTCTTACCAACAACTGCATTCTCAGTCTGTCCTAAGAAGTAAACCACGTTCTAGTAGTACCATTTGAATGGACTCCTTTCCCCATACCTTTAAGTAGCTCAGAAATGTACTGTCACATGTTCAGAGACTGAATGGGAAGGAGACAAAATTACATACTACTGAAGATAGGTCCTGCTTAAAAGTGTGAAATAAAGCAGAAAACAAGAAAACAGCACAAGTACTAGGGTTAAAAATAGAAGCTCAGG
Organism: Cervus canadensis; assembly: GCF_019320065.1. NCBI lineage: Eukaryota > Metazoa > Chordata > Mammalia > Artiodactyla > Cervidae > Cervus > Cervus canadensis. The sequence continues at coordinate 48,855,379 of NC_057407.1, forward strand.
TGACAAAAAAACCCAAACAAAAGTGATAAAATCCCACAGGTGATAAAACCCCAAACAAAGGAAAAATGTAGAAGTGTGAAATAAGGATATGATTTTCTAATGTAATATGAAGGAGATTCTAAAATTACAAAATTTTAATAAAAGAAATCATATACCTTTAATTTTTCCCTTTTCAATGAAGATCTACGAAAAATTTGCAAGGTACTATGTACATATTAATCATTGCCTTGTAAGTGGAAGAAAGAGTACAATGGGAAAATTAAAATCGTAAAGAGGTCAGAGAGAATGTAGCTATACCATTTCTACATATTCTTTTTTTAAAGT